>NC_137456.1:179080878-179680878 GCF_964235325.1 Thermobia domestica
GTGGCATAGTACTGGATACTAATATGTATCATGATAAATTTGGGTGGTCCACCTCGTTCCCTTTTAGGGGTACAAAATTGCCAAAATATAAACGTAAGCAATACGTTATACCACGTGTTTGATTTTTGACCTAATTTATCTCCTTGATGAGGTCCTATTACATCATATAGTTATATGGTCATGTATAGGGGTCCATTACCTATCATAAGACATAGGTACATTTGTGCACCCCCGGGAGGGGTACAATGGCCCACCCCTTTAATTTGGAAATTGCTCAATTAAACATTTGGTATTACAGTATAAGACCCTAATATGGATCACTATAAATTTGGGTGGTCCACCTCGTTCCCTTTTAGGGGTACAAAATTGACAAAATATAAACGTAAGCATTACGTTGTACCACGTGTTTGGTTTTTGACCTAATTTATTCCTTTGGATGAGGTCCTATTACCTTATATGGTTATATGGTCATGTATAGGGGTTCTCGCTATCATAGTACATGACCTCAATATGTATCATGATAAATTTGGGTGGTCCATCTTGTTCCCTTTCATGGGTAAAAATTGCTAAAATATAAACATAAGCAATATGTTGTACCATGTGTTTGGTTTTTGGCCCAATTTCTTCCCTTTGATGAGGTTTTATTACCTTATATGGTTATATGGTCATGTATATAGGTTCATTTCCTATCATAAGATATGGGTACATTGATGCGTCCTTTAAAAATTTGGGAGGGGTATCTTGGCTCATCCACTCGGTTTTAGAAATTGTTTAATATAAGCATTTGGTATCATAGTACAGGACTCCAATATGTACCACTATAAATTTGGATGGTCCACATCGTTCCCTTTTCATAGGTAAAGAACTACCAAAAATCAAATTTCGGAGGTTATTGACCCCTATTTAGCATGTTATATGGTTTATTACCTTTATATGTTTATGTTCCCTTTTAAATTTGGGAATTATCAAATAACAAAATTCGGTAAACGTTTTCTAAGACCCATTGTAGATGTTGATGTTCCTCTTATGGCCAAATATTCAAAATTTAAATGTTATTGACCGGCTTTATTATTGAATAAGTACAGGATTTATTACTTTTTTCATAAGACACAGGTGTATTTGTGTACCAATCTTAAATTTTGGAAGGGGTACATTTCTTATTGTCGTATCAATAATTGGTAATTGGATAGTATCTCATTCATCGGGTAAATCATTATGATCACGTGATCGATTATTGACCTATGATGGGATTAGGAGTCCAGGACATTGGTACATTGAAACTTTGTAGGATAATTTGATAATGCGTCATTGGTTTTGATTATTCCCGCCAAATATAAACGTAAGCAAGACGTTGTACCACGTGATTGTCCTTGATGAGGTAGTGTACAGGGATTCATTTCCTTTGTTGTGGTACTTCTTAAGTTTGAGTACACACACACTTCTAGAAAACAGTTGGTTCTACTCAGGTAAACAATTGACGGACATTATTGACCTTATTGAACATATAATGATATGATTAACTCTAAGACTTAGGTATATCAAGAGAAGTATTCTTTAAATTTGGGAATGATGATAAACAGAATTTTAACGTAAGGTGCGAAATTTGAAACAATACATTGAACTTTAGTCACAGCTCATAGTCTAAGATCATTGGTGGTGATTGATTTGAAATCTGATAGCTAACCTTATTGAAACTTATGACTCATAGACGAAAGGCAATACATGCTACAACAGTTTAAAATTTAATCATAAGGTGATGTAATCTGACACTAGCAAAGTTATTGTGTATGCAATTTGATTGGATGATCACTATCTTTCCTGCAATCTGATTGGTTGATCACTATCTTTCGTGCAATCTGATTGGTTGATGATTTTCAAATCTTTACTGTATTCAGTTTTGTTTTAACATTTAAAAATCTTGGTTTCGTTCAACATTTTGCACTCACTGATAAATATGATCAAAACCGTTTATTTGTTAATCGAATAGTTAAAAACCGGACAAAGTTTGACGGTTAACCGTAAAACGTAAAATTTTTAGTTTGAAATTTTTTTGTTTGAAACTTTGTTTGAAAATTCTTGCTTTCAAATTTTTGTTTGAATTTTTTGTTTGAAACTTTGGTTTGACATTTTTCGTTTCCAAATTTTTTGTTTAAAATTTTTTGTTTGAAAATTTTCAAAATTTTGTTTGAGATTATTTCGTTTGAAATTTTTTGTTTGAAAATTTTTGTTCGAAAATTTTGTTTAAAATTTTTTGTTTGAAATTTTTTCGTTTCCAAATTTTTTGTTTGAAATTTTTTGTTTCAAAATTTTGTTTGAAATTTTTTTCGCTTCAAAATTTTGTTTGAATTTTTTTCGTTTGAAATTTTTTGTTTGAATTTTTTTTTTCGTTTCAAAATTTTGTTTCAAAGATTTTTGTTCTAAATTTTTGTTTCAAAGTTTGAGTTGACATTTTTAAAAGTTTGTGCACTTATTAGTAAAGAACTGGAACTGTTTAGAACAAAAACCTTTGACAACATTGTGGTGCAATAGTACACGTCAGATCCTGGGGTTGTACTTGAAATGAAAAAACACAATTCATTGAAATGGATCATTTTATTACACTCCACATACATCCATACCAGATAGTGGTTCTGGATATTGTCGATACAATGTATTTTGAACTTCTTGCACTAGTTTGTCTTTAGCATATAATTTTAATTCCAATTGAAGTCTTTTAAGGTCTATTGCGATATCAATTGGTGGAAACTCAATGTCCATTTGATCACAAATAAACAGTTTATCAATACAGGTATGCACCCACGAACGATGTTGACAACCATCACAATATCTAGATACATGTTGTACAATATGCATAACACATTTTTCAAAATAGTACTTTTTCAGGAATATACTAGTTTTGTTGCACACTTCCACTGCATGTTTCACACACTGAAATACGTTGATGAATTTGTTCCATTCTGTTTCCGTTAGATACACCATGTTGCGAGGGACATGGAATGTACTCTTTTTACGTAACAGCACGATCTTCTCTTCGAGGACTGTACGCAGCACCACTTCATGATTTGAGCCTAATGATTTGACTATGGTCACATTTAGCTCATCATGAAAATAATCATTCATTTGGTCGATTCGTGCCATTCTTCACAGGTCAGTTGTACACCAAATTGTTCTGCTTTGCCCAATCGAATTACTGGTTCAAATGTTCTAGCACTGATACCAATCATCACATGTTTTGTTTGAAATATATTTATTGGATAATAGCTTGCGAAGATGAACTCTTTATCGTTAGAAGTACACATCTTTCCTCCTGAAAAGCACTTGCTCAAATGATTTCGTGGGATGACACTGTATTGGTTGATTTATAGTTATTGCTGACGTCATTGGAAAGGAATGTGCTGACGTTTGAATTCATGATTTCATCACAGTTGCTGACGTCATGCTGACCAACCAAACTCATACAACTACAGCTGACGTCCTTGGAAAGAAATGTGCTAACGCTTGAATTCATGATTTCATCACAATTGCTGACGAATCTGGCTGTGTACTAAATTCAAGTTGATGACTTCGACCCAAGAATCCTTTGTAACATAAAGATACAGATCCAGTATTTAAGAAACGCAGCAGTTCTTCTTGTTTTGATGCTTCCATGGGTAAATATCTTGCTGGTAAAATTATATTCTTATCATTTTCAAGCTTCACTACGATTCTTAATCCAAACTTTGTAGGGATCATTTAGCTAGCTAAGATTCTATAAGGTACATTCTGTTGTAAATCAGTAATCTTGGTAAATGATTTCATCACATCACGCGTGTTTAGAAACTGCAGACAAGTAGCCATGATGATGTTATCATGAATACTAACGCGAACGATGATGCAAAACTGATGACGTTGCATTATCATGTTCTGACATGTACTCTTGCACCACATGTTGCCAGAGGCCAATGTCGAAACAAAATTTTGAAACGAAAAAAATTCAAACAAAAAATTTCAAACGAAAAAAATTCAAACAAAATTTTGAAGCGAAAAAAATTTTAACAAAATTTTGAAGCGAAAAAAATTTCAAAAAATTTTGAAACAAAAAATTTCAAACAAAAAATTTGGAAACGAAAAATTTCAAACAAAAATTTTAAACAAAAATTTCAAACGAAAAATTTTTAAACAAAAATTTCAAACGAAAAAATGTCAAACAAAATTTTGAAGCGAAAAAAATTTCAAACAAAATTTTGAAACAAAAAATTTCAAACAAAAAATTTGGAAACGAAAAATTTCAAACAAAAAATTTTAAACAAAATTTTCGAACAAAAATTTTCAAACAAAAAATTTCAAACGAAAAAATCTCAAACAAAATTTTGAAAATTTTCAAACAAAAAATTTTAAACAAAAAATTTGGAAACGAAAAATGTCAAACCAAAGTTTCAAACAAAAAATTCAAACACAAATTTGAAAGCAAGAATTTTCAAACAAAGTTTCAAACAAAAAAATTTCAAACTAAAAATTTTACGTTTCACGGTTAACCGTCAAACTTTGTCCGGTTTTTAACTATTCGATTAACAAATAAACGGTTTTGATCATATTTATCAGTGAGTGCAAAATGTTGAACGAAACCAAGATTTTTAAATGTTAAAACAAAACTGAATACAGTAAAGATTTGAAAATCATCAACCAATCAGATTGCACGAAAGATAGTGATCAACCAATCAGATTGCAGGAAAGATAGTGATCATCCAATCAAATTGCATACACAATAACTTTGCTAGTGTCAGATTACATCACCTTATGATTAAATTTTAAACTGTTGTAGCATGTATTGCCTTTCGTCTATGAGTCATAAGTTTCAATAAGGTTAGCTATCAGATTTCAAATCAATCACCACCAATGATCTTAGACTATGAGCTGTGACTAAAGTTCAATGTATTGTTTCAAATTTCGCACCTTACGTTAAAATTCTGTTTATCATCATTCCCAAATTTAAAGAATACTTCTCTTGATATACCTAAGTCTTAGAGTTAATCATATCATTATATGTTCAATAAGGTCAATAATGTCCGTCAATTGTTTACCTGAGTAGAACCAACTGTTTTCTAGAAGTGTGTGTGTACTCAAACTTAAGAAGTACCACAACAAAGGAAATGAATCCCTGTACACTACCTCATCAAGGACAATCACGTGGTACAACGTCTTGCTTACGTTTATATTTGGCGGGAATAATCAAAACCAATGACGCATTATCAAATTATCCTACAAAGTTTCAATGTACCAATGTCCTGGACTCCTAATCCCATCATAGGTCAATAATCGATCACGTGATCATAATGATTTACCCGATGAATGAGATACTATCCAATTACCAATTATTGATACGACAATAAGAAATGTACCCCTTCCAAAATTTAAGATTGGTACACAAATACACCTGTGTCTTATGAAAAAAGTAATAAATCCTGTACTTATTCAATAATAAAGCCGGTCAATAACATTTAAATTTTGAATATTTGGCCATAAGAGGAACATCAACATCTACAATGGGTCTTAGAAAACGTTTACCGAATTTTGTTATTTGATAATTCCCAAATTTAAAAGGGAACATAAACATATAAAGGTAATAAACCATATAACATGCTAAATAGGGGTCAATAACCTCCGAAATTTGATTTTTGGTAGTTCTTTACCTATGAAAAGGGAACGATGTGGACCATCCAAATTTATAGTGGTACATATTGGAGTCCTGTACTATGATACCAAATGCTTATATTAAACAATTTCTAAAACCGAGTGGATGAGCCAAGATACCCCTCCCAAATTTTTAAAGGACGCATCAATGTACCCATATCTTATGATAGGAAATGAACCTATATACATGACCATATAACCATATAAGGTAATAAAACCTCATCAAAGGGAAGAAATTGGGCCAAAAACCAAACACATGGTACAACATATTGCTTATGTTTATATTTTAGCAATTTTTACCCATGAAAGGGAACAAGATGGACCACCCAAATTTATCATGATACATATTGAGGTCATGTACTATGATAGCGAGAACCCCTATACATGACCATATAACCATATAAGGTAATAGGACCTCATCCAAAGGAATAAATTAGGTCAAAAACCAAACACGTGGTACAACGTAATGCTTACGTTTATATTTTGTCAATTTTGTACCCCTAAAAGGGAACGAGGTGGACCACCCAAATTTATAGTGATCCATATTAGGGTCTTATACTGTAATACCAAATGTTTAATTGAGCAATTTCCAAATTAAAGGGGTGGGCCATTGTACCCCTCCCGGGGGTGCACAAATGTACCTATGTCTTATGATAGGTAATGGACCCCTATACATGACCATATAACTATATGATGTAATAGGACCTCATCAAGGAGATAAATTAGGTCAAAAATCAAACACGTGGTATAACGTATTGCTTACGTTTATATTTTGGCAATTTTGTACCCCTAAAAGGGAACGAGGTGGACCACCCAAATTTATCATGATACATATTAGTATCCAGTACTATGCCACCACATGTTGAAATTAAGCAATTTCCAAAATTAAAGGGTTGGGCCAAGGTACCCCTCCCAAAAATTTAAAGGGGTGCATCAATATACCCATGTCTTATGAAAGGTAATAGACTCCTGTATACGCTCATGTAAACATATAAGGTAATAACACCTCATCAAAGGGAATAAAATCGACCAAAAACCAAACACGTGGTATAACGTATTGCTTACGTTTATATTTTTGGCAATTTTGTACCCCTAGAAGGGAACGAGGTGGACCACCCAAATTT
This sequence comes from Thermobia domestica, assembly GCF_964235325.1. Lineage (NCBI taxonomy): Eukaryota > Metazoa > Arthropoda > Insecta > Zygentoma > Lepismatidae > Thermobia > Thermobia domestica. The sequence goes on from NC_137456.1 coordinate 179,087,673, forward strand.
ATCATAATACATATTAGGGTCTTGTACTATAATACCAAATGTTTAAATTGGTCAATTTCCAAAATTTAAGGGGTATACCATTGTACCCCTCCCGGGGGTGCACAAATGTACCTATGTCTTATGATAGGTAATAAACCCCTATACATGATCATATAACTATATAAGGTAATAGGACCTCATCCAAGCACATAAATTAGGCCGAAAACCAAACACGTGGTATAACGTATTGCTTACGTTTATATTTTGGCAATTTTGTACCCCTAGAAGGGAATGAGGTGGACCACCCAAATTTATCATAATACATATTAGGGCCCTATACTATAATACCCAATGTTGAAATTGGTCAATTTCCAAAATTTAAGTGGTGGGCCAAGGTACCCCTCCCAAATTTTTCAAGGGGTGCATTAATATACCCATGTCTTATGAAATGTAATGGACCCCTATACATGACCATATAATCATATAAGGTAATAGGACCTCATCCAAGGAGATAAATTAGGTCGAAAAACCAAACACGTGGTACAACGTATTGCTTACGTTTATATTTTGGCAATTTGGTACCCCTAAAAGGGAACGAGGTGGACCATCCAAATTTATCATAATACATATTAGGGTCCTATACTATAATACCAAATGTTTAAATTGGACAATTTCCAAAATTTAAGGGGTGGGCCAAGGTACCCCTCCCAAATTTTTAAAGGGGTGCATTAATGTACCCAAGTCTTATGAAAGGGAATGGACCCCTGTATACGCCCATATAATTATATAGGGTAATAACACCTCATCCAAGGGGATAAATTAGGTCAAAAACCCCCGAAATTTGAATTTTTGGCAATTTTTTCCCATGAAAGGGAACGACATAGACACCCAATACTAATAGAGGTACATACTATGGTCCTAGGCTACCATACCAAATTTTTAGATTTGGCAATTTCCAAAATTTAAGGGGGATGGTCCTATGTACCCCTGCCAAAATTTAGTGGGTGGGCCATGGTACCCCTGCCAAAATTTAGAGGGTGTGGTCCTAGGTACCCCTAGGTCATTGATCCCGGCCAGGGACCATGGGTCCTGAGGCAGGGACCCAGGGGCCAAAAAGTGTCCTCAAGTCGCCCCATTACTACTGTGAACATGATTGAAACGTTTTGAACAGGAATGAACTACAAAAGTGTACAATAAATGAATCCACGTGGTTTCATCACGACGGAGTTACGGATCACAGAGAAAATATCCATAATCACTTTACAAGACTTGTTTGGAAGGCATATCATGTCAAGAACTGGTGATACGAACTGGCCTACAAGATCCCCAAATCTGATAGCACAGATTTCTTTTAATAGGGCTATTTAAAGGATTATGTGTTTGCTACTTGTTTTCATACACTGAATAAACTCAAAGCTGTGATATGTGAAGAGATTCGATCTACTACTGCGGACGTACTGCAGAAAGTTATAAAAAAACGTCCATTCGCAGATACAGGAATATTATTACCTCAGAGAGGAACGCTATTGAGATGACATTATTTCCAAAACGTGAATTATTCTTGTTTTTATGTAAATGACATGATATGTCTTCTTCAGTCCAGAATTACGTAAGAATGTATATAATATTACTGTGCATTATGGTATTTTCTAAATTTCCCATTCCCACGTAGATATACGTAAATAAAATAGACATAGTGACTCTAAGAACAATTTCAAAAGCTCAATGCAAACTATACTGAAACAGGCCAATTTTCCATTAATGAAACATGCTTGAAATGTACTTTCCGGGACAGATTTGATATTTTACTATACGTATAACCCTCCTGATACCGCCGCCAACACCCAGTATGCTTCGCGATTCCGCGGGCATTTAAATGATTTTTAATAGTCTATGAAAGAAAAGCGTATAGCATCACTTCTGTTGTGCATAGAGACATGAAGCAAAAAGTATTTTGTTGTCTAGAGTCTTTAGTCTGTTTTTTTTTTTGTGGCATTCATGATATTTTTTCAAATTCAGGGGGGCACCGGGAGCAAAAGACGAAAATTCTTAAAAAATGATGTTTTGGAAGGAACCACCCCCAAAAAATCCCCGTTTTCAATTTGGTTTGTAAATAATTTTATTGAAATGTAGCTACAACCTTCCCAATGCGAAATCTATTTGGTTTAGGTGTTAGGGCGAATTATTACTAATAGTAATAATACTAATACAACTAGTATTATTAGTATAATTTTTATAACTATATATGAAGAGATATTTGTGAAAATAAACCAAAAACTCCGTTTCGCAACCGGCCAGTCGCATGTCACATCGGGCCTTCTGCATACACCAATATAATGGTTTACGGTATCAAAGGACTTACTATTTTGTCAATGTAGTGGCTTGCGGTATCAGGAGGGATGTGACATATCCAAATCTCAACTCAAAATAACATTAGAATCATAAATCGAACATTAAAAGGATAAAACGAATTATTAATTCCTTTAATAATAGTCGATTAATCACCCTTCTTGTAGAATCATCTTGTTCATTATTACTTATTATCAGGGCCCGGATCTTGTTGGCCTAAAACTTTCTAAAAAGTGACCTATAAAATTACACTAAAATTTCTATAAAATGACTCTAAAATTCACAAAAATTGACCTTAAAACTGCGGTTTTTGAACGTTTATTTCGTTAAACATTGATATATATATATATATATTAATATCTATTGGGTTAATTAACGTACCTCACTCATATTCAAAAAGCTTTCTTTCAGTTAGTTGCAGCCCACTGATCATTTATGTCCATTCATCAGTCCATTGTACGGCATTGTGCGTACTGAAAGCGTCAATTCACTCCCGAGTTGAAACTAGGAAGCACTCTTAATGCAAGTGTAGACTATATCAGAATAATAGATAAAAGCTCTGTTTAAAATCTTTGTAAGCTTTCTAATCCATTTTAAGTTATTCACATGGTCACATCCTTTGTGGTCAACATCCCAAAACTATCTATTTAGCTACCTATCAACCCCCATCTTTCGTCAAACAGCTACAGCTTAGTTTTCATTAGCTTGTTAAAAATGCAGTTTTTTCCAACCCAATAGTCAGGAAGCAAGAAAAGTGATTATTTAACTTCGTCTTTTTCACACTCGTAAACAGTGTTCATTTTAAAATTTCCTTATGTAGAAGAAAAAGAATAAAAAGACCATAAGTGACGTAAAAGTTACCTTAAAATATTAAAAAAATGACCTGAAACTTCAAAACGGCAAAAAGTGACCAAAAGCTGACCCTAAAAAAAATATTTTTAGAACTTAGAGTTGATGGATAACGTTTTTATTTGAACTTGCTTTGTCCTATGCGTAATAGAAAAAAGTTGACTTGTCAACAAGATCCGGGCCCTGCTTATTACAAACATCCGTAAAAGTGGTAGGAAATACGAGGAAGAAGGTTAGGATGAGACTCTACTTTCCTACGGGCCCAGAGCGACAAATTCTAGGGATGGTATATTTTAAAAAATCGAGATTGAAGTATGGTATTTAGAAAATGAAATATGTCCACGAGAGAGAAATTTATGGGAGATCTATACTGAAAACAATGTTGATATCACAGCGCGACCAAGTTTTAACGCTACGATGTTCCTAGTGCAAACAAGAGCTGAGAGCTGAGAGAGTAGCGTAAAACTATAATGTTTTGCATCTTGTCAATTTTTATGTTGCGTTTGCTTACATGTAACTGAATACAGACAAATGTGGCGGACAGAAACTTTCATTGGACCAAACAGCATATGAGGTGGCACTTTTTTAATGGGCTAGTGCGGCAAAAATCTTAAATACGGCCCTGGTTACTATGTTCTAAGATCCGTCCCAAAAAAAAAGTAGTTCGATTCAATTCTCTGCCAAGTTATTTCAGTTGAGATCGTGGTAACGTACCTCACTAAAGCCAAACTTCATATTGTTCTCTCTCGTTTTTGGTCTAGCCAAAAGTATCTTCTCGACAGGATTATGAACTTAAACCCTATTCATCCCACTCTATTTCTCATGCGAGTGACGTAACCTATTCTATTTCTCTAATTTAAAATCTCTAATCACATTGTTATGTTATCTTGAAGGAACAGAACCCGTATGCCCTTCGTGCTAGAAAGAAGCATGAAGATGGTAATATTTATGTAGTACTAATGACAAAATTACAGAAATGTAAGTAAATGAATATAAAACGTTAAAAAAAAATAGAAAATACAATTACAATTGTGAGTAAGAAGAGTAACGAAAGTGTACTAGAGGCTAATTAAACTAACTGTAAGACATGAATACCAGAAAAGATTATTGTCGTTGGTTTATGGAATCTACAACGCCAGAAAGAAAGGAACTCTGTGAATTGTACTGGACTGGAGAGGCACGGTTCACCTGGATGGATATCTTAATCCCTAAAATTCTCGCGTATGTGCCAGTGACAACCCACAAGTGCTGAAGGAATTGTGCCTGCTTTCACAGAAATTTGGCGTTTGGTCTGCCATAGCACGTAGTCGCATATTCATTACATTCACTGAATAGAGAGCAACCTCTGAACGGAATATGACAATGGCTAGAGAATTTGTTACGACGTTGTCAGCAGTGGCGGCGATACAGGGGGCGCGGAAGGGTGACCGCCACCCCAATATTTTTTCTCGCTCCTCCTTCGCCCCTCTACAGAAGCAATGAATCCATGATCACGAACTGCTGCTGTAAAATTTGCCATTGAAATCGACATTGAAATCTTTCTTTTCGTTATATTGTTCTTATTTACTGCTCTTTTGACATGAAATTTACCACATACATGTCTTTGCCTATTATACATACACTAAATATCGGAAGAAGTCGCTCTCAAATTATTTCTATATTCCTATAACAACATATTTATAGACATGAGACTACATTTTGGACATGACTGTGCGTTTTTATAGCATGTACACTGTAGGGATACGTGCTTCTAACATTTACAACTCAATTTACTGTATCCATATGGTATTTTTCTTTCAATTTGTTGTAAGTTTATGTACCTGTGTTGTGCTTGCATTAAAGTGTGTTCAGAAACATGCCGATGTTTACCTGCTACCCACAAGCATAAAGCTCTGCAGTCAGAAATAAAGTGGATTGGTAGAAGCTCAGAATTAAATAATAATAATATTCAAAGAAAACAAGTGTGGTAGCCTCGCATCCCCAAAAAATTTTCTTACCTCCCCTTTTGCCCCCTTCTATTATGAGCCTAGCGCCGCTACTGGTTGTCAGCTCAGAAGCTGGAATGTACATGGTTTCAACAGGACAATGGCACAGTACACACAGCTGCAAACGCAACGTGTTGGAAGAGTGATTTGCAGGACAATGGATCTCGAAGGGGTTATGACCAGGGGTTATCTCCAGGTTTATCGCGTCCAGATTTCTTCCTATGCGGTTATCGTAAGAACTTTGCTTACAATATGTATCCGCTCTGTATTCAGGAATTAAACAATAATTCGTTGTTTGCTGACAACATCTCATATATATTATTGAACAGGGTTTTCATAAACATTGTTCGTCGTATTCGCTTGTGTGAAGAACAAAACGATAGTCACTTTCAGTAGTTAATATGGAAAATGTAATAATAATAATAATAATAATAATAATAGTCTAATAATAATAATAATAATAAGAATAAGAATAATAATAAGAATAAGAATAAGAAGAAGAAGAAGAAATGTTTCCCATAAGATTGCGTAACTTTCTGAAATTCCAATACTATTACTACTATAAGGTTACATTATTATCGTGTGTATTATCATGCCAAAACACACAAAAGATCAGAAACCTCATTTTTTATCAGTTTACATCAGAGCAAAGCAAAATTTTCGTTTCTGACGGGAAACTAAAGACCTGTTAAAGACAAGAACTGCATCTGCATTTGCCTTGATGAGATACTGTAAAAAATTAAAATATTATATTTCAACTGTAGTATCTCTGAATTGTTTCTGTAGAATAGAAAAGAAAAAAAATATTTACTATATTCTCAAAACTAGTACTACTATAGGACCTTCTTCTGATAAATAGCCTACTGGACCTAGAGATAGAGAGAAAATTTTAACAGCGGGTCCCGAGAAACTGTAAAGTTTAAAGAACCAGTTCGGGCAAACTGGTTCAAACTGGCTGAATGACACCACTGAAACTTTTGTAGAGTTTTAAACCTGTAATCATTTCCCTGCAATCATGTAGGTCTAATCTATTATATAAAAGAGAACGCACAAATCCTTTGTTACCTCATCACGCTAATACGGCTGAACCAATTTCTTTTATTTTTGGGGGGTTATTAGGATTTGGACCCTAGATGGTTTTTATCATATCACTTTAATTTTTAATTACCAGTGTCTTGAGATAATTGACCATTCAAGTGTCCATAACGTACAAATCCTTTGTTAGTTCATCATAGGTATAAAAATAAACGTATTTATATGCAACCCGCATGACCGTGTCACTCGGCGGGTTAACATAAATGACAGGCGATATAATGTTAACATTTACTGCAATCTACTATGGTTTTTATCATATCACTTGAAAGCGAAAACTTACGGGGTGACCGCAGCGAAGCGGGGCGGGTTAACATAAATGACAGGCGATATAATGTTAACATTTACTGCAATCTTCTATGGTTTTTATCATATCACTTGAAAGCGAAAAAGTAAAAATTATCTAAGTAACAAAGTTTATTGCGTTCCGGGGTGACCGCAGCGAAGCGGGGTGAACGCTGCTAGTGTGGAATAAATGTTATTCCACACAGTGATTTATCTACATCCTCCTAACATAGGGTTGCCAGATTTTGTAAATGAAAAACCGGGACACCAATCTTAGGGTTCCTACTAATTTAGTCAGAATCTATTATCTCTCTTTTCCAAGTTACTACCCACAAGTTTCCAGTTCATTCTATACACAGGTAACACAAATGAAGCCGCCTTACTAGGAATGTATAAAGAATGTGAAAAGGTAACCTAAGAATAGAGCTGCCTGGCATTCCTTATTCCGATTTGTTGTGTTTAACAGGTCTTAAATATTGTGTCAATTACGACACACCGTCCTATTTATGATTACAGAGATATATATATTTTTTCTTGAGTCATTCTTAAGTCAGAAATCTATTATATAAAAGAGAACGCACAAATCCTTTGTTAGCTCATCACGCTAATACGGCTGAACCAATTTCTTTCATTTTTGGGGGGTTATTAGGATTTGGACCCTAGATGGTTTTTATCATATCACTTTAATTTTTAATTACCAGTGTCTTGAGATAATTGACCATTCAAGTTTTCATAACGTACAAATCCTTTGTTAGTTCATCATAGGTATAAAAATAAACGTATTTATATGCAACCCGCATGACCGTGTCACTCGGCGGGTTAACATAAATGACAGGCGCTATAATGTTAACATTTACTGCAATTTGAAAGCGAAAAAGTAAAAATTATCTAAGTAACAAAGTTTATTGCGTTCCGGGGTGACCGCAGCGAAGCGGGGTGAACGCTGCTAGTACTATATAAATTGAACATTTACCAAGAGAAAATACACTTACGCTAAATTTAGAACGATAAACTAAAAGTAAATATCTTTAAAGACTTACGCAGGCTCTCTAAAAGTTCGACAGAAAAAAATCCAGTGCCAAAATAAAAAAGACACACAACTTTATGTGTTTAACTGCCACTTCTTGTGCTAGAGTAAGTTGTTACGGAATTTTAACTTGAGAATTACTGAAAATTTTACCAGATAAAAGAAAAATATAAATACAAAATTATTAAATGCGTGCATAGCATCTTTAGAGATACGGAAAAGCATATTAAAGACAACTGTTCTGTAATCGTTGAAGTGGGATTTAAAGTAGAACTTGGATGTAAGACTACGGATCTAAATGCGACAGACACTCAAATATCCTTTCATATTATTCTTATAGTACTAGCAGTTAATTGTTCGAAACATGAAGGAAATTCTTCACATCAAATGTATAAAACATGTAAGAAATCTTTCGGACTCAGATGAATTTGCGAAAATAATATAGCGAGCAAAAGCTTAAAATATCCCTTTGCAAGAATACAGGTTTTGCTATTATATAGTATTTCCCTACTGGTGTAAATTTCTACCGGTAAAAATTATAGTTTTATTATTAAAGTGATCTGAATTCCCCTCCCCTTGCCACGATAACGTTCGGAAACTTCTTGAATTATATTCCGTTAGGTCCTAAAGTATATACAGGCGCAGTTAGTATGATTTTCAAAACAAAAATACCGAAGTTAATAATGGATTTTGTCACTGTAAGCAGGGATAAAAGTGAGGGTGAACGCGGGATAACGCCTTCTCCCGCTTCCAGAAATATCCGTGGTGTCCCCCACTTTCTTAAAAAATTACAATGAGTAAAGATATGCACGGAGGACGGCGTTATGTCATGCGTTTCCCTACCTTTTCAGATCCACTTTTACCCCTGACTGTAAGCCCTGCTCTAAAATAATAATGATAAAAGTGGAAAATTTAAAACCTCGAGTCGGCAAAAGCACATCTTATAAGAAATGTCTGATGTAGGAGACTGGAAGTTTAAAACAATACGTTCACAGTATCTAAAATCATCCATCTAAGGCCAAAATCATTTTTACCCTTCTCGGCTGGAAGCTAAACAATCCATAAGACTAAGGAATAGGGTTGGAAAAAATACAGTTTAAAAAAAAGAAAAAGAAAAAAGCACAAAACGTGTTTAAAACACGAAAAAGGTGTTTAAAATGTTTTAAAATCATGTTTTAAAACACACACGAAAAAAAACATGCTTTAAACAGTTTGAACAGTTTAACCCTTTCCGGATCCTGGCTTTTGGGGCTATTTTCTAGACTTTCAGTCAAGCAGCTACTGTATCGTCACTATTTATCATAGGATCATGGTTCATACCTCATTCTCTTCAGAATAGAGCTGGCTTTTAAATGGTACCACTTGCATGCTCATGCCACCTACAAGAAGCGGGAAAAAATGTCAAAGTGAAAGTTTCGGAGGGAATTTTTTTCTCTCGAACTTTGGCCCCCCTGGACCCCCCTGTGTGAACGTAGCCATCTAAAAACAATCTGAGAAATAGTACTTGGTATAATGAATGTGTGTGCCAAATTTCAAGTTTCTATCTTGAATAGTAAGGGAGGGAGAAATTTTATCAAAATTTCCCACCATGCCCCAAATTAGCACAAAACACTATGATCTCAGGGGGAAAAAATCCTGAGACATCCCTAATTACCCTAGGGTCATGTGTCGCCCATATTCTCTTCTGAATAGAACTGCCTTTCAGGCGGTACCATTCACATGTCTCCATCATGTATCTAAGGCGGGAAATTCCAGAAAAAAGGGATTTTTTGGTCTAAAAATCACTTTTTTCAGCTTTTCCCCCTCTGGACCCCCCTATTTTAACGCAGAAATCTGAAAAATAACTGTTAAATACTACTCGGTGGACTGAATGTTTGTGCACAATTTCAATCTTCTAGGTGCAAAAATAAGCCCGCCAGAAAAAAAAATTCAAAAATTTCCCCATGTTACCCTATACAGAAGTATATTTTGAAAAAATTCACTGAGACGTCCCTAATTACCCTAGAATAATAACTCGACCGTCATTCTCTTCAGAATCGAACTGACTTTCAGACGGTATGACTCACATGTCTCCATCATGTATCTAAGGCGGGAAATTCTAGAAAAAAGGGATTTTTTGGTCTAAAAATCCCTTTTTTCAGTTTTTCCCCCTCTGGACCCCCCCTGTTTTAACGCAGAGATCTGAAAAAAATCTGATAAATACTACTAGGTAGGCTGAATGTTTGTGCACAATTTCAATCTTCTAGGTGCAAAAGTAAGCCCGCCAAAAAAAAAAATATACCCACCATGTCCCATTTTTCCCTATATAGAAGTATATTTTTCAAAAAAATCTCTGAGACGTCCCTAATTACCCTAGGATAATGATTCGACCGTCATTCTCTTCAGAATGGAACTGTCTTTCAGACGGTATGACTCATGTGTCCCCATCATGTATGTGAGGCGGGAAAATGACGAGAAACGGGATTTGGGGGGTAAAAATATCCCTTTTTCACCCCTTTGCCCCTCTGGTTCCCCCCCTGTTTTAGCACTGACATTGGAACAAAAAATCTGGTAAATACTACTCGGTGGACTGAATGTTTGTGCAAAATTTCAATCTTCTACGTGGAAAAATAAGCCCGCCAAAAAATATTGAACATAGGCTTAGTAAATGAGAAAATAAATTTTTGACTTATGACGTCATCACCTCCTATGTCTGGACGCAGGAAGGTCTGAAACCATACGTAATGTCTTCTACAAGGCCTCTGGACTTGGAAAACAAATTAAACCCGGACGAAAAAGCTCAAATAGAAGAGAAATAACGCAATGTACCATGAAAAATGCGTATGGTACAAATTGTACCATAGGATCCCCAAGGGGATAAAACATGATTTCAAAATCGGGTAATAATTTATTTGTTAAGATTTCTTGCTCTTTATTAGCAATCAGTGATGTTATTCTAATTCTCTCTCTCTCTCTCTCTCTCTATATATATATATATATATATATGTATAGTGGAGTCTCGTTAATTCGAACAGAAGTCCATTCCCCTTGAAAACTGTATTGAAAACAATAGTAAAAAAATAGTGGATAAATCGAACTTTTGAACCTGTGTTTTGGATAATTCGAAGTAAATACAGTTGAAAATTTTTAATGTTGGACAGATGTAAACAGAGAAATACAGTTTTAACATGTTTTCAGTTACCCAGATGCAGCCATATGGAAGAGTAATACAAAAGATAAATAGAAAATCTATGTAATAATAAAGATGAAGGTGAGTTGGGGAAGAAGTAAAGATCGAGAACGTGTGCCAATCTCATCTTGGTTCAGAATTGGTTGAAAATTTAAGATGAATTATTGATAAAGTCAACCAAATGTTATTAATATCGTATTCCACACAATACATGAAATTCAAGATTTATTGACCGTACAAAAACAATCAAATTTAAGCAAATGAGGTTTATGAATTCTTAAAAGTGAGAACAGAATATTCAAATTGTTACTGGTGTTTAATTGTTTGGGCTATTCAATGTATGTTGTAGTGTTGTACGTAAGTATATTTTCCATTGTACATGTAGTTTGAATTATGTAGAGTGAATGTCGTTTGTTAGTTTGCGGTATTCGATCACGCAAATAATAAGCTGCTTTAAAGGTAAAGTCTGCACCATATGAATATGTTTTGGTGCACAGTACTTTGGTTTGTTTGTTGTTATATATGTGAAAATGAATGTTGCTGGATAATTCGAAGTTTTTTCCTGTCCCCTTGGACTTCGAATTAAAAAGAGTCCACTATATAAAAGACTCTTTTTAATTAATCCACGAAAATATCTGAAAAATGATAAAACACAGAAGAAATGTTTCAAGTACACGTTATATATTGCTAAGGGGGAAAACCAATTCCGCCAAAAGTACCCCTCCCCGACCCCCGTAAATGGGGGTAACACGGACCAACTTTGAAATGTCAAATGGGAGCATGGGTCGAGTAATACCTCGTTCGAAAGGTCTTGGAAAACTAAGTAACGCTGTACCAAAAGATGTTCCATATTGAGCACCGGTTTCAAAATGGCCGCCATAATATGGTTCGGAAACTCAAGTACCCGTAGTGTGAAAACCATGGAAGGTAAATGAATGGAACAAAATTGAAATACGTAAATATCATAGGGCATATCGAACGGTGTGGTCCCTGTGATCCCAGTGGCCTTCCTAAAGGGGTCTTGGGGGCTAACTTCAAAATTTCAAATAGTAACATGAGTCGAGTGGTACCTCGTTCGATAAATCTTGCAAAATCTAACATATTGCAGGAGAAAACGATTGATGTGAAATGGCAGTGTTCTCAAAAGGCCGCCGAAACATAGTATCCGTGTCAGAGAAAAGGCTTAGTACCCGTAGTATGAAAGCGATTGGAGATAAATCAACAAAAGGAAAACTGGAGTAGCTAACTGACGTAAGGCACATCGAGAGGTGTTGTCCGGGTGGCTCCAAGGGCCAACTGAAAGGTATCCGGGGCCAACTTGAAAATTTCAAATATCAGCTTGAAGCGAGTAACATCACGTTACATAGACAAATTAATATCAAACAGCTTCTGTAAGAAAATTTTCGACATTAGACACCGTTTTCAAAATGATCGCAAAGACATGGTGACTGTGTCTAAGAAAATGTCTAGTGCCCATAGTATGAATACGGTTAGACATAAATGAAAATAACGAAAATTAAATAGGAAAACCACGGAGGCGTTTCAAGGCTTGAGAATAATACAACAGAGATAAAAATATTAGAGTAAAATTGCCATAATGTATAGAGAGAAATCCAAGTCCTGCAAAATAATCTCTCCCTGCGCTCTGTATGTGAGTGGGGTGGAAAGTAAAGTGAAAGTTCAAACGAGAACTCTACTTTAATTCGTAAATTAAGGCTAACCTTACAAATAGGTATGGTGTGGTTGAAACATTTGTTTGTAAGGATGACGCTGTAGTGACTAAAAAAAGAGAAACTTTTATGCAATGCGTGCTGGTTATTCAGAAAGCATTTCGGGGATACACATACACACCGTTTCGTCCCTCAAGCTCACAATATGACATGAATGCTAATAGTTAATCAAAATGTAACTGTGGCCATCCGCGTTAACTTAGTGCACCAATTCTCTATGCATGAAGTCTGCCTTCCAAACAGCATTGGGTAGGTCAAGCGTACGCCCGAACCGTTGTCCGGTCGGACATTGAAATTTTGAAGTAAGCCCAGAAGACCCCTTCAGGGAGGCCACTGGGATCACAGGGATTACATCATTCGATATGCCCTATGATATTTACGTATTTCAATTTTGTTCCATTCATTTACCTTCCATGGTTTTCGTACTACAGGTACTGGAGTTTCCGAACCATATCATGGCGGCCATTTTGAAACTGGTGCACAATATGAAACATCTTTTGGTACAGCGTTACTTAGTTTTCCAAGACCTTTCGAACGAGGTATTACTCGACCCATGTTCCCATTTGACATTTCAAAGTTACCCCCCGTTACCCCCATTTACGGGGGGCGGGGAGGGGTCCTTTTGGCAGAATTGGTTTTCCCCCTTAGCAATATATAACGTGTACTTGAAACATTTCTTCTATGTTTTATCATTTTTCAGATATTTCCGTGGATTAATTAAAATGGCCCACCCTGTATATATATATATATATATATATATATATATATATATATATATATATATATATATATATATATATATATATATATATATATATATATATATATAACTCTATGACCTGTGGAACCCGGAGGTTCAATGCTTCGTTTACAAAAGCTCTCCAGTTCCTACTTTGTATTCCAATCTCTGCAAGATCCGTCTTAAGAGGCCCCATCACTGTGAAATTAAAATACCGCTAATTTTATAGTACTTGTGTGATATCTTCAAATAGATATAAGATAATCGAAAAGTGGAACAAGACCTCCCTAGACAATATTATTTTACTGAGATACCGTTATCACGACTCACTTGTCTGTTTTCGATCTCCAGCCATTTAGAAAATTTATTTTCGCGTTTCTAAATAACTTGCAAAGGAAAGTTACTAGGTGACTCGTGATAATGGTACATCATGCAAAATAACATTATCTAGGGAGGTCTTGTTCCACTTTTTGTTTATCTTTTATCTATTTGAAGATATCACATAATTACTGTAAAATTAGCGGTATTTTAATTTCGCAGTGCTAAGGCCTCTTAATATTGTCCTCCGATCTGCGCCTAGATCTTCCTAATAGTCGTTTTCCGATTGGTCTTCCAGCCAAACTTTGAAAGCGTTTGTACTTTCTTCCATTCTAGCTACATGACCCGCCCACGTAAGCCTCCTAGACTTGACGACCCTAGAGAGAGAGAGAGAGAGAGAGAGTAGATGGATAAGTAGATAAATAAATATAACTCTCTTAGGAAACAAACCGTACAAGGTAGACAAAAGCAGTTTTTTACTGGATAACACAAGTGACAAGAAGCAACCTACACATCATTCTAATGCAGCCCCGGCCGTACGGCCCTGACCACGGCGAACAGATAGTGGAAACTCTCCTCGTGAACACTCACGAGCATTCTACGTGTAAATACCGTTGTTCGTACTTCGTGCATCTTCGGGTTTCGTCCTTAGAGGAGAGGAAGTGTTCTCAACCTTGACTGTAATCACTAGCTTACCAAATAAAAAAAAGCATGTTTGGCAACTGATTGCCATTTAGTGTAAAGTGTTTTTTACAATGTGGTAACCGTTAACTATAGACAACACAAACTTGTAACACCAATCAAATGATAAACTATGTACGTTCCTTTTCTTCTTTTTTCTTTCCTTTTGTTAAAGAAGGATGTGGTGGAAGCAAACCATCGCTTACATTTATAAAAATTTGCTAGTTTGCCCAATGGAAAACCAGTTTTCAATATATATATATATTATCAAGTTCTTAATCCAAGTGTGGGTTTGTTATATTATGTTATTTCGCTTTTTAGGAAAAGAGATAATCTGTTGATACGAAAAAAAAATACTGTAGCACTTGTTTGTAATTATCTTAGTATTATCTCCAGAAAATTAGCTTATGCATTTATGTGTGTACGAATAGGCTTAGCAAGGGGTTGGTTGTGGAGATTAGAAGCCACTATTACACTATCAATAGGAAGAATAGTATTTGTTACTCCACTTTTAAAGTAACTTTGATCGCAAAGAATCAAACAAAATATTAAGAGAGCCAAAGAGATTTTCCAGTTTTAAGAGTGACCATTAGTGACTACCATTAGTGTGTTTTTTTAACAAGGAGTGTCTTTTTAATAAGGAAAAATATATTGTCCCTGGCTGGTTGCTTGCCGGTGGCTTGTTAAAAGTGAAAAATAATGTTAAATCATATCAACGACTGAAGCTACATGCTTGTCTTTCTTCGATAGTTACTGACTGATTTTGAAAGTCACAATGTTGTAGGCCTACTGTAACAGCGTAAACTCGGAAGGAAACGTTCCAACTGAATGATACGAACAATTATTCCCAATGTCTTGAACATGAAACGTGGGTTGCACGGATAACGCTTAAAGTGGGCTGGACTGCACTGGAATTTCCTTCCGGCAAATTAGTGTTTGGTCGGAACTCAGTTCTTCTGTGCATTTGTCTCTTAACAACATTTGAACATTTCTTTTAGATAATAATAACTAACTAACTCTATGGCCTATGGAACCCGAAGGTTCAATGCCGCGTTTACAAAATATTTCCACCAACTTCTGTCCTTAGCCAACTGGATCCGGTTTCTACTCTGTACTCTTATTTCTGCAAGATCCATCTTAATATTGTCTTTCCATCTACGCCTAGGTCTTCCTAGTGGTCTTCTTCCAATTGGGTTTTCAGTTAAAATTATGAAAGCGTTTCTAATTTCTTCTATTATGGCTACATGGCCTGCCCACCTGAACCTTCTACACTTAATGACCCTAACAATGTTAGGTGAGCGGTATAAACTATGCAATTCCTCGTTATGAATTTCCTCCAATCCCCATTTTCATCCCTCTTTGGTCCGAATACTACTGCTACTACTACTACTACTACTACTACTACTACTACTACTACTACTAATAATAATAATAATAATAATAATAATAATAATGCTTATTATTATTATTATTATTAGTAGTAGTAGTAGTAGTAGTGGTAACAAAAGTAAAGATTAAGTACATGACGAAACAGCTTTACTAGTGTATAGCAGACAGCGACTAGTGCCACTTATGCTCAGCCTACTATCATTCGTGCTTCCAGTTTTGGCACCTGCATACATAATACGTTAGTTATCTAGCCACTAACTCCCCCTGTGTACATCTGCTTATAGAGACCAGTATCGAGCACAGTCGTTGTAAAGAGTTGAAAGCGGTAAGATGGCGAAACGACGCTGCCCTACACCTACACTTAAGTTCAACACGCATTGGGAGGAGGATTATCTTTTTGTCGAAGAAGACGGTGTAGCCAAATGTTTAGTGTGCTTTAAAACATTACACGGATTTAAAAAGTTCAACCTTCAACGTCACTACAATACTTATCACGTGGAGCAATACGGGGAACTTGAAGGACATCTTTGCAAAGAAGAATTGAAGAAGTTGAAAGAGAATAAGGCCGCATCGGAAAAGGAAGACGGGATGAGAACGTGAGAAGCCTCTGTGCGGGTGAGTTACAAAATTGCGTTGCATATTGCGAGATTGTTGCGCCCTTTCACAGACGGAGACCTAATAAAGGAGTGTATAGTAATATCAGCAGAAGACTTTTGTCCATGTCGAATACAGCAGTTCGAATCGGTTCCACTTTCTCGACAGACTATTACGCGACGCATAGAACATCTTGCAGATGATGTTTTGAGCCAGCTATTGGAACTTTGAAAAACGTTTATTGTATTTTCCCTGGCGCTCGACGAAAGTACGGATGTTACAGATACTGCGCAGCTTGCTATCTTTATTCGTGGTGTACATAGTGATCTGGAGATTCGAGAGGAACTGTTGCACATAGTACCTATGAAGGGCACCACAACGGGCGCTGACATTCTTGCGTGTGTTGAAGAAAGTGTCGAAAATACAGGCCTTGCGTGGAATGCACTGGTTTCTGTGGCGACCGATGGAGCACCTGCTATGGTTGGGAAGGAAGCAGGGTTCGTGGCGCGACTAAAACAAAAACTGCAAGAGCTTGGGGTGTCGCATGATATCAGGGGAATTCATTGTGTGTTGCATCAGGAACAGTTGTGTGCAAAGAGTGTAACGAAGAACCATGTCATGGACGTTGTAGTTCGTACCACCAGCTAGCTCAGAAAACATGGACTGAGACATCGCCAATTTAAATCCTTCCTCGAAGACCTAAACAGTGCATACGGAGACATACCTTATTATACTGAGTTGCGCTGGCTGAGCCGTGGGAACTTGTTAAACCAATTCTTTCAGTTACTAAACGACATTGATATGTTTCTCGATATGAACGATCATTTCGTGCCAGAACTGAAAGACGACCAATGGAGATGCAACCTTGCGTTTTTGGCAGACATAACTACTCATCTCAATGCTCTTAACCTCTCATTGCAGGGTCAACATCTGCTAATTACAAATATGTGCGATCACCTCGAAGCGTTCAAAATGAAGCTATCCCTTTGGGCGCAGCAATTGGAAAAGAAGATTCTGGTTCACTTTCCCAGCTTAGGCACCTTACAAGAATCCGGTAAACTTCTTGACTTGACTCATTACCGCAGTTTGCTGCTTAGCCTTAAGGACGAGTTTGAAACCAGATTTCAGGACATAAAATGTTTGGAGATGAGCTTCAGGGTATTTGCCACCCCATTCTCTACAAACATTGCAGACGCTCCTTCTGATGTTCAGTTGGAACTTATAGACTTAGTGTGCGACAGGGAATTTAAAGAGAAATTCCATCAGAAAAGCAATTTACAAGAGTTCTATAGGAATTTCCCTCGATGTCGATTTCCGCGACTGCATAGAAATGCTGCCAATATTATGTCAATGTTTGATTCGACGTATGTGTGTGAGCAATTATTTTCAAAAATGCGACTGACGAAATCAAACCAGAGAAGTTCGTTGTCCAACCATCACCTGGAATGTTTGTTACGTCTAAGCTGTGTGCAAACAATATCACCTCGTATAGAGACACTTACGAAGAAATTGTGCGGTACATCTGCCTCAGAGAACAAGGCTTGAAGTAAAACACTTGTCAGTTACTAGTGTTTATAGTGTATTTTCTTTTTTCTGCGTTTGTAACTTTATACACATTCGGCCTCTTTGTGCATTTTCGTGTTCTGTTGGTTTCAATTTTGATTTGCTACTGTCAGACATTTGTCTCTTGTGGCGTTAAGATACTTGAGTACGCTTCGGCAAATGTGATTGCATTTTTCGAACTTTTGGGAATGTGCATCAAGTGTTTTTCTTTTGGGACTTTTGTCTACGATCTCAGATTTCTGTGGTAAGTTATAAAAACTATTACGATGTTTATATTTTGTAGCTACGGAAATCTAATAAGTATAGACTATTTGGATGATTTCTAATTGAATAATATATTTTCGAATAAAATCTACTCAAATAATCCGATTTTCGAATTGTTCCTCATCTCTGTTTCTTTGCCTACATTAGCATCCAGTGGCAATTTACGGCAGAACTCAAGCAGGTATTATGCATATTTCGAACACGATCTTATTATTATTATTATTATTATTATTATTATTTTATTATTTTCAACATCCCGTCGTTCTGCTATCAATCTAGCAACGAAAGGCGTTTACAACTTAGCAAACGTGAAGCGAGTGACAAGTTACAGACCGTGTGCTAATGTAATACAACGTCACGAATTGTGTAAGCAAGCTAAAAAGACCTGAAACAATTCGTTTCCGATTTTTGCAGTCGTTTTTACGTCTGTAAGCTGACATGTTTAATATTAGTTTCTTTCTTTCTTTCTTTCTTGTTCATTTGTTAGTTACTTCAACGCTAACTGTAACCTCTATCATGCGTCTTCCTCGATCAAAAAAAGTACCAATTTTATTTCCTGCAGTGTTTTCGCGTCACTGCTTTCGAAATGGTGAGGGGGAGAGCATACCTGCACATTTCACGCTTGCGTCTGCTCAATGCTTCAACATCGTGCGAATTTCTGACCAGGCTTGGCCGTAGGTTTTTTGCTATCATGTGTGGTTGGCAACACGAGGCGAAGCTACAAGCAGCTGTGCTCACCTGTTCTTATCTCCGCTCGTGCTCGCTCACGCTTCGGCTCCGGGAGCCAATTCATGGACAGGCCTGTTCTAATGCAAGGTGGTGTGACGAAATTTGGTACTACTGCAAATATCTAGGAAACAAATTACCCAACATAGATGGTTGTCAAAAACTATTGGAAAGACCTTAATCCAGCAATGGATCGGCAAGTGTTGATAATATGTATGTGTTTCAAATATATGTAGACCTAAATAATCTTTATCACTACACTCACGTGATCCCAGTTTTCATTCTTGATATCTGAGCATTTGAGATTAAGAAATAAATCGCTTATACTTTGTTTCTCGGAATCATATGTTTAACCCTTTAGCTGTGAGAATTTCTAGAAACAAAGATAGCTAAACTAAAATTTACTGTTCCTGAGTATAACTGGGTAAAATTTACTGTTATGTCTGGTTATAACAAACGGTTCTGCGAACTTGGAATATTTAACAACCGGTTCTAGCGAATTGATCGGAACCGGCAGAATAGCAGCACTGCTTGTAACCGACCTTTTCGTTTATTTGTGTTAAGACTACAATGTGTTGGGTACAGAATATTTCAGTATAGATTAGTAATTCTCAACTTTTTTTCATATCACGACCCCCTTTTATTACACCCTCTTGCCAGTAACTCTCATAAGTACTTTCTTGGTTGTAATAAGTTTTTTAGGTAGATTTTAAAATCTACCTACTATGGAGATTTCACACAATCTATTAATATACATGGTGAAATAAAAGTCCTCACCACCCTTGTGTGTTGAGAACGGGTTGAGGGAGAATGATGAAATTTGAAAGTGGTCTGACACATCATGGCAGCCATCTTTGATTGCAATTCGAAATTTCAATTGCAAAGGGAGTCATTTTACATGTTTTAAGGTTAAAATTTTACCAGAAATACGCTTGTGCGGTTATTTTAGCCGTAAGACAAGTCATTTCAAGGTTACTGTTTCTGAAAGTTTCCTAATTATATCCTTAGGGGCTAAACTCACGTATCGCAAGGCGGGTGAGATTTAAGTTGCAAAATTTGATTACTATTTCAGAACACTGATGCTAATAAAATTATTTTAAAATAATAAATTTTTGAAGAGTAATATTTGGAGCACACTTCACGTTGTGTTAACTTTAGAATATTTTCTGCAAGCCTATATAATTGGCTCCTTTTTTTCAAGCCAATAATTTATTGAAGAAAAGTAAGGTTGGAACTTTCAGAGCACAATGGATCCAAGTCCATTTTCAATAAGGTTCAGTTTTACTCAGGAAATGAATTCTATTTCAAAACGTAATATCTTCACAGTCAAGAGTCCGAAATAAATGAAACTAAAACCACGTAAAATGGCGTAGGATAGTTTCATATGACAGCCGCTAGACAGAGGCATCAGTGAGGCAGGAGGCAGCCGCCCCAACCCCACCCTGAATCTCAGATTTTGGGGACAATGAGGCAGTTTTAGAAACCTTTAGTCCAACAGAACAAGTTTGAGGTCCTTACCAGGGCTACCAACCGTCCCGATTATGTCGAGACTGTACCGTCGGGACGCATATTGTCCTGTTTTATCGATTTTCAAATATTTTACTGGGCCATTTTTACAAAGAAATAACATTCTTTTACATGCAGTTTTATGTACAGAATCACTTATAACAAATGTGTGTTTAATTTCACTCATAAAAATATAGCGGCTTGTCTTTAAAATATAGTTATTCCCTAATTGTTTTGAGTTGATAATACAGCCGATTATGATGGTAGTATATTTCATGCAGCACTAAAAATATTGCTTTTGCAACCTCATTTATTGCATGTTAAATAAATTACAATTACTTTGATTTGAAATTTTTGTATGATAATAGTCAAAGAATAAGACTTGATTTCAGTAACACTTTTTGTCAGTAATTCCTTAACAATATTATGCAGTCATTTGTGATAAAAAAAAATCTATACAGTTTTCTCTCTAAACTTTGTTTATATTAAATAAATTGCAGTTGTTTTGGTTTGAATTTGTTGCATATATTGTACTTAGTGATGAGCAGTGGGTGGGAAAATAAAAAAAAAATAGTGCCGCATTCATTCAGGTTCGTGTTATTCAGCTGATTATTTATATTGTCTTCAACGACTCGCCATATGTGTAGTTTTCTCGGGGGGGGGGGGGTTCCAATACCGATTGTTCCGTCCCGATTTTTCTTAAGAGAAGTTGGCAACCCTGGTCCTTACACCAAATAAATACGGAGGAAATATAGATGATCAAAACTGGAACGTTGCTTAGGCCCAATTTCCAGAATTTTAAGCAGGCCCGAAACTCGAAAGTAGATCCAACTTTAAAATCCTAGGCCAAAAAATAAACAAGAGAGCAATTTAGGCCTATAGTTCCTTACGGTCAATAGAAATGGTGATCAAAGTCCGTATCTATTCGGTAGGACTTAATTTTTTCTGTGGATTTTGCTCAGCAAAAGGTTTCTAAATCTGCATTACTGCTCCCAACATCTGAAATTGAGGCTAGGGGGCGGATGACCTCTAAACGGACGCCGCTCTCCAGCGACAATCATATAAAACTCTAGATTGCAACTTGTCATGTAGTTTTTCTTTTTTTCATTTCGGATTCTTTCTTTCTCTAAAAATGTACATATGAAGACTGAGAACTAACACTGTATCAACGAATGCTTGCGATATTTCAGAAACACAGTTTAGCAAAGAGCCCTTTGTTTGTTTTCGGAATACAACACCAAAACTTGTTTCCATGATAATTCTTTTATTTATCTTTTAATATCAGTTCTAAAAGAAGTCCAACCTTCGACTACAACACATTCTCGCAAGTTAACTGATAAGCTTTTAAACTGTACAATAAACGTTAAAAACAAGGGAAAAAAGAGACAAAAGAAATTGTAGATCACTAGGGTGGTTGTGCCAGTCTTCGACCACCCCCTAGTTGCCGACCACTTTTCACTTTAAAACCATATATTAGACTTATTTTCCGATAAAAAAGCATGCTTTTCCGTTATAATTGAATTGCAGCTTATTCTGAACCAATCACAAAGATACTGTCAAAATATATTGCACATGCATTCGGTAATAGCCAATCAAATGTATGCCTACGGAAGACGCACTGACTTTTCGACAACTTTAATCTGTTGCAAATGGGAACGACAGCGCCCTGTTTTTCGTGCTTTTTCCTAGTTTTATCTCACCAGGTGAGAAATGCACATATTATTCTGTTACATGGAACTGTAGAGCACATTTCAGTAATTAAATTTTAGTGATAACTGTAAGGTATGAAGAATAAATCAATAAAATGTAGTGGTCGGACAATGACTTATGAAATATTCTTTGTTAACTAGTGTTCGACAACAGGGTGGTCGAGCACTGAAAAATTGTAGAAGTATCAATAACGACTAACTTTCGATTCATCTGCATGAAATGAATACCTAGTTACCAATTCTGAAGTTATAATGGGATACGACAACATTTACTAGTGTTCGACCACCACTTTTCGTAATACATTTGTACTGGTCGAAGATTAGCTGTTTCTTTCTAGTGTCCGACCATGCTTTGCGTTTGTATTTTCTCGCAGAATTTCTTGATTCAAGCACTAATTCAGTGATCAATTTACATTTGTATAATCATCTGCTGAGTCTTACCGTTAATACATGAATATTCACCGAATGACTGTGGCTCAGTGGTAATGGTGAAGAGGCAATGCACTGAGGGTTCAAATCCCTCTCAAGAGCAAGGGTATTTTTAATTGTCCTCGATATTTCTGTGTTCGTGTCCCTGTCAGGATTGGATTATCTCCAATTGGCTCGAGGAGCATTCAGACTTAATGTCTCAGCTGAGACGAACTTTGAAAAAAATAGTAAAGCGTTGGCTAAGCATTCGGAAGGTCCTCGGTTCGATCCCAGCGGTCGACCAACTTGACTGAGTTCTTTCGGGTTTTTCCTCAGTCACACCAGGCAAATGCTGGCATGGTATCTTCAAAATAGGCCCTGGCCGTTTAACTTCCAACATCCTCTCCCCACCCTGTCCCGGTCGGAACCGTAGATTCCTAAAGGCCATAAAATAAATTCAAATTCAAGTAACTGAATATTCATGTAGTTTCCCAACATTTTCATGGAAAATTAATGGCACTGTTAGAGTATGACATTTAATTTGAATAATAAATTTATTATATTTGGTCTAATTCGTTTAATACTGAACTACACTATTCTCATTTCGTCGTGGAACGCATTCAAATATTGTTAGCGGAATAGCTACTATCAGCTTACGTCTGGAATACATCTGTTTTCCTTGCATGTCCTTAAGAATTTTTGTTTCTTTCAGAGATAATGAGTGAGTAGACCTAAGCTCAAACTGCCAGCTTATTCAAACGAGGATCT
This sequence comes from Thermobia domestica, assembly GCF_964235325.1. NCBI lineage: Eukaryota > Metazoa > Arthropoda > Insecta > Zygentoma > Lepismatidae > Thermobia > Thermobia domestica. The sequence goes on from NC_137456.1 coordinate 179,110,803, forward strand.
ACAAAAAGCTCTGGAGGCTTGTCGAAAAAAAAAAAAAAAAGAAAAAAAGAAAGCGCTCCATACGAAAGGCATTAGTAAACTATGGAATTTCTCGGGTAACGTTGATGGATAAATTTCATGGTCACAGTCCCAAAAAGCGAAAAATAGATCCAGAACCATACCTAACACAGAAAGAAGAAGAGGGATTAGCAAACTGGCTCCTTAATGTGAGCAAAAGGGCTTTCTACAGAAGAAATACGATCTTCTGAACAGTGTTAAAAATTGTCGATTCAGAAAAAGGCAAAACGCCGTTCAAAGACAATCGAGCTGGTGAAACCTGGTACTACACTTACTTGAGGAGACGCCCACAAATCGTGTCCCTAAACTTTGAACAAGACGCTGTAAATGAGGAATACATTCGCTTGTGGTTTTAGGACCTTGAGAAATACTTGAAACAAACGGGACAATCTGATATTCTAAATGATCCTGAGCAAATATTTAATGCTGTTGAATCCAGCTTTCAACTGTGTCACAAATCAGGAAAGGCGTTGGGGTCCAAAGCGGGAAAAATATGTACGAGATGAAGGGCAACGAGAAAGAAACATTAACACTGGTTTGCACTCTTTCCACAGCAGGAGAAATTGTATCCCCGATGGTCGTATATCTGTATGTAAGACATCTTCCAAAGGACGTCATCAGTGCAGTTTCTTCAGAGATTTTCATAGGCAGGTCAGGTCAGATAGCGGCTGGATGCGAAGTGAAACACTACGAATGGATAGCAAACGGCTTCCTAAAATGGGTGAATGATCCCTCTGTTAAGAAACCAGTCCTTCTGCTAATCGACGGTCACAAGACTCACTTGACAATGGAAGTAAGCGAATTTTGTTCCAGCCATGCTATAGTACTCTACTCCCTTCCACCAAAGAACACACATATTCTTCAACCCTGCGACGTATCAGTGTTCAAATCGTTTTCGAGAGTTCTACATGGAAACTGAGTAAAATGTTACACATGTTATTTCTGCACCACTAATTAAAAGAGTGATATACAAGGTAGCAACACAATTAGTAATTAAAAACGAATTCAGAAGATGGGGTTTATACCCCTTCAACCCAGAGAAGACGGAGCATGTTTGGTGCTGCATTCTACTGAACCTTAAATAAATTTGGTGGTCCCTTTCTTGACAAATCTATCACAAAATTACTTAATCTCGGCGACTATTGTGCGAAATTGCGAAGTGACACCTGAAAAACTAATGATGTAACATCTACAGATGCTATTAGTTTGGTAAAGTTATGCTTTAGCCTTCATACTGTAATTAAAAGCACATTAATCGAGTAGTGGTCGATGACTAAACAGTAGGCGGTCGAACATTAACGAAAAATGGTCGGACACTAAAAGAAATCAGTTACTGGTGTTTCTCCGACTAATATTACATAAATGGTAAAAGTTATCTCAGTTTTGGATAAAATATAGATAAAATATAGTTTTAGGAACACATGTGAGCTACTTGCATCCTCCTAAGTTGTTCCATTGAGTGAAAAACGATTAAGGACCATAAGAAAATGAGTTAGGTGGTCGAGGACTGGCACATTTACCCTACATTGACCTGCTGGAGCCGCGAGAAATCAAAACATTCACATGGGAAGAAAATAGTCTTTTGAATGAGAAGCACTTTTTGACTATTTTCTTTCTCTAGCAGATTTTTTTTTTTTTTTTTTTTTTTACAAAAATGAAATAAAATAAAAGTAAGTATATGTTTAAAACAAGCCTTAAAAAGTACATGTGTTTAAAACAAAATGTTTAAAACGTATATAAAATTTGTTTAAAACAAAATCAATTGTTTAAAACAAGTTTTAATCGTTTTAAACAATTTGTTTTAAACAAAACAACCCTGCTAAGGAATGGATGGCATTTTTAAACTTCTTGTTGTTTATTTAGTAAATTTAACTGGCTACACAAATCTTCCGAAAACATTCCGTTTTTAGGTGAAACATAGTAGTTCTTGGTGTTTGTTTTCAATCTGAAGAAAGAAAACCGGGACAAACAGGCGTCCCGAAAGACTTTTACGGAACAGTTAATTCTTTCATTGAAAGCTGGGACTGTCCTGGAAAACCGGGACGTCTGGCAACCCTACCCGAACACCCTCCCAGCACCCTCCTAAAATTTTCGGCCACCCCCTGGAAATAAATTCCTTACACCCCCGAACTAGGGGGATGCAATATTAAAAAGATTCATTATCGTTCTGCGTAAAGGCCCTTCAGCACTTTGTTGAAAATATTTTAAATGAATCTTTGGAATTCTATGCGAGGAGGACATTTTTAGGGAAATGCAGCACCGAAAATCTTGACTCCTAGCGTATTTGTATGCAGATCGGAACTCATGTATAAAATGGCTGTAGTAACGAGGGCAGGAATTAAATCCAAGTGGTCAAAATGGAAGGAAAATTCTAACGAGGACAAAATCCAAGGGACAGAATCACACACCCTATATGATTATTTTTTTCCTTCAATTGTCATATATTCTAAAAAATTATCTGTACTTTTTCAACTCAAATAACTTTTTCTTTCTTTTAAAATGCTGAAAACTCAAAAAACATAAAAGTGTTATAATAAAAGGGCAGATTAGCTTTAATTACTTTCACACATACCCATATAAAAAGTTCTGGAAATTCCTATTTATTATACCTTTAATACATTTGAAATACTTTAGCATATTACAGTAAGACCATTCATTTTAATTACGAAAAGTAACTGTGATCCTATTTGATCTTTAAAAAAGTCGTTCTTGTGTGTTAGCATATATCAGACTTTTATTTTGAGTAATGTATAAATATTTATTTTAATTCTGAAATACTGATCAAGATTATTTTTTAGCAAAGATCAAAATGTTAAATATATATACTTACTATAACAGTTTTACGTCTTTTAATGGGTTTTCAACATTTTTAAAAAAATGTTATTTCCGTAAAGTGAAGAATTTCAGATAACATTTTAGATGCATGACAGTTGAAGAAAAGAATAATTATTCTTTTATTAATCTGTGCCTATGATTCTGTCCTTGAATTTAGTCCATTTTGTCTGAATTTTCCTTGGGGTTTGTCCTTTTGAATTTTATCCTGCATTCGTAGTAATCTGTTTGATAATTCTAACAGAGGCTGTAAGAAGAATAACTATTTCTTCAAGTTACATAATAAATTTTAGATGTTATTCTTCTTGTTTTTCTCGGAAAAATTACGAGGATACAGTTCTTTATCAGCAGTGTTATTCACATCTACTTTGGTAAAGATGAATGTGATTAAAAAAAATAACTGCGGGCAAATGGAAATTTGATTGAGTCAGTTACAAGAAAGCTGTTTGACATTATAACTGAAACGAACAACCGTTAAGAAAGTCTTAGTATCAATGCAATAGTATCATATATATATCAATATGCAATAGTATCATATATATACTTCTATTTTCATATTTATGTTGTCAATGTAAATAGCAGCAATACAAAATATCAACATCAATATTGAAATACTTGTATGATTTTTTATAGTTTCAATCAAATCAAAAGTTTAGATAATCGGGGATAAGGGCCATCTTATGCATCCTTCTGCATTATTTGCTTAATATATGACCAAACATGTCTTGAGGATGTCAACTGTGGCATCTTTTACGTACTGCGAACAGTGGAGGTTTTAACGGGTAGGCATGGGCCTACCCAAAAATTTTGAAAAATATATAAACACTAAAAGATACAATAAAGAGTAAATATATTTTCCACTTTTTATATTAATGGTAAATAATTATTTAATAAACAACATCAACCACTACTGTAAAAGAAATTTCCTATTATCATTAATCAATCAAATGTGCATTTGCATCCATGTCATATACTGGCAGTTATATGGAAATGAGTAACCCATTGCATAATAAATGTAATGAATCAGTAAGACTTAGTTTGACACACTAAACGCGTTTAAATATATAATTCGAGAAAAGTCAGATACTCACATTAATACCACTCCACACTTTAAGAATTATAGTTCCACACTCCTTTCCTACAGTTCCACAAAGTGTGGAGTACTCCACTCAATTTTATGCCCTGAAATATGATGTGAATGATCCTCCTATTAATGTTCACTTTCTTGATTAAACAGTTAATTATCACACACTCAAGAACTACCTCCTCAACTTTTGCCACCACTCTTGGTTTACAACCGTTGAGAGAGGCCCTTCTCTCGCGATATCCTGTAGACTTGTGTGACCACATTTGAATTCTTTCTTCTGGCATTTCACTGTCTTCGTAAGATGGACATTTCTCATCATACACATTCATGTGTCATTTCTTCATATATCGTTAGGGCAATTTTCCTTAAAGATAGAGGAACCTAATCACAAGTCAGTATTCAATTTTCTCCAACATGTTGCTGTCGCTTCGTTTTCTGGCTGTTGTGTAAGATCTGTCCGAAAAGTAATGTTACCAAGCCTACAAGTGGGAATAAAAACATTTCTTTACATAATAATAATGATAAAAATGCTTGCATATGTAAATTCTTCAAAATATTGTTCTCCTGTCGATACATCTTTGCCAGCGGGATTTCTAATCTGCGAAGGCATCTTGGAAGTCCTGTTCGGGAAGTAAGTTTAAAGAAAATTCAGAAGCTTCTTTTACTCCGCCAATTGTTCTGTGATGATATCCTTTCAGGGAGATTTCAAACAGGGAATCAAAAAGAAGTCAGTGCTATCCAAGTCGGGACTCTAGGGTGACTGAGCAGGTAGGTGGTCAGGACGAAGGCAGTATGGGCTGGCGCGTTGTCATGATGAAGTTTCCAATCACCACTGATGTCTGGTCTGACATGCCGAATCATTGCTCTCAGTCTCTTGAGAACTTCTACGTGAAATGTAGAGTTAACAGTTTCCCCGGGAGATACAAGTTCACGCTGAACGATACCCCTGGTGTCAAAAAGCACAATGAGTATGGTCTTGATCTTTTCTTGCTCATTGAAGCCTTCTTGGGGTGAGGGGAAACCAAAGTTGTCCACTCAGCACTTTGCCTCTTCATTTCAGAGCCGTACTGGAAAATCTACGTTTCATAACCCGTGATAACATTGTCGAAAAAGTGAGGATGATTTTCACACATTTCCAGAACGTCTTGAGAAATTTCCACTCGGCGAGATTTTTGGTCATTCTAGAAATTCTTGGAACAATCTTCGCGCACACTTTTCTGATGCACAAATGTTTGGTCACAGTCTCATGGAAGATAACTTTTGGAATATTTAACATGTCAGCCATTAAACGAACACTCATCCGATGGTCTGTTTGCAAAAGTTCTTACACACGAATGACATGTTCATTGTTTGAGGAGGTTGACGGGTATCCAGAGCGGATTTCGACGTCGACCTCTTCACGACTTCCAAAAACGCCCTGTTTATCAAAAACGACTTGCCTTTGTGATAAACACTCATCCTCAAAAATCTGTTGAACTATTGGAAAAGTTTCGCCGCTAGCTTGCTGAGTTTCACACAAAACTTTGCATCTGTATTCTAGTGATTGTGCATCTTTATTCTAGTGAGCGCTGCATCGCGACTTCTACATGAGACGAAATAGAGGTTTACAAATCGGATAGAGTGCGCTGCAACACACAGCCACTTCACAATAAAATGTATGACATTACTTTCCGTACATATCTTGTAAAAACACTAATTACCACACGTATTGGTGATATGCCAACATATCATTGTGCAACATTTCACATTATTAGCACATCTCTATTATCACGGTCGGATTAACACCTTAGAGACTCTAAGCACTTAAAACATTTTGGTGCTTCATATACACTCTGTAAAGAAAAAATAGCGACACCTCAATTCTCATGGTAACTTACACAGAAAACCATTATGAGTGTGATAGTTCATTCGTATTGTCTGTGACACCTGTGGTGTACAACGGCGCTTACTAATTATTTATATATCAGTAATGTTCCCTCCAGATGGCACCTGAGAGCGTCTCGTAAGTTATTGGAGTGACCATTCTGCATTGCATTTGTGATGTGTAGGCCTAGGTAATTAGCATTTTGTGATTGTTCTATGCTTTGTCATTCTTTGAACAGTGTCAAGTGGCAATATTGTTGTTGTGCAGCGTTGTTTTTGTATGAAATTGTTGCTACATGTGGACTGTAAACAAGTATGATTGGTAAGAAATGTGACTTGTCGCCACGTGAACAAGACATACTTCTCGCTTTGCACAGCTAAGTTAAATCTCTAAGGGAGATGTCTGGAATACTCAAAATTCACCATTCGACGGCAGAAAGTGTAATTCACAAGCAAATATAGTATAAGAAATCATCCCTTCGTCAACAGTGTAATAGAAAAAAAGAAAGCATCACCCAGAGCAGATCGCCAAATAAAATCAATAGCACTGCAGAATTATGGAATGACTTCCCCAAAAATTGATTCTATAATTTGAGATGATCTTGGAACTGAATTTACTTGTACGACTGTATTGTCTTAACTGTATAAACAGGATATTACGAAGAAAAAACCGCCTGGAAAGTCAAAACTAACAAAAACACAGAAGACTTCAACACGTAAGTTTGTGAGGTGATATACTACTTGGACTTATGACAACTAGAAGCATGTTGTTTTCTTCGTTGAAAAAAGTTTAGAATAGTGGGAAACCATAGTGGTGTGAAGTTGTGGATACGAATGAGCGAGAAACTTCATACGGATTTTGTTTAAGAGGTGCAAATATTCAGTTACTAAGTGATGGTATGGGCTTGCTTCACCGCCAAAGACGTCAGAACAATGGATACATGTGAAGAGTCATTTGATGCATAAAAATGTCTTCAAATTCTGGTACGTAAAATTCTTACAACAGCTAAAGATAACTTTCCTGAAGAAGATATGGACTACTTCGTTTTCCAAGACGTTAATGCTTCATGTCACCGAACGAAAATCGTTAACATGTGGTCCAAGAATATGACTATTCAAAGACTCATGTGGCCTCCAAACTCACCTGACATGAATCCAATTGTAAAGTTTGGGTCAATATGAGCAGAAGACTCAATAGACAATTATTTCGGATAGAATGGAACTCACGGAACAAATAATCTGGGAGTGATTCTATGAAATCAAGGTTGCATTTTGCAATAGCCTTGACATCAAAAGGCCTCGACGTTTCCCTGCACTTCCTAAAGCCCATGGTCCACATACAAAATCTAGTTTGATGTATTATACCTCTCAATGTTCGTACACAATATATCTTACTCTTAAGAACTTACATTTTTTGTTTTGTGCTATTATTGTTGATCTTTCATACTTTTGTGTATAATTCTTCCCACAGCCGTTTTCGCTCAAAACACACACAGCTACTGATATATGCATATAAATTCTTTATATGCATATAAAAAATCTGAAACTACGGCACAAGCATTAAGACTGAACTGCTCATTAAGAATATGCATTGTAATATTATCAGTAATTTATGTAAAAACTCCTATTGGTTAATGTAAGGTTAATGTATCCGAGCAATTGTCGCTATTTTTTCTTTACAGAGTGTATATGTAATTCAAAATATAAACAATAATAAACCATAAAATACAATTTTATTTATCAAAGTGAAAAAATAACTTATAATCAGATAAAAATTCATGTTTCTTTTTATACAGGGTGTTTCAAAACAACACCGACAACGTTTGGGAGGTGATTCCTGACACCAAGATAAAACAAAAAGTATAGACCAACCTGGGTGCACAAATGCTTCCTTTCGGAGTTATAGGCTACCGAAAACATGAAAAAGCGAACTTTAAAAGCCCATAGCTCCAAAACTATGAGACCTACCGTAAAAAATGAAATGAAATCTTGAAGTTTTACGTCCCACGCTTATGCCAGTTAGGCTAAAGGAGACAGTGATGATGAGAGATGACTGAAATGGTGGAATGAAGAAAGTGGGAGGAAACGAGAGAACCCCGAGAAAACCCACGAGCACGGTGTTTGTCCACCACAAAGTCCACACGGCGCGAGCTGGGATCGAACCAGGGACCGCAAGCACCGGAGGGGAACGCTCTACCACTGATTCACCACGCCCCCCGAGACCTACCGTGGTCGGGTCAACACTTCACTTAGGAACTAATATGTGCCCTCTCCAAAAATAAATGTTTCAGAATCCTAAGGAACCCACGCAGCAATTTTTAAAGAGGGAGTTTGGCTACGGGTATTTAAATGGAAGTAGGCTACTCACCAACCATATTACTCTTTCGGTAATGAAACGAAAGGATAGACATGACAAAATAGAATCTAGATGCAAACCTTGCGCAGTTGGAGAGTTTATTTTTTTTATTTTAAATTAAAATTTCAGTAAACGCAAAATTTTAAGACAGTTTTATGTAAAATATGTAGAAACCATAGAAATATGTAATATTGATCAAAATATGTAAAAATATGTAATATGAAACTTGAGTTGAAGCACCCTTCAGGTGTGAATCACAAACATTTAAGAATTTGATAAACCTACATATGAAGGAAAAATATGTAATTACACACAAATCCGGACATTAGTCATTTATATTTTAAAAGCAGATAGCTTTCTTAAATATTTAATAGATTAGCCTAATTTTTAATTATTATTATTTTATTATTATTACTCGCTATTGTTTTAGTATTACATTTTGTGAAACAGTCGCATATATCATGTTTAAACATCTGATAAAAAAAAAAAGAAAAAATCTATTTCATCACACACTTTTACACCTAGCCAGGCCCGTGCTGGCCCACCGGGACACCGGGACGTGTCCCGGTGCGCCCTCCGAAATATCATAGTATAAATAAAGGTACAAAATTTTAGTAATAAAATCTTACAGTTTTATTGGTAAAGAACCCGTGAAAGGTCTAGTGCACCCTTTGCATTAGGCGCCCTTCCGAGACCACATCAAAGATGAACGATGTTATTTACTCTTCTGTATAGCACAGTTTTCTACAATAAATACACACAGTTACTGTTGGCGAAGAACCCGTGAAAGGCACAGTGCGCCCTTTACATAAGGCGCCTTACGAGACATCACATTATAGATAAGTAGTTTCAGTTATTCTGTATACCAGTTTTGTTTAATAAATTCAAATACTGACTGGTAGTACAGAACCTGTGAAGAATACAAGGCGCCCTTTACACAAGATGCCCTGCGAAGTATCACATTATTTTTTTTTTTTTAATTTTATTCTTCTGTATTTCAGTTTTGTATTATAAATTCATACAGTTGCTATTGGCAGAGAACAGGTAAAAAGTATAATCTAACTAACTAACTAACTCTATGGCCTATGGAACCCGGAGGTTCAGTGCCGCGTTCACAAAAGCTTTCCACTGACTTCTATTCTTAGCTAACTGCATCCAGTTTCTACTTTGTATTCCAATCTCTGCGAGATCCATCTTAGTATTGTCCTCACATCTGCGCCTAGGTCTTCCTAATGGTCGTTTTCCGATTGGTCTTCCAGTCAAGACTTTGAAAGCGTTTCTACTTTCTTCCATTCTAGCTACATGACCTGCCCATCTAAGCCTCCTAGACTTGACGACCCTAACAATATTGGGTAAACCGTATAAATTATATAGTTCCTCGTTATGAAGTTTCCGCCATTCCTCATTCCCGTTCCTCTTGGGTCCGAATATTCTTCTCAGGATCTTGTTCTCAAATACTTTCAGAAAGTTATATACCTATAAAACGAAACAATGTGATACATCAAGAATAGTTTGGATAGTCAAATGTACGATGCATTTATGTAATACTACACTGACACTAGTCTCTAATTTATAATTTTTACGGCATCGAAGCTTTCACAGTCTTAATATGCATCCATATATCCGAGCATATTGATTGATCTTGTGTGTTTTAAAGCAGTGTTCGGATAATCAGTACCTGTTGTATTTCTGAAATAGAGCTGTATTATTTTCCGTAAAATTTGGTCTTCCTGTCACCACGGCACGGCGCGTCCTCAGGTTGTGGATCGAGGAGAAGGCCTCTGGGATATAGAAATTAGCTGTGAATATACTGGCTAAGCAGTCGCATACAGACAAGGGGTGATAACCCAGCTTGAGAATTTGGTGTGAGGCTAACAACCTCATCCATTAAAAAAATAAAAAAAAGGATTTTCAGATAAGTTCGCAGAATCCTCGGATCAGAACTGATAACTTGGCGTGAACTCCGCAAAGTAAAATCGACATGAGATTTGGAACATAAAATATAAGAAGTCTCTATAGGACATGCGCGTTAAAATTTGTAAAAAATGAGTTTAGAAATAGAGGTTGGACCTAGTGGGATATCAGGAAGTTAGATGAGAAGGAAATGGAGGAGTCAAGTCGGGAAATTTTACGTTCTTTTACGGGGAACAAATTAAAAATTACCAACTAGAAACAGGGCTTCCCGTTCACAAACGAATACGTAATATCAGCAATTACATAGGTTGAATTTGTTAATTATAGATTTTCTTTTACTTCTGTTAAGGGTCGGTGGTGTAATATTATTTTAAATGCACATACTCCAACAGAAAATAAGGATGGCGATTTAAAAAATACAGTTTTTACGAAAGAATAGAACGGGTATTTGATCATATCCTGCAATACCATATGAAAATTCTGTTAGGCGGTTTCAATGCGAAGGTAGGACAGAGGGTATTTTCAAACCGATTATAGGGAATAAATGTTTGCATAAGGAATGTTGTGACAACGGCGTTAGACTCGTGAAAATTGCAACACCCAGAAACCTTATCGTGAAGATTACAAAATTCCAACAACGCGACATTCATAAATATCCTTGGACCTCATAAAATGGAAAAACACATATTCAAACTGATCATGTTTTAGTAGATAGAAAAGAACAGTTTAGCACAACTGATGTTCGGTCGTTCAGAGGAGTTGATTGTGATAGTAAGAGACTATCGTTGAATAAAGGAAATATTCAATATCTGAAAACGGAGCGGTACTTTTTAAAATAGAGGAGAGTCAGGTGAGAGGGGAGACAGATTGAAGTGCCGAATAGATTCTCAGTTTTAGAAGGTTCGGAGTGCATTAGTGTTCAAGATACTTGGTTGAAATTAAAGATAACATTAAAATTTCAGCAAAAGAAATACTGGAGCACGCAGAAATATGTAGGAAGAAACCATGGTTCAACCAGGAATGTACTAAAGTAGCAGAGAAGAGAAAACAGAAGAAACTGCGTTGGCTACAAAATCCAAACGAAATAACTGCATAAAATTTCATTGTCATCTGGCAGAAAACTTCTAAAACTTTTAGAACAAAGGAAAGCGACTTTTGAAAGTTAATTAACTTGAAGATAATAGTGAAAACAAAAACAATTCGGGACATGTATAAATGCATTAGCGAACTTAAGAAGGGCTATCAACTTCGTGCTTATATATTAAAGAAAGCTAAAGGAACAGTTCTCACTGATACAGATAGCATCTTAAATAGATGGAAAAATTGCTATGACGATTTGCTTAACACATAGCCAAAAACTAATGCGCGTGGAGAAAGTGAAATGCATGCAGCAGAACCATATATTCCAGAACCTAACCAGACAGAAATAGAAATCGGTATTTAAAAAATAAATAAACACACATTTCCGGGTGTAGACGAAATTCTGGTTGTCTTAATTTTAGCTGGAGGGGAAAAATTGTACAGCAAGATACACAAATTCATTCTCATGATCTGGAACAAGGAGGAATTACCACAAAAGTGAAGAGTATCAATCATTGTTCCAGTTCAGAAGAAAAGCAACAAAACAGATTTAATAATTATCGAGACATTTCTCTTCTGGCAACATCCAATAAATCCTCTTAAACATTGTATTAGCAAGATTGACTCCATACGCAGATGAAATTATTGGAGATTATCAGAGCGGATTTAGGTAAAATCGATCAACTATCGACCAGATATTTACCATTCGACTAATACTTGAAAAGAAATGAGAGAATACAACATCCTGGTACCTCAATTATTGACTTTAGACTCTAGAGAGAAACATTGTACAACATGCTTACAGAATTTGCAATACCGAAAAAGGTAGATTAATTAAGATATGTTTAAATGTATCCCGAAGTAAGGTTCGAGTAGAAAAATTCTTGTCCATTTTTTTCACGTTGAGAATGACCTGAAACAAGGAGATGCGTTGTCGTCATAATTATAAAAAAACTTTGTTCTGGAGAACACTTTAAGGAAAATCAAAGACAGCAATCAGGTACTAGAGCTGAATTTTATTTGCCAGGTTATGGCGTATGCTGATGATGTAAATTTAATAGGGAATGATAGAACAATAGAAAGGAATGCAGAAACCTTAATTAACGCTTGCAGGGATATAGGCTTAAAAGTAAATGCAGAGAAAACTAAATAAATGGAAGTTTGTCGGGATCGTAATACTGCATTTTATGGATGCGTTAAAATACCAAATAATATTTTCTTTCGACAAAGTGGATACTTTCAAATATCTAGGATCATTATTAACACACCAAAACCATAATCACTAAAAAAATAATGTCAACTGAAAGCAGGGATTTCGTGCTATTATTCAGTTAAAATTCTTTTGTTGTCGCTAATTCTGTTGAGGAACTTGTAGCTCAAAATATAAAACGATAATCATGTCTGTTGTGCTGTATGGTTGCGAAACATAGTCACTGACTCTGAGGGAAAATCGCAGACTGAAAGTATTTGAAAACAAAATTCTTAAACCAATATTCGACTTCATAACGAGGAACTGCATAATTTTATATCGTTTACCAAACACTGTTAGGGTCATCAAGTCTAGGATAGGAGGCTCAAATGGTCAGGTTATGTAGCCAGAATGGAAGAAATTAGAAACGCTTTCGAAGTTGTAACTGGAAATCCAAATAGGAAAATGACCGTTAGGAAGACCGAGGCTCAGATGGGAGGACAATATTAAAATGGTTCTCGCAGAGATTGAAATATAAAGTAGAAACTGGGTTCAGTTTTCTAAGGACAGAAATCAATGGAGAGCTTTTGTAAACGCGGCAATGAGCCTCCTGCGTCCATAGGCGTGCTATATTAAGTTGTTGATACATTTAGCTTCTTTTTATTTGACAGAAATGTTGTTACAGGAACTAAAAAGTTTTTCTGTAGTAAAGAGGATTTCGATTCGAGGTTAGCTATTTACGTTAATACTAAAACAAATTTGGTGGTGATTTTGATATAAAACGGCACCCATACTTTCTTTCAAACTCTCTCTCTCTCTCTCTCTCTCTCTCTCTCTCTCTCTATATATATATATATATATATATATATATATATATATATATATATATATATATATATATATATATATATATATATATATATATATGTATATTTCCGTTTGTATGGGCGCCCTTTTAGTAGACTTGTCCACCGCCCTCATTAGTATCCCAACACGGCCCTGCACCTAGCACTACATTTTCGACAACGACAAACACATTCAATGTTACCAGAACACAGAACAGGAACTGGAGACCACAGTTTAGCACTATAAATTTTTAAAAAAACGAAAGAAGTCCGTCTAAGTTCAATATCTTAGGCAAATCTTTTCGGAATTAGTGATAAAAAATTGAAATAAGAAAATAATACCAGCGAAGAAATATAAAGGGAAATAAAACGGATTTACTAAATATACTTAGAAAAACAAATCGCTGTCCATCACTATGTTTATACTACTTATTTTAAGTAAAATATTTCATCCAGCTCTTGTGCTGATGGGAAGGATTTTAAAATGCTGACTGCATTTCCTCTCTGTATTGCTAGGCTTATTCGTTGTATTAAATAGTGTTTGCTTCTTGGGTCGCCTGACTTCTTAATTAAAGTTAATCCTAACTCATTGAAAAATTCACTGGCTTCTTTGCTAAAAGCCCCCATCGTTTCTGTAGCAAAGGCAACAAAAAGATGATCTTCTTTCAGTCTGGAGTACTTTGTATGTTTACGTTTAACGGCTGCTTCTGCTGCATATCCTGCTTCCTCACAAGTTAGTGTTATGTATGAAGGAGCGAAAGTATCAACACATGTTACATCCCATACAAGACTCTGGCCCATTTTCCAAGGGATTAAAGTTACTCCGTCCGGTCTTTTACCATCATTTCGATGCAATCCTTGTGGCTCAATGATGCTAAGAACATCGATGCTGGCGAGTGCTCGTTTGATTATTTGGTTTAATTCCGTGTGACGTGTGATTCTACCACCACTTCTAATGCAGCTCAAAGCATGTAAACCTTTCTCGTCCACTCGATCTTGACACGCACATGTGAATGCGTGGCAAACATTTAGTCCCACAGGCGCCAGACTCTTTTTACTGAAGTGCTTTTAGGCGAGCAACGTCAAAACTATTTTGTGAAATTATCTCCTTCCCAGCTATCTCGTTTAGTAGGATTTCATCCCATTTTCTTTGTGATTCCTTAGTCTCCGGAATGTTATTATTATAGATGCCTTTCCATAATTCCAATGCTTCTGACAGATGAGGGATTTTCACTTCGTCAACTGAAATTTTGAAAATGTTGGAGACTAGTAACAAACCCCACAGCAAGAAGACAGAAACGCAGGAAGGGTGAAATCGGATGCTCTTCGAATATTTAAACCACCGAATCGTATTGGTAAACTTGCCTGAGCCCATTGACTTTCATTTAAAACTTGATTTATTATTGTTTGTAAAGATGTTTTCAGGAAGTTATCCAACTGAAGAATTTTTGATGGGAGAAGCCATGTAGGAGTGGTTCGCCAAAAGTAAGTTAATTTGGGGATACCTAGACAATTTTTTTAGGAGAAAGAAGGCTACATGTGATGGCAGTCCTTTTAATCTCTGTGTTATCATTTTTAAACTGTTCAAATGGTCTTCAAAATAACTTTCATAGCTATCTTCAAGTAGTGGTCTTCCTAATAACGATAGCTCGTGAGCTTGTGTTGTCCGAATTCCAGGCAACAAATTCTGAAAGTGGGCTTCTATAATTGGATCTGATTTACCCGACGTGAAGAACAGTTCGCATTTAGAAGGATTAGCCTAATTATTTTCTTGAGGGTAACTTCAAACTAATTATAGAGAATTAATCTTGTATAGTACTATAAGCACCAACAATTCAGTATTTCTGGATTTGTTGCTGGGCAAGATAATTAAATGTTTTTAGCTCCTAATAATTGTTAATACCTTGACAACGTATTGTTCGGTTAGTTTTAATTACCGCTAATTGTTGTATTTATTTTTGATTTACGTTTGTTTGAAACTACAACTTTTTGTTAATAGAAACAAAAAAGAAAAAAGTAGAGGTTAAGACAAGTTAATTAAGTAAACAAATAGAGTGGGTTAGATGTTTGGAGTTTACCCTCAACTGGAGTTTACCCTTAACTGTTAAACAAAATAAGCACAGGATTAGGGAGGGAACGGGACACCACAGAAATTGTCCATAGCCAAATTTATCATGGCCCATGAGTCATATGGTGCAATACAAATGGTAATGCTAAACCAGGATCCTCAAGAGAAGACCCTACATTAAATTAAAAAAAGTACAAATATATACCATAATAACAACAGTACTCAGAGTACAAACCTCAGTCAAAGATCCCCATGCCGTAAGCGTGGGTGAACCACCAATGGGCAACTACCGATATCTCGCCAAAAATTGGCGGCCCCGCAGCGACGATCCGCAGTGGCCCCTCTTCCATTTTGAAAATTATACCACCAGTGGCAGGGACGACACAAAACCCCAATGGACTACAAAATTAATCCCCCAAAATATGTTAAGTCGCCTATATGTGAGATTTGTTTACATTAAGGTGAGTCTAAAAACACTTAAAAAAGTACCCCAGAGGGGGCTCGATTACTAGGCGGGTGTTCTTCCGACTTCGCCACGGAGGCGATGAAGGAAACGTGGTTTGTAAAGGGATAAATCGTTGAGATCTTTTTACTTTGGTCAATCAAAATGCTCCTTGAACTATGTATATTTGACGATAACTGTTTGGGATAAGACAAAATGCGTTCGCCATGTAATCTTATAACAAAATTACGCGTGTCTATTTACTTTGTTTCATAGTTCTTCCATACTCACTTTCTAATGATCGACGACAGTTGCCATCTAAATTCACACAATTATCGTCCTTATCTCAAGATTTTTCACTTCATGATGTTCAGGCAGAGGTTATTCTTGCGGAGCTCACTTTAGGAAAAATTCATCAGGAAAAAAATAATATATACCGCATGCACATGACTGGCGATAGTTCGTGTTGGTCCCTTCGCGATTCTCTGCGACGAATCGAAGGAGTGCGGGCCAAAACGAAGTCCTCGCTGCGACGCGGTGGTAACTTCAACACCCTGATTCGAGATATCTGTTTCGACTCAACGAAACCCTGCCGCCAGTGAGACACTAGCGGCAATCCTTCGACTCGTCGCTACATCGACGATCGACATTTACACGCAAGTAGGCCACTAGGTGTTGGCGACGTTTACGGCATGGGATAATGAAATCGTAAAAAACGGATCCTCCCACATGAATAAAATAAAATCAGGAGAAACTTTGTATGCAGTCTCTGAAATCTGTATACTTGCTATCAACGTCAGTAGAAACACAGACATACAGGCACACATAGCCTGTGAAAAACCGCCTTGGTGGAAGTAAAAAATAATAACAGTAAACAAAATTTTAAAAATTGCTTGGGTCCTTGTGGTCCCTGGTTCGATCCCAGCTCGCGCCGTGTGGACTTTGTGGTGGACAAACACCGTGCTCGTGGGTTTTCTCGGGGTTCTCCCGTTTCCTCCCAATTTCTTCATTCCGCCATTTCACTCATCTCTCATTATCACCGTCTCCTTTTGCCTAACCGGCATAAGCGAGGGACGTAAAACTTCAAGATTTCATTTCATTTTTTACGGTAGGTCTCATAGTTTTGGAGCTATGGGCTTTTAAAGTTCGCTTTTTCATGTTTTCGGTAGCCTATAACTCCGAAAGGAAGCATTTGTGCACCCAGGTTGGTCTACCACTTTTTGTTTTATCTTGGTGTCAGGAATCACCTCCCAAACGTTGTCGGTGTTGTTTTGAAACACCCTGTATAAAAAGAAACATGAATTTTTATCTAATTATAAGTTATTTTTTTCATTTTGATAAATAAAATTGTATTTTATGGTTTATTATTCTTTATATTTTGAATTACATATATATGGAACACCAAAATGTTTTAAGTGCTTAGAGTCTCTAAGGTGTTAATTCGACTGTGATGATAGAGATGTGCTAATAATGTGAAATGTTGCATAATGATATGTTGGCATATCACCAATACGTGTGGTAATTAGTGTTTTTACAAGATATGTACGGAAAGTAATGTCATACATTTTATTGTGAAGTGGCTGTGTGTTGCAGCGCACTCTATCCGATTTGTAAACCTCTATTTCGTCTCATGTAGAAGTCGCGATGCAGCGCTCACTAGAATAAAGATGCACAATCACTAGAATACAGATGCAAAGTTTTGTGTGAAACTAAGCAAGTTAGCGGCGAAACTTTTCCAATAGTTCAACAGATTTTTGAGGATGAGTGTTTATCACAAAGGCAAGTCGTTTTTGATAAACAGGGCGTTTTTGGAAGTCGTGAAGAGGTCGACGTCGAAATCCGCTCTGGATACCCGTCAACCTCCTCAAACAATGAATATGTCATTCGTGTGTAAGAACTTTTGCAAACAGACCGTCGGATGAGTGTTCGTTTAATGAATGACACGTTAAATATTCCAAAAGTTATGTTCCATGGGACTGTGACCAAGCATTTGTGCATCAGAAAAGTGCGCGCGAAGATTGTTCCAAGAATTTCTAGAATGACCAAAAATCTCGCCGAGTGGAAATTTCTCAAGACGTTCTGGAAATGTGTGAAAATCATCCTCACTTTTTCGACAATGTTATCACGGGTTATGAAACGTGGATTTTCCAGTATGGCTCTGAAATGAAGAGGCAAAGTGCTGAGTGGACAACTTTGGTTTCCCCTCACCCCAAGAAGGCTTCAATGAGCAAGAAAAGATCAAGACCATACTCATTGTGCTTTTTGACACCAGGGGTATCGTCCAGCGTGAACTTGTATCTCCCGGGGAAACTGTTAACTCTACATTTCACGTAGAAGTTCTCAAGAGACTGAGAGCAATGATTCGGCATGTCAGACCAGACATCAGTGGTGATTGGAAACTTCATCATGACAACGCGCCAGCCCATACTGCCTTCGTCCTGACCACCTACCTGCTCAGTCACCCTAGAGTCCCGACTTGGATAGCACAGACTTCTTTTTGATTCCCTGTTTACAATCTCCCTGAAAGGATATCATCACAGAACAATTGGCGGAGTAAAAGAAGCTTCTGAATTTTCTTTAAACTTACTTCCCGAACAGGACTTCCAAGATGCCTTCGCAGATTGGAAATCCCGCTGGCAAAGATGTATCGACAGGAGAACAATATTTTGAAGAATTTACATATGCAAGCATTTTTATCATTATTATTATGTAAAGAAATGTTTTTACTCCTACTTGTAGGCTTGGTAACGTTACTTTTCGGACAGATCTTATACATGTTCTGTTGAATTGATGTTACAGGCAGAAAACGAAGCGTCAGCAACATGTTGGAGAAAATTGAATACTGATTTGTGATTAAGTTCCTCTATGTTTAAGGAAAATTGCCCTAACGATACATGAAGAAATGACACATAAATGTGTATGATGAGAAATGTCCATCTTATGAAGACAGTGAAATGCCAGAAGAAAGAATTCAAATGTGGTCACACAAGTCTACAGGATATCGCGAGAGAAGGGCCTCTCTCAACGGTTGTAAACCAAGAGTGGTGGCAAAAGTTGAGGAGGTAGTTCTTGAGTGTGTTTAATCAAGAAAGTGAACATTAATAGGAGGATCATTCACATCATATTTACATGCCATTCTGCATATGATCAAAGTGACAGGAAGATGGATTCCAGGTCTGTTGAACAATTTTCAAAAGCAGGAACGTATGCAATGTGCACAAACCATTTTGGGCCAATACTACAAGGACAAGGTATTTTGTAAACAAATTAATGACTACGGATGAATGCTGGGTGTATCTATTTTACTCTGAAGCCGAAGAAATGAGTAAAACATGGAAACATACACCGTCTCTCTGCCACAGAAAGGCTAAAGTGTAAGATTCATCTAACGGTCTTATTGTCTGTGTTTCGGGACTCACAGTGTGATTTCATAAAGTGTTATCTTAAATGCATAGGCGTTGCCAGAAATTTTCATATGGATTTGTACAAAGGTATTAATGCACACAGGTAATTAAAGCAGAACTTTTCATATGAGTATGCACAATAACAGTTAAAACAGACATTTTCATGTGGGTGCACAAAGGTAATTAAAGAACTTTTCACGTGGATATAACAAAGGTAATCAAAGCAGAACTTGTCATGGGGGTATACACAAAGGTAGTTAAGATCCTTCCATTCTTTCGCTTAACATTCATATGTTATTATTTTATTGGGTTTTAAGTGTAGCGAAAGTAAGACGAACCATAAAGACATTGGTACAATATACTTAATCTTTGGGGCTTGGGCGGGAATAGTAGGTACATCACTAAGCCTTCTTATTCGGGCAGAACTTGGACGTCCCGGTAGCTTAATTGGTTATCATCAAATCTACAACGTAATTGTCACTGCCCATGCTTTCATTATAATTTTCTTCATAGTTGTACCAATCATGATTGGTGGGTTTGGTAATTGATTAATTCCTTTAATACTAGGAGCAGGCCCGTAGCCAGTCCAATAATGTAAGGGAGGCCCGACCCAATCATATAGTTCATCACCATATTCTAGTTCATTTGCAAGCCTACCGCGAAAATTTTATGGGGGCCAGTCAAAATTTAGGGGGGCACCCTAGCCCCCCGTGGATACGGGCCTGGCCTTGTATTATTCATGTAACAATTTTTTAACTGGCTCATTACTCGCGCATGTTGTGAGCAGAGATGGCGTGAGTTAAATAAAACTTGACACATGACCTACTGACCTACTTTCCACCGTAACCCAAGACCCATCATGATCCACTATGACCGACCACTTACCAAAACCCATCATTATCAACTCCGGCCCATGATCCACACCGTTCTGTCAACTGATTAAGGACTTTCCACTTGTAAGAAAAGAAGGCTGTGAATTATACTGAACTTCAGCTCCTTAAGTTGAACGGCTCCTGAGGTACTAAATTTGTCGAAAAACTTCGGACCCCCACTCTGTTAGGATATGTATTATAATGAAAGCGATATGGTAACATCCCAGTTAGGATTGGGGTCTACCTATGCAAAAAGTCATTTCATTTGGCTTTGGCAGTAATGATCATGCACACATAGTTAGATTATTTTTTATATAATAATTCCTATATTACAGGTGATTCAAAAATATATTTTTTCCAGTAGTCAGCTCCTCTGAAAACACATAGGCTACTTCTGGAAAGCCAAGTAGTAAGTTCTATTGCTAGATCTATTATTACAATTACAAATATCAATATCCAAAAGTGTCTCAAGTTCTTTTTTCACTTAGATATACTCATCTCATGTAAGTAAATAGAAACAAATGAAAAGGGAAGAAAAATGGAGGCCTTGAAAGTAAAACGTAGACAAATTGACCAGTATGAGAAGATGCTGTCTACAATGCACTGAGTAGAGTGGGTCGGTGGATTGTAGTAGGTCAGAATAGGTAAGTGGGTCAATGAGTCATGGTGGGTCGCATGGATCACGTCCTGTCACGCCCTTCACAAATCTTGACCCACTCCATCTCTGGTTGTGAGGAGAGACTTTTATAAGAAATTTTCAAACTACTTAAGCGTTAGTTAACTCTAGAAACGAGGCGCTCAATCCTAGAAAGCTTATTACGGAAGTACCCTGAAAAACTGCACACTAAAATAATGCAGTTTTCTTGCCATACACATAAATTTAATAGAAGGTAGGGAAGTGGCGGTGATAATTAATCCGCAGACCTAACGTGGCGTGAAAGTGGAGAGGAGGACATTTTCAGGGGCTCCCTCAAGTGATTGGCTCGTACTATGCTCATTGGAGAATCTTTATACACCCACTGAAAGATAAGATTTTTTTTCAATGATATACGCCCATGCACACTAAATCTTGCGCGTATATTGTAATACACAATTTTTCGCGTTTGTTACATTTTTTCGTCTTTGGCTAAAGTTGAGTGATTAGTAAGTGAAGATGATAGAAAGCATTCCTTGTAAGAAAATGTCCCTGCCGTCCCCCAAAATATTAAAATATTATAAAAGTATAAGCGATAAAACAAAATTAAGCTTGCTTGAGTGAACTGTGACAATCGTAACTTCGAGGGATTATTATAGAAGTGAAGGGAAATTTAGAATTTTTCTTAAAGGAGATATTTAAGGGCAGGGCCGTAGCGTGAGTGGGGCGACCGGGACGATTGCCCCGGGCGCCGCGACCAAGGGGTGCGCCGGGACGACAAACAAACAAAATTCAGATTCTTCTGTGATCTTAGTAAATGATTTTTTTAAAATTTAATCTTAATTCAGATATTTATTAATGATCAGGACGCGGCTAAGTAAAATTACCAGTAATGTAAAACATCAACTAGGATTATTCAACTGGAACTCTCTCCAGCCATCTGTGAGAAGAGTTTTTATCTTGGAAACCTGACCGAGATCTACTATTACTTACTTCTTATCCGTAAGACAGTTTGATACAAACTGAAGATACTTCAGTAGAATTCAATAACATTTCTTTATTCCTATTCCATCCAAGAAATCCTCAGGTAATGGCAGGGGTAAAAGTGAGGGGGAACGCGAGTGAACGTCGTGTCCTTACAGCCAGAGAATATCTTTGACGTCCTCCCACTTTCTAAAAAATTGCAATGGGGAAAGATAGGCAAGGGAGACCCACGTCTCCCTACCTTTTCAGATCCACTTTTATCTCCGAGTAATAGACATATTTACGGTCAACAATGGGCTAGGAAAGACTTAATTCATTGGCCAAACTAGCTATTAAAAATGATGAACCTAGGAAGTTAGATTTCAAGGAGATGTCCCCATTTTCTCATAGAAAAGTCAGGAGAATGCCATTTAGTATTTGAATAAAGTATGTGTATGTCATTATGCAGTTAATTTTGTCTACTTCTATTGTAATTTATTAGTATTTTTACGTTATCATTATGGTCTTTACACTACATGTTTTAGAACAACGTATCGTTAACATCGTCTTGCAGAATAAATATTAACAAACCGTACATTTTGATCTTACACGTAAATTATAATTGTAGGATTGAATTGAAGCAAATACTCACAAATAATTACAAACGTCACCTGAAAAAGTTACTTTAATTTCCCAACGCTACGAGTAGTGATGTGAGGTGGAAAATATTCCGCTATATTTTTCCGGAAAATTTTCCGTTCTAAAAAAAATATCAGTAATCAAGTAACAATTCCTCAGCAATCATAAAATTGGTTGATTTCATGTACAGAAATGTTAAAAAGTGAAAGATCGTTTAAAGAATCTGAAAATTTTCATGGGTCAGACAATTTTCAGTACTATGTAGGAACAAGTTAAACAATTTTTCATAAATCGAAATATTTTCTGTCTTATATGGAAAAATTGAAGAACTTTTTATGAGTCGGAAAATTTTCATCATTTTGAAGCAAATAAAACAACTTTTTGTGAATCGGAAAGTTTTATTTCTCTGTAGAAACAAGTGAAAGGAATTTTCATAGATCGGAAAATTTTCATCACGATGTAAAAACAAGTGGAGAAAACTTTTCATGAGCCGGACAATTTTGGATATTATGTATAGTGATGTTAAGTGGAAAATTTTCCACTATTTTTAACTGCACATTCAGCTACAAAATTGAATTTCTGTAGAGGAAAGTTAGTCATCAACAAATTATAATTTTCTAATTAGCTTTCGGGAACCGAAAAATTTTCTAATATTTCAAGTTGGGAAGTAAACTTTTACACAGTGTTTCTCTCTCTCTCCATCTGCGAGCTCCTTCGTTGCTAAGCGGTTAGCATACGCACCTTTGGCATGGAAGACCTGGCTTCGATTCCCAGCAGGAGCTCATGTAGTTCGGATTTCACGTTAATCAGTTGGTCCTGTCTTATATAGTCTTGCTGCTGAAAGGGACGTTAAACTCAAAATCAACTCAATTCAACTCCTCTCTCTCTCGCTCTCCCTCTCTTTTTCTCTATCTGTGTGTGTGTGTGTGTGTGTGTGTGTATGCAAAGTGCAGAAAACATACACCGAGTTCATAGAGTACAAATATCCCATTCTATTATTTAAAATTTCAATTTATTAAAAGTCATTAATGTTTTCCGATTCATAAAAACATACTCCACTTATTCCTACATCGTTGTTTAGCCGCAGAATTTATTGGTAATATATATTGTCTTAAAAAGTTTCATGAAGTGAAAATCTAACGATTCAAAATTTTCCGGAAAACTTTCATCGCTGTACAGGACAGACAATTCATCGATTATGAAAAATTGATTCAATGTTCCTATATAGTACTGAAAATTGTTTGAGCCATGAAAATTTTCAGATTCTTTAAACGATCTTTCACTTTTTAACATTTCTATACATAAATTCAACCAATTTTATGAATACTGTGGAATTGTTACTTGATCACTGATATTTGTTAAGAACGGAAAAAATTCCAGAAAAATATAGAAGAAAATTTTCCCTCTCACATCTCGGCTAAACAACGATGTAGGAATAAGTGGAGTATGTTTTTATGAATCGGAAAATTTTCAACACTGGCTACGAGTATGATAACCGAAAAATATATGTGTTAATTGCAAGAGAAGAAAAGTTTATTTTGTTGAATTTTAGCGAAAGTCAGAAAACTACAGTTTTTGTTATCACTTACTTTAATATTTGTATCGTTATTTGTATATTCTATGCTATTACTATGTTAATGTGTATCAAATTCAAAATAAGCCAGAATAGCATTCGATTTCAAAAATTCAGAAACCAGGTTTTCATTAACTTTTATGTTTTAAATACAAAAGCGATTCACTTTAAAAATTGACATCATACTAACTTCATTTATCTTACATTATGATTTTTATTCTGTATTTAAATCTAGGAATGCAGGATAAACTCTGGTTGTTTTTCATAACACACTGAGGAAGGGGAGCCCGGGAATTCTCGCCTCGGGCGCTTACAACCCACGCGAAGGTCCTGGGTAAAGGACGGAAGGGAGTAAAATGTTAAATATGTTGGTTCAAATCTGGTGTCTAGAATGTCTGCCAAACATACGAGGGTGGTTCAATAATTATTGTCCCTGACCTATAAAGAGTATTATTTTTCCAAAAAGTCTCCTTTCATAGTAATGCACTTTTTCCATCTATGCTGTAAAGCCACTATGCCAGCTTCAAAGAAAGTCTCTGGCTGAGCCGTGAGCCATTCTTCCACAACTTCAATAACAGCTGCATTTGAGTGAAACTTCTTCCCCTTGAGGTGCTCCTTCAACTTTGGGAACAAATGAAAGTCACTAGGGGCAAGGTCGGGTGAGTAGGGAGGATTACAAACACATCAAAACCAGCAGCATGAATTGCGGCACCAGTAAGATGGCTTTTGTGGGCCGGAGCATCATCTTGATGCAACAGCACTGTTCGCTGCAACATCCCGAGCCGTTTTTCCTTGATTACTTCGCGTAACTTACGGATTAGGGCTGCATAATAGGCCCCCGTGATAGTGTGTCCAACCTCCAGGTAGTCAATAAAGAGCACACCCTTCGCATCCCAAAAAATTGTGACCATAACCTTGCGTGCTGATGCTTGCACCTTGAACTTGCGTGGCGGAGGCGAACTACTGTACCGCCACTCCATGCTCTGTCGTTTGGACTCGGGATCATAGTGGTGGAGCCACGTCTCATCTACTGTCACAAATCTATCACAGAACTGAATCAGGTCTGCCCCCATAACCTCCAAACCAGCCCTTGAACATCGAACTCTGTCTTTCTGATGTTCACGAGATAACATTTTGGATACCCATTGCGCTGACAATGGTTTCCACTGAGCCTACAGAGATGTGCATGATGTCTGCTAACTGTTGTACCGTGATTCGTCCTGTCTGCTATAATCGTATCATCAGTGTTGGGAAGTAACGTAACGCAAGTAACGCGTTACTTTTTAAGTAACGTTTCGTAGTAACGCGTTACATTTTTCAAAAGTAACTGTAACGGTAACGCGTTACAAATTTTTAAGTAACGTACCTAGTTTGCGTTACTTTTTTCGCGTTACATTTCAGATGAGTAACTACAATATATGTATATTTTTCTCGGAAACAAATGTTTCTTTCCTCTAAGTGAATTTCTCAGAATGAAACAATCGAGCATGTACTACGTATGCCAGTGACCGACAGTCATAGACACACAGAGAAACAGATAAGTTCGTAGTGCCATTTGCTGTTTTTGGAAGATGAGGACAGCCCTAGGTAAATCACGTGTACTGATTGCAAGAACCTGGAAGATTTTGTCGTAGATTTTGACAGCTCCAAATCAGTACATTCAGTGAGTGAACTAGAAGTGCAACTATTTTACTTTGATTGGTGTTTTTTTTGTTGTTGTTTTTTTTTAAATAAAGATGGAGAACTAAAGTATTTTACCGTTCGAACATTTGAAAGAGTACTTTTTTCTTAAGAGCTGAGGATGGTGGTGGACAGAATTTAAAAGTAAAGTGTCTGAAGTACCCCAACGGAAAATATTTATCAACAACTAGGGTGGCATAATTAAAGATTTACAGTAAGGTGTTAATATGAATAAACTGTGTTCTGATGAGCAGGCCTACTTTATTACTAGAAAATAGTTTGCTGATGGTATGTAATATTCGAGTTCTTTCAGATCAGTTTGCTTATCCTAGAGTCCCGTTGATTATAGAGTAGTGTAATGTTTCTCTATAGTATATTCTTTATTTTTAATTTTACATAACATCATTGTTATTATTATATAATTAGTTTAGCAGAATAATAATAAGCATCCATTTTTTCTAACGTATAGGGATGAGCACGAGTCAAGCTAAAACTCGACTCGACTCGAATTCAAGTCGAGATTCGAGTCAAGTCAAGGGTAATATCCTCGAGTCGAGTTTCGAGCCGATTCAGTTTTTCGCGTCGAGTTTCGAGTCCAGTCGAGTTTGATAAATGGATCATTCGTTTTAAATCGTTTTGAAATCATGGCCTGATTACACTGGAAAACAATAGCATGAGAAATGTAAGCTATTGTTATATAATACTCGGCACCTGGAAATGCATAAGGTTTTTTTTTTTTTTAAATTAAAATTATATTTTAGTGTACATTTTTGTACACAGTAATTAGAAAGTGACAACATAGTCAAAGTTGTGTAAATAGGAAAACAAACTTTCTCATCAAAAACAACAACAGCCAGGTAACCTTTACATAAGCTTCTCGGCCCGTTACTTTTTCCAATGCTGAAGCAAGATATATCAGGGTTTTAAAATAAAAATGAGTGGCCCCATTTAAAAATGCAATTTATTATTATTGATTTGTACAGAAGAAAATAAAATTTTTAAATTTGCATGTATAGAAGAAAATAAAATTTTTAAATTTGCAAGTATAGTATAGTGGGTTGCGTACCACTTAGGAGACTTACACCCACAATGATAAATGACTCGTTACATGCCAAATGGCAGAGTTTTTGTTAAATCTCCTCTCCAAAGTGGAAAGGAATATTGTAATAAAGAAGGGATACTTACAAAATACAAGTCCCAAGCTCCATGGCTGCTTCTTAAAGTTTTAACCCAAACTGTATAAAACAAAGGATGAATCAATTTTTTCCCCTTTTGCCTCTTGCCCGTGCTTTTTTTAATATTATTAAATCTTGTAACGTATGATGGTAAAAAATCCAAAAATTGTTTTTAGTAAGTATTTTTGTTTTTATTTTTTTTTAAGAAAGTCCATCACGTCACGAGATGTTTGTTTTGAAAAAAGTAACGGGCCGAAAAGCTTACGTAAAGGTTACCTGGCTGTTGTTGTTTTTGATGAAAAAGTTTGTTTTCCAATGTTGTTTCCTGTTTTGATGAAAAAGTTTGTTTCCTGTTTAACTATGTTGTCACTTTCTAATTACTGTGTACAAAAATGTACACTAAAATATAATTTTAATTTTAAAAAAAAACTTATACATTTCCAGGTGCCAAATATTATATAACACTATGGAATACTTTTAGTGTTGCTCACGAGACGGGACACGGCTCGCATCTCGTCTCGTCTCGATAGCGAAACCACAAGAGATTTTTATAACAAGCTCAGCTCGGCTCGGCTCAACTGAGAAGATGGCTCGAGCCGGCTCACTTGGGGTGAACCATCGCCTCGGGCTGGCTTGGTGGGGATGAGCCATGAGTTCCGTTCGGCTTACTGTGCCGAGGGCTTTTGCCGAGTCGGTTGGATGAGCTGTTGGCTCGGCTCACTTCTCGGCTCGGGTCGATAGTGAATAGGCGTGAGCCGAGCTGCTCGAGTCGTTGACAATTCTAAACCCGGGCCGAGCAGTTTTGAAGATATTTGGCCAGTGCCCTTTAACTTTTAACAGTGTTTGGCTCGAGCCCGAATACTCAACCTAGACCCTCAACCCAAACTCAGAAGCTCGTGAACAATGTCCTTGACCCTTAGACTTCACGTCTACCGAGGTTGGGAATCAACTAATTTTTTAGTATTCAAATACAAACCACCTATCTTTCTTTTTATATACAGTGTTGTTATAATAATAATAATAATAATAATAATAATAATAATAATAATAATAATAATAATAATAATAATAATAATAATAATAATAATAATAATAATAATAATATAAGTTGTAGTAGTAGTAGTGTCATTAATAATAATTATAATGTCTATGTAATATACTTGAAGAATGTACTCGAAACTACACAGCGGATTTGGCTCGAGTCGACTCGAAACTCGACCCCAATTCGAGTCGGATTGGAGGAAATGTTTCGAGTCGAGTTCTCGGGTCGAGCTCAAAGATGTTTGTTTCTAGTCGAATCGAGTGTCAAAGAAAACTCGCTTGTGTCCATCCCTACGAGTAACGCAGTATGACATTTTATCAATGTTACATTATATGAAAATGTTCATATATCAAGTAAAAATTTGTCCTTGCATTTACATAAAGCGATTCAGAACGTGCGATAATAATAATAATAATAATAATAATAATAATAATAATAATAATAATAATAATAATAATAATAATAATAATAATAATAATAATAATAATAATAATAGCGGTATTAATAGTAGTACGGAAAATTCAAGTCATATTTTTTTTTTTTACATTTCTAAAATTTCGGAATGGGAATTTATCCGGGAATTTATGTTCAATCAGAAAGAAAATTGCATTCTATTACTATATTATGATTTCAAAGTTGAATTAAATTTTATATCACAACATATTATTACTGTTCTCCACAGAAGATTCTTTAAAATGTATATTCTGAACGGTACCATGTTATTTAGAAAGTACGCATAAATGTATATTTATTTACAATATGTTCTATCAATTAAATGTGTGAAAAAATTATATAGTACATTACATAGTAACAGTTTAAATTTATATGTAAGTGGATTTGCTCAACTTGATTCTATTACTGATATTATAAACACATTAAATTTATAAATGTTACAAACTAATTAGATTGGGTAAATGCTAGAAGATACATGTCTCACCAATTTATCAACATTTGAGCATACATATTTATGTTCACAAAATTTGCAAGATACTTACTTATCTTTATATTCTAGCACCTAACATTGCCATACACGACCTTTCATTCTATCTATTTCTCGAAATTCCATACGTTAATTCACATGTAAAAAAGTCCGAGCACTTCTTCAGAAATTCGAGTCAGAGAGAGGAGACAGACCGACGTCTATTACTAATGGTAGTTCAGGGTTTATTAATAGTACTTCATCTCTATTTCTACATAATTCTAAATTACTTTACAAAATGGTTCCTTTTCATCATTTGTAAATTAGTACTTTGCTAAATTTGGCTGTTCATTAGCTTTGGGGGCCAGATTTGCACCTACTTTTTTGCGATATTCTATTCCGATGCGTTTGTTTTATGATTTCATACGTTAAATTACATTACCAACATTAAATTTAGATAGCGTTGCACAACGAGCGTTAGCGAATGAAGGTGGGTTAGAGCCTCGCATGGCACGTTGTTTTCTATCTTCGATACCAACAATTCACTTTCTTTTCTCACATAAATCACTTCCACTTACCTTTCCGTTTTGTATAAATCCCCTACTACCCTAAAAAAATGTGTTCGATACTTTCTTGACTACTTGAACATCACTATCAACTCATTTCTTCCGTAAATCATCCTAATTTTTGCTAGTTTTGGCCCCCCAATTCTAAACAATTACCTTACTTTTTAGTGCAAATGAAAATGGAACAAAAGAAATTTTATTATTAGTTATATAAAGTACAGTCAAAGAATTTTAAATTTTTTAACCTCCAAATTCTTTAAAACCTAGAGTTAAATCATAATATATTAAAATAAAGTAATTGGTCATATTGTTCTTAAAATTTGGAAGATAAAGTAAAGAAATGGAAATAAATTCCTTCCCGGGAATTTATAGGCCAGGGAAAAAACCCGGGAATATTCCCATTTTTAAATTCCTTCCCACCGGGAATATTCCCACTGCCCATCACTACTCATCACCCAACACACTGATCATGTCCTCATGAATCTCTTTTTCTGGAGGTACTTGATGACAGCTCGTTGTTATGTTTTCTCCATTTTTCAAGCTAGGTGCCACCTCTCACACCTGAAACGACAAAAAAAGAATATTAATATAGCGCTATGGCTCTGAAATTTAGCATATAGGCATCTAAGAAATTAGGCTACAATATCCCTCATCAGCTATCCCAGCTCAAGTATTTTCAATATGCCGGGGAAAAAATTATTGAACCTTCCTCGTATATTAACTTCTGACTTGATCTTGCTGCAAGATTTCGTACACAAATATAGAAACAAACAAAAGCCCTTCTTTAGAGGCTTAAAGCAATTAACTACGGCTAGAATAATCTTAAAAATCTGAACGTATAGTAAAAAGTAGAAAGCTCATCCAACGGAGGCCCTGTGGATGAATGAGTAAAATGAAAGACTACAAACTTGTATACCATTTTGATACCGGATCCAATAAAATTATCTTTTCTTTTTCCTTTTCTTTTTTATATTTCTTAGAATAGTAGGATTCTTGTAAGATTTTCATATTAATAAGAACTGAAACAATATAATAAAAACTAGCTTTTGTTTTGCTATGAATCTACTCAGAAGCACAGTAGCAATGTTGCCAACCAATTTTTCGAAATATCATGAAAACTTTTTATTCAAAATCCAGAGAGATTAACTTACTGTCTAAAGATGATAATTAGGAAGTCTTCCTTCCTTTCTGGTTGTTGTTGTTTTTTTTTATTATTATTATTATTTTTTTTTTAACAAAGCAAACAGTAAACCATCAATGATTATACTTTTCAATAAACGCTAATCTTCTTCATCTGCGTACATGTCAACATTGACTCTACTGGTGGGAGAGTGATCCACAGGGAATCTCAGCATGAGGTGTTGGAAGTGAGACTTTTTGTGTGTAGCAATCCTTGGAAAGTTTGAGTAAATAGTTTGTTTCTTTATAGCGGCATTTGAGTGAGGAAGGTAGAGCACATACATAACAAATGGGAATAATGGAAGGGAGTAAAATGTAAAATCTATTGGTTCAAATCTGGTGTTTAGAATGTCTGCCAAATATATGCAGCCCACCATCTGAGCAGAAAGAGATCTTGCTCTTCGGGCCGATCTGCCCCCGGTGCGTGTGCATCGATACCTAGTTTCTTATGGTAGTTTCATTTAGCCGTCCTGCTAGAATAATAAACCTCAGCGGCCTGGGGAACATTAGTTTATAAGGAAAATATCACATTCAAATTAAACAGTATGTATATTTTGCACTTGTTACAGATATAAAACATTGGTATACCATATTACTGTTGCTTCTTTTTTTAGAATAAACTAAGATTGTTTGAAAGTTTTATGTAATAAATGTACAGATAGTCTTATGTATTTGTGTCCTTGGATTATATATCTATATATATATATTATTGGCTTCATAAGGGCATGTATGAGAATTTGAAGTGTTGGTAAAGAAAGTTTTATAACATATTGATGCAAATTGCATTTCTAAAGCTGGTAAAATAGTACATTTCCGCAAAACACTAACACCAAAATATAAAACTGAATAAACCAGAAAAACGCTACAACAATAATCACTTGAACGCACAAAAGGTTTCACTGTTTCATTTGTGTTATATATTGACGCACCGCCCCAGTTTACAAATCAGCATTCAAACAGTCAAGGAACATGAAAACTTTACCAGGACATGTACGATAGAAAGTAACGACCTTCTTTTGATGGTTAAGGGAGAATGTTTTTCGACGTTCTTGTAACATTCACTTATAGCACAAAGTGCAAGTTCGTAGATTTTTCCTGATTAGACCTTCAACTTTTCCCATGATGTGCATATTATTCAAAGCGCGTGGTGTGGAGGGAACGGCATCACCCACTGCTACCAATTCTTTCCCGGAACTTCGTAATAGGCATCTTGTTAGATAAGCTTGAGTACAGAATAAAAGTATGGACAACTCTAGTTCCAAGTAGTATTTCAAATGCGACTTTCCTGTACCACTTGATACCTTTGCGTACTGGAGAATTGTATGACAAGAGCTGATCAGAATAATCTATCCCCAATTTAGTGGAGTTGTGTGCTACAACAGCTTGAGGTTTCATTTTTTTCTGATTTCTAGAAAATGAAGTCTCCATCATGTCAACTAAGGATTCTGTTATCATCATCAGAACATCTTTGACATCTTTCCATTTTAGAGCAATTACGCCTTGGTTGTCTTCTTTTCCTGACATCTCTCCTTTTTTCAGGACAGCATATTTCACCTCTGAAGGTACTTCTATTCTCTTGGACCGTAAAGTGCCAAACAGATTTGTTTTTCGAGCCAGGAAAGAATGTGCTAACGTTACAGAGTTGTAGAAATGATCAGCTACCACTGTGCGGCCACAGTCAATCAGAGGTTCAGAAAGGGACATTACTACTTTCTCTGCCAGTCCTGTGCCGCCTACGTTGTCACCCTTTCCACAGTACACTCTCAGATTCCATGTGTATCTTGAAGATGAACACGACTTGAACAATTTTACACCATACCTATGACGCTTACCTTTTATATATTGCTTGAACTTTAGTTTACCACGGAAGGCAACCATACTGTCATCAATAACAATGTTCTTGCCTGGGGTGTAAGTCAACTGAAAACGTTGCAACAACATATCCAAGAGCTCCTTCAGCTTATACAGTCTACCACCTCTAGTGGCCTTTGTGTTGTCAGAAAAATGAACGGTACGCAACAAAAGTTCAAACCTCTTCTGGACATTACACTTCCAGCAAATCCATTACAATAGAGAATGTCCGAGGACCAATAATCAGACATAGATAGTTTCCGATTTAGACCCATCCATATGACAATGGCAAGGAATTTCCTTAGCTCACAAATATTTGTGTCCTTCCATTTACTTGGGAACATTGCGAGGATTTGAAAGTAATTGATTTGCACAACTATTAGTCTCACAAGGAGACTTACGGAAGTGTCACTCACCAATTTGAATGAAACCTTGTAGAACATTGAAAAATAATCGACACGTAATTTTTTTAGTTAGGCAATGGTGCGGGTTTAAGGGTAAAAACCACCATTTGAACGTTAAGGGTTTTCTTCAAGCATAGACAGAAAACAATCATTTAATGTAGAAGAGAACATATTACCAGGGGGTGTTAGAACACCTGATGCAGAATCTGACGTCAACATTACAAAATTCAACATACAAAAATTCCAATTGCCAACATACATATTGTAAGGATCCCCACATTGCCGTACCAGGCAATAACCACGTGTGAACTACATGTGTTGATAATAAACACAAACAAACAGACGACGTTCCCGAAGAGGAGTCGATCACCATCGCCAACAGTCGGAAGGACGAGTACCCACGATGGAAGCCGACAAGACAGAATAAAAAGGACCTGCACACCTCGACCAACATCAATCTTCACGGATTGATCACAACACCTAAAACCCCTCTCACGACGCTTGGTCACCGAGAGGTACCTATCCTTATACCCACGACGCACGGTCAACGGGTTCCTATCCTCTTTCTCACGACGCACGGTCACCGAGAAAGAGAAACCTAATCTACACCCCTCTCACGACGCACGGTCACCGAGAGTACCTAACCCCAAGGCCCACGACGCTTGGTCACCGGGCTCCTATCTAATCTCACCTAAATATTAGAGGAAATTCTTACTATAATTTGTGTACATAAAACTTTTGTAATAAAAAGGTGAAGGGAAAAGTCCAAATCCCGAGTACATTATTTGCTCCACCCGAGAAATCTTTACAT
The DNA here is from genome assembly GCF_964235325.1 of Thermobia domestica. Taxonomy (NCBI): domain Eukaryota; kingdom Metazoa; phylum Arthropoda; class Insecta; order Zygentoma; family Lepismatidae; genus Thermobia; species Thermobia domestica. The sequence goes on from NC_137456.1 coordinate 179,144,248, forward strand.
GGTAGATGCGTCGGCGTCTATTTGCAGACACTAAAAGGACTTTCCTACGGGGCGCTCTTTTTATTAACGAAAACACGGACTTAGAAACTTTTTTACAATACAGTGTAAGTGTTACTAAAAGCAGGATAGTATCCGTATTCTCATAAATACTCTCATTACTCTTAACGGTAGATTGATTCGTTACAGGCTGGCAGGTATTTATGCCGACAACTAGATCTGGGAAAAATACATATAAAGAAGGCGATAACAATATGGCAGAATCAGGCTCCCGTATACCTCTTAATATTCTTCACTTAACTAGATATTCTGGTCACAGTACTGACGATCCCGATCGATTTTTCATGCTGTTTGATCATCTGGCTTTACTTCAGGCTTGGACCCCCGAAAAGAAGAAAGAAATTCTTCCTATGTATCTACAGGACGTAGCTCTTGACTTTGTCTTACAATTGCAAAATCTGAATCAATTCGACACACTAAATTACGAACAGCTGAAAACCAAATTAATTTCTCTGTCCCGCCCAAATATACCAGCGTATAAGGCGGAATTAGAAATTTTTCAAATTCAACAAAACGAAAATGAATCAGTCGATTCATATTTCTTAAGGAAATTGAGGGCTATCAGACAGCTGATGCCAGAGGCTTCAGAGGAACAGAAAATTCATTTTCTTTCGTTAGGACTACAACGAAATTTGCTGCAAAAGATAGCGTTGGAATCCTTTCCAACAATCCAGCGGCTGCAGGAACGACTCCACTAACTGGAAAAAGCTCAAGATCTCATGCAAAAGAGGAATTATGTAGAATTGTCACAGGCAATTCATTCTTTAATCGGTCAACCTAACCGCCCCTCACCACTCCCTTCGTACGACCATTATAGCCAAACGAATTCTAATTCATACATGCCAACCTATGCACAACAGCCAACTTCTACTGTGCATCACACCCAACCTGCTCCTAGTTATACGCAATCGATACCTTCTGCACCTCCATCGCAGAATATCTTCCCTCCTCAGTCAACTTCCTCTGCACCTGAAGTTTCGAATCCGCACCCCCACCATAGTCAAAACCCGCCCTCACAACCTCCTCACACGGACCTTACCAAATTAGCAAATCAAATGGCCGAGTTATCGTTAATGGTAGCACAGAACGCCATGAAGTCTAATTATAGGCGTAACAACGGACGAAAAGCGGATGCGAAGAATAGCAATAAAGGAAATAACGGTGGTAGAAAAAGGAACAATTTTGTAAAGGGCGACAAAATATCAGTCTGCTCAATTTGTTACAAGAAGAACCACGGAGCATCTACCTGTTGGAATAATCCAAAAAATTCCAACCAGGGAAACGCCTAGATGGGCTCGCAGGCCAAAGTCAAGCCTCGCGGGCCATTTCCGAAAAGTCGACGCGGGCCACACAGATACGACCACAATTAAAATGTGATGGCAATCAAGAAGAGCAGGCAACAGCGGAAACTCTTAAGGACACGGACGCCAATTTTTTCACCCAGACGACCAATAATGAACATCGTGAACATGTTAGATTGGGAATAGAAAATAATAAACTGTTACTCAATATTCATGTAAATACAAACAGTCTACCAGCTATAATAGACACTGGTTCTAGTCTTAGTCTATGGTCAAGACGGGACGTACCCCCAAAGTGTACGCTAATACCATTTCAAACTCGTATCAAGGGCATTGCCAACAAAGTTCTAACTTTAAAAGAAATAGCTTTAATTAAATTTAAAATTGGCAACACTACTTTCTCACATTACTTCCGCATCATAGATGCTGACTTTAATCCGATTTTTGGGAATGACATTCTCACAAGACTTTACTCTCAAATAGACTTGGAGAATAAATCTATATCATTATACAGAAAACCTAGGAAACCTACGTTTCCAATAGAAAAGCAAGAATCGGAAGAAATGTCACGAGACACTACGCACTGATTGCACTTGCAAAGGAATGCAAACGTCATCACAGCAAGTAAAGTTACGATACCAGCGAAATCACATTTCTTCTTTCCTGTATCGATTCAAAGAGAAACAATTCATGACGCTGCATTTTACATTACTCCATTGCAATCATTATTAGACCGATACGGCTTACAGGCAATGACCATGGGAGTACCGAGTAACGACCTTACATTACTCATTTCCAATCCCACGTCACGAATAATAACATTAAATAAAGGTACACCAGTGGCGTATACAGAGGAGGGCGTGGAAGAATTTTCATTTACAATAGAAGAAGACGAAAAGAAAGCGCATCAATTTCGTACTCAAGAAGAGATAAAGGAAAGATTAAGGCAAACTGCTAAATCTTTTAACATTAACCTTTTTGATATAAATCCGGATTTACCAGAATACCAGCGAATAGCTGTAACCAATTTATTGTATAAATACAGGGATGTGTTTTCATACAGCCCAGAGGATATAGGCTATTTTAGAGGATATCAACACAAAATTCGTATAGATAAAAGTGCGTCATTCCATCACCGTTCCCCACCAATTCCATTAGGGATAAGAGATCAAATTGATAAGCAGATACAACAGCTGTTAGATGCAAAAATCATAACGGAGACGCAGACTAGTAATTTCTCCTCACCTTTAATTGCAATTAAAAAGCCAAACAGTTCAGATTTCAGGCTTGTATTGAACCTCCAGGCATGTAATGTTTATACAAAATACCTAAGCATACCATTTCAAAATACAGAAGACGTTTTACAGGTTTTAAAAGGAAAAACCTGATTTCAAGTTTGGACATTTCCCAGTCGTATTTTCAAATAAAATTGCATCCAAAAAGCACTAAATATATGACTTTCGAGGTAAATCATACACGCAAAAGTTATAAATTCCTTAGATGCGTAATGGGTCATTGTTCCTCTTCCCAATCTTTGACTATAGTAATAAAAATGCTACTAGACGGCTTACCAAAACGCATAACCAATTTCGCAGATGACATCGTCATCGGTTCTTATACATGGGAACAACAACTTTCAGATTTGGAGCTTTTATTTCAAAAATTAAGGAAACACGACTTCCGAGCCAACCCCAAGAAGATGCACCTGTTGTATAGAGAACTCCCAGTACTAGGATTCCTTGTATCCGGAGAGAAGATAAGCATCTCACCAAAAATCGCAAAAAAGATCAAGAATTTTAAAAAGCCAACGACCAAACGCATACTTAAGAGCTTTATTGGCCTATGCTCTTATTTACGAAGTCATATCAAGGACTTCACGACCAAGATAGAACCTTTCCAGCAACTTCTTACTAAAAATGCCAAATTTAAATGGACAGAAAAACATGACGAATTATTTGAGAAGTTGAAAGAAGACATTTTGAATGCCCCTTCTCTCTATCATTTCGACGAAAAGCTAGAGATAAGGCTATACACAGATGCATCCTCTCACCAGATTGGAGGGCTATTAGCTTGTTTTGATCCCAAAACTAACGAAGAAAAAATCGTATCCTATTGTAGCAGACGTCTCACAAAAACTGAGATCAAGGGCTCAGTATGGCAAAAAGAACTGTATGCTATTATATATGCTTTACGCAAATTTAGATATTTCTTACTCAATCGTAAATTTAAATTGTTTACAGACGCAAAGTGTCTAACCTCTTTACGTAGTCACCCGGACAGAGTAGGGAAATAGACTCGCTTTTCTTAGCTGACTATAATTTTGATATCTGTCACATCGAAGGAAAGAAACATCCGGCTGATATCATTAGCCGCTTAGAGCAGAATAGCAGTGATATTTTAGAACCCATGGACCCACATCAGGCAATCGAAGATCTACATGCATACAGATCTAATTCATTAGAGGAACCCATTCTCCAAATAGAATACTCAGGATCTTTGAAGAACTTACGAGAAGAACAGCGTAAGGATGACGCATACGCTGATATTATAACAGTTTTAGAAGGGGGAGAACCGGCTAAAAGTTCCACCACGAGAGCAGCCAAATATTTCCAATTAAAGGACAACATATTGTATCGAACACAAAAACATCCAGAACTTGGGCTACTTCATCTTTTGTGCATCCCGAAAAGCTTGGCAGGACATTGGTTCGAGTCTATTCATAAAGACCCGTCAGCTCCCCATTTTGGGTTTTCTAAGACATATAAGACTGTCCTTAACAAATACTACATGCCAAACATGAAATCATACTTGGCATTCAGAATCAAGAACTGTAGGGAGTGCCAACTCCTGAAAAAACTACCCAGAAAACAACAAGGTGAACTTCTGCACCACCCGATAGGCCATATAGGAGAACGATGGATGTTTGACGGCTTAGGTCCCTATCCGCACGAATAAGGAAAACCAAAATATGTTTTAGTCGCCATCGAAACAAGTACACGTTATATAGTGACAAAGGCTGTTAATGGGATTACAGCAGATACAATTGAACAATTCTTATTGGAAGAAATAATTCTGAAATTCGGCGCCTTTCGTTTCCTTCATCTAGACAGACATCCTGTGCACAGAGCGAAGAAACTTCAAAAACTAGCAGAGATATATAACTTTAAATTTAAGTTTTGCCCTGCTTTCAACCATCAAGACATAGGATTAGTCGAAGTTATGAACAAAACACTGCAGAATTCCTTAAAATTTTTCGTCCAACAAAATCACGAAACATGGCCAAAGTTATTACCTCATATTACTTTTGGTTTAAATAGTTTCGCTCAATTAGGAACGAAGAAATCCAGCTTCTTTCTCATGTTTGGATACGAACCCAGGACCATCAGCGATTGCAAACTTCAGATTACCCCTCAGCTACAGCTTGAACGGGACCAACTCGTAAAACTTCGAGAAAAGACACGGCATAACTTACTGAAGGCTCACGAACAACAAAAGTACTTTGATAGAAGACATAAACAACAAACTTTTCACACTGGAGATAAAGTACTCATTTACTTTCCCTTTCGAAGAATTGGAGAGTCATCACAATGGACCGATAGATACTGCGGACCGGCTACAATAATTTCAAAACTAAACAATAATCTCTATCGAGTTCGCATGCCCCATAATTTCAGGGAGAGAGAACAGAATATTTCCATTGACAGGATAAAGCCATTTCATGCAGCAGAAGAATACATATATAATGATAATGATGACGAACGCACCAGCTAGGAAGAAGGAAAGAGAAGATAAGAAGAGAGAAAAAAAGATTATCATCCTCTCAGCAGATATAAACAAGCGACATGCGAAGCGCACTCTTCATGTTTCAGCGGCAAAGAAAAAAAAAAGGAGACAAGAAATAACACATGGAATAGAAGAAAACAAGATACAGCATATGATGCAGCTAACTATTTGAAGTGACCAAATCTAGTACCCACCTTAGTATTCAATTCGCAAGCGATTCCTTGTCTTTTTTTCACTCTTATAATTCCTAACCAACCTGCATTCTGTCATATAAATAAGCATACATACATACAATTTCCTTCAGTGAACAAAATTGCAAGCCAGCATTTTCTTTCGACTTCGAGCGAACGAACTTCACAAGGCCAGCTACAACATTTTATTTTCGCTTCTCTGCTGCGTATCATATAACTGTCATAACATTGACCTACATGTACAGAGTGTTCAGAAAATCAGGACTTTTGATTGGCAACCTTTTTTCCGACGTGACTACAATTCTCAAAGTACTGCCTTTAGCCGTTCTCTAAGTGTGTTTTGTCATCTATTAACTAGCACTAGCCAGAACTAGGCCAATATTAGAAACATTTGTATAATAGCGCCATATAACGCGCGACCTTCATAACATATACTGCGGACATTACCATCAGTGACGTAGTTATAACTAATAACTGTATTCACCAGAGCTTCGACAGCCTCTCCTTTGAGGGAAATGACGTGCCATACGGATCCTGCTTAGCTTAAGAGGACAAACTGTCAGTGCTCAACTTCAACTTTAAAACTTATGTGATAATATCTCAAACAGTGATATCAGTGACCAGTGCCTTTTAACTTTGATTTTGTGTTTCAGTGTTATAGTGTTTTCCAGTGTCTACTGTGCCCAATATGCGGACTCCACGTGCTGGCACAAACACGAAAAAATAATCCAGTGGCTTATTTTTTTCTACGCCCCGGGGGTGTAAGGATCTCCACATTGCCGTACCAGGCAATAACCACGTGTGAACTACATGTGTTGATAATAAACACAAACAAACAGACGACGTTCCCGAAGAGGAGTCGATCACCATCGCCAACAGTCGGAAGGACGAGTACCCACGATGGAAGCCGACAAGACAGAATAAAAAGGACCTGCACACCTCGACCAACATCAATCTTCACGGATTGATCACAACACCTAAAACCCCTCTCACGACGCTTGGTCACCGAGAGGTACCTATCCTTATACCCACGACGCACGGTCAACGGGTTCCTATCCTCTTTCTCACGACGCACGGTCACCGAGAAAGAGAAACCTAATCTACACCCCTCTCACGACGCACGGTCACCGAGAGTACCTAACCCCAAGGCCCACGACGCTTGGTCACCGGGCTCCTATCTAATCTCACCTAAATATTAGAGGAAATTCTTACTATAATTTGTGTACATAAAACTTTTGTAATAAAAAGGTGAAGGGAAAAGTCCAAATCCCGAGTACATTATTTGCTCTACCCGAGAAATCTTTACAATATGCACACTCGACTGCAATAATCCGGTACGGAATCAAAAGTGTTATTGCGAAAGAAACGAGATTGTATTCATGCTGCATGTCTCAGACATTGCGTAGGAATCTAGGATTCTAGATCTACAAACGCCGTAAAGGGCACTCCCCAACTCTGCAGCTACGCCGGAACAGGGTTATGAAAGCATATTTTAGTTCATAGATTATTCATATCACGGACGGAAATATATTTACCACTGAGGAATTCTTGATCGTCCAAAATGACCCAGTGTACATACGATAGCATCTAAAGAAGCCACTATGGTAGTTCCCAAAGTGCATCCCGGCATGGTGTTCTTGAAGATGTCATATCATGGAATCATGAAACTCCACTTCATGAAAACTCGAGTGAAAAGGCATGCTGTGAACCATCAGTCTGATGTTCTGATAGATGTTCAATTTCTCAGTCACACCTCCTTTGCTAAATCCAATGAGTCCTACAATAGGATTCATATCCGTTTCCTAAGTCGATCCATGTTGCTAACTTTTTCGCGGTGGTCAAAGCACCGGATGGGAGCCCTCGTCTCAATCTCTTGGACTATGATCCGTGATCAAAATTGGAAGCCAAGATGTGCTCGAGGTAACATGATATTCCGTCCCTGAAATGCTCTCTTGTGCAAGCAGGAGCAGCGTTTCCTTTAGAAGCATAACTGCTGCCTTAATAGCTGGCGTACGTGTTTAGGAGTCTGTGTGAAGCTCACACTGTGAGCACTTGCGGCTGACTGTACCTGTCGGTTGTGCACCTTACTGTAGCCAATAAATCTATATAAAGAACATACCTATTCTCGTGTATATCACTCACCGACATCTACAGTCAGTCCCCGAGATATGTCAATTCGATATATGCAGTTAGGTAAGAAGTTGACAATATATGTAAAGCTTACGAATGGCACTTACATCTGAAATAAGAAATAGAATTAAATTTCTAAATTCTATCTTGTGAGCCATCTAGTGAGTGAGACAGGAGCAACTGCTAATTTGGCGTAATTTGTCGATTTTTCGTACTTGTTTACGAAAATAGTTATGGTAAAAGAAATTCGATTTACGTAAATTTCGAATTGCGCAATGCTCTTGAACAACCTATTTACATTAAGTGAGGGCTGGTTGCATATCAAACTCTTTGTCCGTCATTCGTCATTAAAAGTTTTAATCAAATTCTACTGATATATTGTTAACATTGTCAAAAAAGGTTGAAATGAAATCTTTGAGTATTACGTTCCATGGGTATGCCGGCTAAGCTAAAGGAGACGGTGGTGACGAGAAATGAATGAAATAGTGGAATGAAGAAAGTGGGAGGAAACGGGAGAACCCCGAGCAAACCCATGCACACAGTGTTTGTGCACCTCAATGTCCACTTCGCACGAGCTAGGATCGAACCAAGGACCCCATGCACCAGAGGTGAACGCTCTACCGCGACCCCTAAACAAAGATTGAGAACCCTAGGTTGGAAATTACTGTTATATTATACAATGGATTGGTAAAGTATTTGATAATTTCAAAAGCATTATGAATAATAAGTCAGGTTAATGCAACGTATGGTTTTTTAATGCTTTTTAAAATCCAAAATAAAATGACAAATTTATCGCAGATTATTCCATGTAACAGGATTGTAGTTACGGGAAACAACTATTAATTTTTGTCTTCGTTTTACGTTTGAGTATTTATCTAAACATACGAAAGAAAATATATGGTAGTTTAATAAATCTTTTAAACTGTTTATCAGCATGCTTTTCCAGCTTCATTTTTTCCAACGCTGTTATGATTCTCCTATTTTCAACCAATTCTCGTCTTATTCTTGGCCCTCTTTCAGATCCTTCTTCGAAATGCAGTTTTCTTTCTAAAACTAAAGCACCTTCTTCATTGCCTGGGCATCCACATGTGTTTACAATTCATTTGAACCATCTGGATATGGATTTACAAAGTCTTCCTTAAATACATCAAACAATGACAGAAGTTGTAACACTTCTTTACACAACAATATTATACAAGAAAGTTGCTATACAATTAAAACTTAACACATATTATGGTCCACTTGTGGTAGCCTCATTAGTAAAGAAAGTAGTATTTCATATTAAGCACCGGATATTAGGTTGGTTCAATAATTTCTAAAAGAACTGTTGAATCCATTCTCATCAAGTTAACTTCCCAGTCAATTTCTTATACATACTAAGCTGCATTATTGTTGTACAAGTAGCCGAAAAGTTTTGTAAATAGTTTCCATTTCACCTAAAGTCCATTATGTGAGCCAAGGCACGGCAGCTATATTCATAATTTTCTCTTTTTTTTTCATCTTCCAAAATGATTAACAGTGCAATCTGATCTTTGGTATAGGGGTTCTATTATTACTGCTGTCGGCTAACAATTGCCAAAGATTCTCCCCTATTCAAGGCATCTCTAGTTCTTCTGGACGTCTCTCATCGTATATCAAGCGTTTCCTTAACGACAACCACCACTACAGCAACACAACAGTCTTTTCCACCATGGTCTCTTCTGGTGTGAACTTAAGCTCTCTGTACTGCAGTTGAAGATTATTCCGTCAAATTCAGATTCCGGGATATCGCTCAAATCATCTCCTGATAGTTGGTTAATATCATCATCTGATCCAATGGTAGTAAGGGAATTGTGTGTATGAATCCCTGCAAACACAAGCTTCGAAAACTGAAAAATGTCAAATTTCTGTTCTTCTCCTTCATCATTTTCTATTTTTAAATACCAAGTGGAGCCACTCTGTGTGACGCTCAATGAGGTGGAAGACAGTTCGGAATCTATTATCTGCATTGAGGGATCCTTATGAAGCTCACGAAATGTACGTAGATCAGTTCTCACACTAACGTACGGAAGGATTCCTTTAAACTTCATGTCTTCAAGGGAGAACCAGAAAACAGCAAAACCAGTCACAGTATATATGAACGATGGTCTTACAACTTCTTCATCAAAGCGATACGTATATATTAAGTTGCAGTTGCTGTCGTAACTTTGGTATTCTCTACATCTTCGCTCGCAGCTGATTGTTAAGGGTGCGTCGTCAATATAAGGAAATGATTGCTCAAATTTTGCAAGAAAAGAAGCTTTCTTCCAATCAGTCATCGCTTTCTTTTTAGACAAAGTGTCAACGTACGTCTGCTACAAAGATCAATATCGCTGCACTGAATTTTCAGGCTCTTAGTAACGATAACAGTGAGCACAAGAATTGAAACTAATTCTATCAACAATGCTTTACAATATCCTATATTACACATAACAAAGAATAAACTAAAAATATTAACATATTGAAGACATTTCAATACAACATTATGAATGTAGGCCGTATATGTTTGTGCATGAGTGTTCTGCTCGAGGGAAAGTTTTATAACTATTGCCGAGTGGGGTCAGGCGGTACATTAGAGAAATACAGAATGGCTAACGTAGTCAGTTTGTTTCTCAGTAATTTGATTTTACGAGAAAGTAGAAGTTAGTGACTTCGAAGTCAAGGGATAGCTTAGAAATTAGGATCAGGGATTCTAGTCCAGTAAAGATAGGATTGAGAAAGGAACAAATTAGTAACAAGCTGAAAATTGGTATGGAAGTAGGGGGATGTGTCAGGAATAACATACTAAAAGTCCCCTAAAATCCCACTGTAGCTTTTCCCGCAATTTTGAAAAATGTCCGCCATATTTAGATGACGACAAGGAATTTATGGAAATCGTCACCCTTTATGTTTATTCTTCTAGCCACCGTTCTAATTATCACAAAGCCATGAATCATATATGGTTGGAAAGCTTGAAAGACAGATAATATAAGTAAATAACATATATGCCCATCGTGCTAAATTTCTAGAAGAAGAGGAAGAAGAAAACAGCTTTTTTATTTAAAAAAGATATATTTTCAGAAATCATGAGAAGTTTGCAACACTGACAGTTATTGGACACCAACGAAACACCACCAAAAGATATCCTTGATATTTACCTCAATCATAGCCAACAATGACACAAATCGGTGCAATACAAGCCGAGAAAAATATATAACTTATGTTACTTTCTGACCTCTTTGTAGTGCATAAGGGGACATACACTTTCACGGTTCTAGTCAGCTTCTTTTATCACATAGGATCAAGAGTTATATACGAGGAAATCTTGGATCATTAGAAATCTTAAGAAACGTAAATTCGAACGAGGTAACACTTATACTAATCAAGCCCAATTTGTGGCAGAGGCGCAAAACCCAAAATTTCGGAACAAAACGTGATTTTCGCATAAATCCTTCAAACCTTGCAACACTGACAATTATTGTGTGTTAACAAAAATCAGCCACCGTTTTCACTATCGTCATTATTAATTTACTTTTAAAATGGCCAACGTTTTTCCCAATGGAGTAAGCTTTTATGATATATAGTTTTACATCACTTAAATCATTTATTGACAGCATTAGAAAGTAGCAGAAATTGGTAGTCTCCTATTCATAGGAAAATCGTAATTAAAATCACTCTCAACTACAGTAGTGATTTGAGTGTATTTTTTAAATGTCTTGTTTAAACTAGAATGCCATTTTCCTCCTAGTATCCTTCAAATCAACTTAGTAGTTACATTAGACGTTAGTATGCACTTTAAGAACATTTTTGTAACTAGTCTATTCGGACTTATTTTATTAGAAATCAATGAGGTTATCATTATCTCGTTCATCTCCATGGTTTTCAACATTTGATTTTGCATTCATACGTCCAATTCCTCGAGAATGACATAAATTAGAGCACACAATTCCTGCTTTCCGACAACCGTACATACTTTCACAGCCCTTTGTACAGTTACAGGATATTACACGGAGCGGATTCCTTGGTCATTCTTGCTGGTACGAGGATACCTCCTAATGTTGTCCATTCATATTTAGTCGCTCGCATATCATTGAGCAATACCTGGGTTCAAAAAACGTACACTGTCAAAGAATGAATGGAATATACCACTTTTAACGTACACACGCAAAGGTAATGGCCTTTCGGATTTAATCATTGAAGATATAAGATACCTTCGTTTCCTGAATATCCAAACTGAAATCCACCTTCTGTACGATGTAACATGGATGATTCTCAAATGGTTGAAGACACTAACTTGCCCGAATTGGAATGGATTTATGCAGCTGGTGACAAGCAACAATCATAAGTATCAAACATATTAAGTAGTAATTCAACCTCTCATCAATCTTCAACCAATAAGCATGGATTCTGTATACTCGGCGCTTATGTTTGCCAGGAAATAAGCAAAATAGCGTGCTTAGTCACGTTGGATCAACCTTTGTACTCTAAAGCATGTGACATTGTAGCAGCATGTAGAAATTCTGGTGAATTACCGTCAGTGGTTGTTAGACTTCGGGGTTTTTCACTCTATAATGTCATTTATGGAAACAGTTGCATATATAATGAAAGGTAATGGCATTGAAGAACTTTGGTCTTGTGTGTATGCTAGTAACTCCATGCCACATATAAAGCCAGGCCATTCTTATTGCTCGTGCTTTGCGAGCGCATTTTTTTTAACATAACACGGCCCTTAGCAATTGCAATATATACTGTTTAATTAATGAATCAGACGGCACTGAGGAGTTTGTGCGTCAATTGCGAGATGTTTGTATTCCTCTGATGACTGAAGAAGATATCGATACTGATGTAGTTGTTTAACATTCATAGTCAATCAAGATTGCAAATGACCTGAAGTTATTCATTGACGCTGCTGCAGAAACAAGCCGTATCTCTAAGTTATTCGCTCTGTACTTTCAGCTTGTAGAAATTATGCGTCTTTTAATTCGAAAGAACTGAAGACTTGAATCTTCATCTTCTCTGCATGTAAGAAATGTTACCATGCTTCTATGCAGCTGAGCATCTTTTGTATGCCAAATACGCACATCTGTACTTACAGAAATGTTGCGGTTGGAGGATGAAATTGATCTTCATCAGTTCCAGCTATTTGCAGGAGACGGTTACTTCACTATTCGTAGAAAAGATATATTTTGGAGTGGTACATGGTCTGATATGACGATTGAGCAGGTTTTAGCGAGAGCAATGAAGAGCAGCGGTGGACTGACCCATGGGAGAAACATGACTGAAAAGATAATATCTAGGTGTGTGTCAAGTGTGCCAGCAGCGTGCCACTTACGAGAATGTCTTGAAAAATTATTAAACAAAGATAGGCATGAACTTCACACTGGTCGGCATGTGGAACTGTACCAAAGCAGTCAATCGCGTGATATATTACATCTACAGAAGTTCTTGCGTTGGTTTTGCCAGCATTCTCAATTCCCTTCATATTCGGAGCTCGCGTCTCTAAGCGTGGTAGGTCATGGTAGGTAATGAAATGGTCAACTGATAAATCTAAGGAAATCGGATTGGCTGCTATGGAAGGAATGTTTGGACAGACTTTGGGAAATGTGAAACTTAAACAAAAAGATAAAGTCATCCCACTATCCGTAATGCACAATGTAGTGCGTATCCGTGATGAGCTACTGGCTGTAAACACCATACTTCAACTGAATCATATGAGTAGAAGTCCGAAAAAGAACTTTAGCAGTGTTTTGCTTACGAGCTTGCACCCTATTCACTTTCTCTCTTCACAGAAATGTCCATGAGAAAAACGAAAAAGTCCGCTTTGTACGACATGTTTGGATATCGGACAAATTTTAAAACTCAAATTAAAAACACTGTGTACGTTATAGATGGAGGCTTGCTTCTACATCATGTTGTTTGACCACAACATGGAACATACCTTGACGTGCACAACTCGTATGTGTCCTATGTACTCACAAACTCAGGAACGAAAGCAACAATTATTTTTTATGGGTATTGCACTGAAAACTGTACAAAAGCCGCTGAGTGGGAGCAACGTTAGTCAAAGGTTCAATCAGCTTTGGTGTTATTCACAAATGAAACCATATTATTAACAAAAAAAAGATAAATTCTTAGGTAATTTCAAAAATAAGGATTGTTTCGCCCGTGAGTTGATGGTTCATTTGACACAAGCTGGAATTCAAACCCAGCAAGTAAGGAGTGATGCTGACGCACTTATAGCTAAAACTGCTGTAGCTATAGTCCTTGTAGGCGCAGTCTTTAAATCCTTGTAGGCACGTCGTAGTAATTGGCAAGGATGTTGACATTTTAATCATTTTGCTTGAACAAGGTAATAATCAGTACGACATCACATTTCGAAATAATCAGTACGACATTGGACGTGTACAAGAGGTGAGTAAAGAATTTAGTACTAAGAAGTTGTAAGATACACAGACAAATATACTAACTGTTTTGCTCAATTACCATGCTTTAACTGGATGCGACACATCACGTGGCTTGTATCGACAGGGAAAGAAAAAGCCATTGCAATTACTTCAAAAACGGGAAGATTTATGCCGATCACTTGAAGTTTTGAACCATGATAATGCTAGTGTACAATCTATGAAGCTGGCACATCATTTCTACTAACACACTACAATTCTCCAGCAATAGTAACCTTACTGGATGAATTCCAGTATCATTCATACATCCTTGCAGTAAGTCGCTCCCAATTCAGAACGAAATACAATTGCCAAACTGCCACCCACCAGTGATGCTGCGAAACACCATATCATCAGGTTCAATAGTACTGTGGAAATGATTTGCGAGCGACTGAATATGGATGGACAACATTAGGAGGTATTCTCGCACCAGCAAGAATGACAAAGGAACCCGCTCCGTGTAATATCCTGTAACTGTACAAAGGGCTGTAAAAGTATGTACGGTTTTCGGAAAGCAGAAATTGTGTGCTCTAATTTATGTCATTCTCGAGGAATAGGACGTATGAATGCAGAACCAAATGATGAAGACCATAGAGATGAACGAGATAATGATAACATCATTAATTTCTAATAAAATAAGTCCGAATAGACTAGTTACAAAAATGTTCTTAAAGTGCATACTAACGTCTAATGTAACTACTAAGTTGATTTGAAGGATACTAGGAGGAAAATGGCATTCTAGTTTAAACAAGACATTTAAAAAATACACTCAAATCACTACTGTAGTTGAGAGTGATTTTAATTACGATTTTCCTATGAATAGGAGACTACCAATTTCTGCTACTTTCTAATGCTGTCAATAAATGATTTAAGTGATGTAAAACTATATATCATAAAAGCTTACTCCATTGGGAAAAACGTTGGCCATTTTAAAAGTAAATTAATAATGACGATAGTGAAAACGGTGGCTGATTTTTGTTAACACACAATAATTGTCAGTGTTGCAAGGTTTGAAGGATTTATGCGAAAATCACATTTTGTTCCGAAATTTTGGGTTTTGCGCTTCTGCCACAAATTGGGCTTGATTAGTATAAGTGTTACCTCGTTCGAATTTACGTTTCTTAAGATTTCTAATGATCCAAGATTTCCTCGTATATAACTCTTGATCCTATGTGATAAAAGAAGCTGACTAGAACCGTGAAAGTGTATGTCCCCTTATGCACTACAAAGAGGTCAGAAAGTAACATAAGTTATATTTTTTTTCTCGGCTTGTATTGCACCGATTTGTGTCATTGTTGGCTATGATTGAGATAAATATCAAGGATATCTTTTGGTGGTGTTTCGTTGATGTCCAATAACTGTCAGTGTTGCAAACTTCTCATGATTTCTGAAAATATATCTTTTTTAAATAAAAAAGCTGTTTTCTTCTTCCTCTTCTTCTAGAAATTTAGCACGATGGGCATATATGTTATTTACTTATATTATCTGTCTTTCAAGCTTTCCAACCATATATGATTCATGGCTTTGTGATAATTAGAACGGTGGCTAGAAGAATAAACATAAAGGGTGACGATTTCCATAAATTCCTTGTCGTCATCTAAATATGGCGGACATTTTTCAAAATTGCGGGAAAAGCTACAGTGGGATTTTAGGGGACTTTTAGTACGTTATTCCTGACACATCCCCCTACTTCCATACCAATTTTCAGCTTGTTACTAATTTGTTCCTTTCTTGGCAGAAAAATGGCTATCTTTACTGGACTATTCCACGTATATGGAAACTGAGAAATGAGTATTTTACCTTTTATAAATAAAAAAAAATATATGTGTGGAGGAGAGGGAAGCATGTTGGTACAGTGGTAGAGGGATAATATCTAGTGCAAGGGGTCTCTGGTTCGTTCCTTGATGACACGAGATCTCCGGGTTCTCCCGTTTCCTCGATATTGGAATTCGATCAGTTATACCTTAATTCACTTCCCTTAATCACCCATTTCCTTTAGCCTAAAGGGCATAAACATGGGATACGAAACTGGAATGCTCATTTAACTCCATTCGAGTTTCTGTGTATGAATCATTATGCAACCCCAGGATTATGAAGGACAGATTGATTGATTCATTTTTGCGTTTTACGTCCCGTTCAGCAGCGAGGCTATATGAGACCTACTGATTAACGTGGAATCCGAACCACATGAGCTCCCGCCGGAAATCGAACCCGGTTATGAAGCACAGAACCCACTATTACTATGAATTCAAGACCACGACTTAATATTGAATCCGGTCCATCATCTAAGGTCAACGCTTTGTATAAAGACCATTCCCCATTGCACTATATTTCCTCTAAAGCAGGTGGATTACAAGATCATGCAACTTACCGTTCATTTGAATATATTAATTCCTATTCCTGCAACACAAGGAGTCTTGTAGCAAGAAGCCAAACGCGCAAGTCAGTATAAAAACAATATATAACTTCTAATTAACAATATATAACACTATATAACACTATAAAACAATATAAAACAATATATAACTTAAACCACTTCTAATTCTAGGGCAAAGTATAATTGCTTGGTAGAACTAAGGTATTAATAAGGTTATATTTTCAATTAAAAACGTAAAGCCTTGTACAGGCCCGTAGCCAGTCCAAAAATGTAAGGGGGGCCGGTAGAAGTTACGAGGAGCCCGACCCAATCATATAGTTCATTTGCAAGCCTACCGTAAAAATTTTAGGGGGGCCAGTCAAAATTTAGGGGGCCCGGCCCACCCTAGCCCCCCATGGATACGGACCTCACTAGGAGCACCTGATATAGCATTCCCCCGCCTAAACAATATAAGATTTTGATTACTGCCCCCTTCATTAACTCTACTATTAACTGGAAGAATTGTAGAAAGTGGTGCAGGAACTGGCTGAACTGTATATCCACAACTCTCCAGAGCCATTGCTCACGCTGGGGCCTCTGTTGACCTTTCTATTTTCTCGCTTCATTTAGCCGGTGTATCTTCAATTCTCGGGGTAGTAAACTTTATTACAACTGTAATTAATATACGAACCCCTGGAATGACTTTAGAACGAATACCATTATTTGTCTGATTCGTAGTAATTACTGCCGTATTACTTCTACTATCCCTTCCTGTATTAGCAGGAGCCATTACAATACTTTTAACTGACCGAAACCTCATTACTTCCTTCTTCGATCCTTCGGGGGGAGGAGACCCTTTTTTATATCAACACCTATTTTGATTCTTTGGTCACTTTGAAGTTTATATTTTAATTCTCCCCGGATTTGGTATAATTTCACATATTGTAACGCAAGAAAGTGGTAAGAAGGAAACTTTTGGTGTCTTAGGAATAATTTATGCTATACTAGCAATTGGATTCTTAGGATTTATTGTATGGGCCCACCATATGTTCACTGTCGGCATAGAAGTTGATACTCGCGCTTACTTTACTGCAGCTACAATAATCATTGCTGTCCCAACAGGAATCAAAGTATTTAGATGGATTGCCACACTTCATGGAGCACAAATAATTTACTCACCCTCAATCTTATGAACTTTAGGCTTCATTTTCCTATTCATTGTAGGAGGCCTCACTGGAGTTGTATTAGCAAATTCATCCTTAGATATTGTTTTACACGACACTTATTATGTAGTAGCACATTTTCACTATGTATTATCTATAGGTGCCGTATTTGCCATCATAGCAGGTCTTATTCATTGATTTCCTCTGTTTAGAGGAACAACAATAAATCCAACTTGACTGAAAATTCAATTCCTAGTAATATTTATAGGAGTAAATATTACATTCTGTCCTCAACATTTTTTAGGTCTAAGAGGAATGCCTCGTCGGTATTCAGATTATCCTGACGCCTATACCACATGAAATATAGTATCAAGCGTAGGTTCATTCCTCTCCTTTATCGCCGTCTTAGTACTCGTAATTATTATATGAGAAGGCTTTGCAGGAGCTCGACCGGTAGTCTTTTCAGATCAACAAACAACATCTCTAGAATGATTCCTAAACTTACCTCCCGCAGAACATAGTTATGCAGAACTTCCCTTATTAACAAACTTCTAAGATGGCAGATAAGTGCATTGGGCCTAAGCCCCAAATATAAGATAATAATCATCTTTCTTAGAATGGCCATTTGAAATCAACTAGTTCTCCAGGATGCTGCCTTCCCCGTAATACAATAAATAGTATTTTTCCATGACCACACAATACTAATTGTAACTATAATTACAGTCCTTGTGGGCTATTTACTAGCCTCCCTCTTACCAAACACATATACTAATTGCAACCTACTAGAAGGACAAACCTTAGAAACCATTTGAACAATCTTACCCGCTGTCACATTAATTTCTATTGCCCTGCCATCCCTGAGACTCTTATATTTACTCGATGAAATCCATCAAGCAGCAATTACTCTTAAAACAATCGGACATCAATGATATTGAAGCTACGAATATTCCGACTTCTCCTTAACAGAGTTTGATTCTTATATAATTCCTATTAATGAAATAAATCCAAATTCATTTCGCCTACTAGATGTAGATAACTGTATTCTATTACCTATTAATATTCATATTCGTATTCTAATTACTGCTGCAGACGTTCTTCACTCATGAGCTATGCCCGCATTTGGAATCAGGGCAGACGCTACACCGGGGCGCCTAAATCAAGTAGCAGCTAATATTACACGCACGGGCCTATTCTTTGGTCAATGCTCAGAAATTTGTGGAGCAAATCACAACTTTATGCCAATTGTTGTTGAAGCTTGTCCTCATTCAGTATTTATTAACTGAATAACAAAAATAATGCAAGAGCTTTCATTAGATGGCTGAAAGTAAGCAATGATCTCTTAAACCAAAAGATAGTAAAATAACAATTACTTCCAATGGGAAAAATTAGTTAAAATATAACATAAGCATGTCAAGCTTAAATTACTATTAAATAGTATTTTTCTATTCCCCAAATATCCCCCCTAAAATGGCTTATATTATTTATTATATTCCCTTTATGGTACCTTCTATTTGCATCCATTATATACTTTAATTCAGACACGCCCTGTCCTACCTTAGACAGCACTAACATAAAAAAAAGAAAAAAAAACAACTATAAGCTGAAAATGGTAACAACCTTTTTTCAACCTTTGACCCCTCTACCTCAATTATAAACATATCATTCAATTGACTTAGACTAATGTCTCCTAATAAATTTAATGTAGGGGGTGCAGCCATATTAGCAATTCTTAGTAAAAATCATCATAACGCCATGCTTGGCATAAAAGACAACATCCCCCGGTTAATTAATATTCTTCGGCTTCCTAGGCGCTCATAAGAAATGTTTGCAAGGCAGAATAATCCCGAAGAACACAGACCGTGTGCAATCATTAATGTAAGAGCACCTCTAAATCCTCATAGCACCATCGTTATTAGTCCTATTAACACTAAGCTCATATGGGCAACAGAGGAATAAGCAATCAAAGACTTTACGTCAACCTGCCGTAAACATACTAATCTAACTGATCAAAAACCTACAACACTAATAGCAATCAAATTAAATTTATATTTACAGCTACATTTTGCATAAAATACATAATACGCAATAAGCCATAGCCCCCTAGTTTCAATAAGGCTCCCGCCAAAATTATTAAACCACTCACAGGCGCTTTAACGTGTGCCCTAGGCAATCAAAGATGAACTAAAACATGGGCATTTTAATCAAAAAAGCAACAACTAAAGCAAAATACCATATATAATATGTAATCCCGAAGTCTGTCACACTTCTCATATTAACCATCAATAAACTACCCTTGATATATTCTAAATAAAAAATGCCAATTAAAAGTGGTAATGAAGCAAATAAAGTATAAAACAATAAATATATTCCCGCTTGTACTCGCTCAGGCTGATAGCCTCAGCCTAAAATTAAAAATAGTGTAGGAATTAATGGACCCTCGAAAAAAAAATATAAACAATCTAGAAGAAAATCTTAAATAAAGTAATACAAGTAATACTAAAACTAAACTAACAAAACTCGTATTATAAAATGAACTACTCAAAATACCTTCTCTAGCCATAATTATAAGTATGAGAATTCAAATGCTCAACAAAATTAATGAATATCTCAAATTATCTCTTCATAGATAGTAGCCCACTTCTCAAGGAATCGATCTTATACTATTTCCTATTATAAATAAAAAACAGACTCTAATAAGACAAAACTGAAGAACTCACCATAATTTAAAATTAAAGCCCAAAGGGATTAAAAACAATATAAACATTAAATATTTTAACATCGTAACACAACCAAAGAATTCAAATAATCCCCTCCATGGGTTCGAACGATAGATACTAAAATTGATAGGCCCAAGCTACCCTCACAAACTCTAAAAGTTAAAAATAATAAACAAAAATAGCTTTCAACATATAAACTACCTAAAGAACAAGATAATAGTAAAAGAAACTTATCAACACAATAAATTCAAGTCTTAATAAAACCATCAGTAAATGCTTACGCTGAACAACAAAACAAGCTATTCCCAAAATAACTAAAAAAAAACAAGAAAACAAAACAAATAATATTTTCATAAGCTTTTATAGTTTAATCAAAACGTTGGTCTTGTAAACCATTAATGAATCATATTCTAAAGGCATCAAGAGAAAGTACAAACTCATCTTTAGTGTCCCCAAAACTAATATTTTAATAAACTACCTCTTGAAATTAAACTAACCTGAATATTACTTATGATTTTAGCACTTTTAAGATTCATTTTAATTCAAATATCCCACTCCCTATCAATAGGACTAATACTTATTATCAACACTATTACTACTTGTCTAACTCTTTCAACTATAAGAGAATCTCCTTGATTCTCTTATATTCTTTTTCTAGTTTTTCTAGAGGGTATGTTAGTTCTATTCATTTACGTTACAAGACTAGCATCAAATGAAATATCCACCTTAACCCCTAACCTTTTCTTATCCCCTTCCTTCTAATCCTCATTACAATTATCGACCCCCTTCTTCTACCAAACATAATTTCAATACCCGACCCTCATATCTGTACGACTAATTACCAAGAAATTCCCGGTATAAAATTTTTATATAACATCAATTTTAATAAATACTATTATACTAGCTACATACCTATTTATCACATTAATTGCAGTAGTAAAGATTTTTCTTTATATCAAGGCCCCCTTCGGCCCTCTAAGACATATGTCTGAAAGAAAACGGTAAAAAAAAAGTAGTAAACGAAGAAGAGAGTGTAGAGTAGAGGAGTCGCTAAAATTAATTCTCTTTTAACGAGGGCGATTACTAAACAACACCTACTAATTGAAATCATGATTATTTTCCAATAAAGTAAAATTCAATAAACTTTCTTGTTATTGTTCGTCCCTCAATGCATACTCATCTCATGGTTAATTATCCCACACCGGACTTCCGAAGAAACTTATCGAAACAACTTATTGACCGCGCCAATAGCGACTACTCTCAGTCATGACTCCGTTTTCTTTCATTTAGAAATAGAAAAGAAAGAGAAGAAAGTAGAAGGGTAAAAGGAGGAGGTAGGAAAATGGAGGAAAAAGAAAGAAAACAAATAGAGTATTTTAATAAGAAATAGATTACTGGATAATTCCGGGAATATAGGGAGAAGTCGAGAAAGTTGTTAAAATATGAATCATTTTAAATGTCATTAACGATTACTCAATTTTAGAATGCTTCGAAATAAACACATGTTCCTCCATACCACCCCGACCTAGCTCCAGGCACCACGTTCGTGGGGTTGCCCAGACCTAGACCAGGAAAAGAGAAAATCGAAATTATTCTTTGTAAAGTTATTCCACACGATGATTGATAACCATCCAGTATCTCTAGGATCGACCACACATATGAATTAGCCAAGAAAAAAAAATCAAAGTTATAAACTCAATATAAATTTATGTATCGTATCAATAAGGATTTCAACTTCCTGGAAGAAAGATGTCGTATTTAGGCTCATCCTGCTATTTTCGTCTCACTCCTAGAGCCGATTTAAGCTGTTAGTAGCGGTCCTTCATGACCTAGGTTATTTACCTTATCACATATATTAAAATATGACACATATATTATACACATTAATATGACAAAGGATATTACTAAAATTACTTAAATTAAATCTATCATGCATTCACTCGCTCACTCACTCAGGACAGTGTATATATTTCTAAAGAAAACCAACTAGCTACAAAGGTACAAATAGTTTATTACATTCATGGTGAAAAGGAAAAATAATTATAAAGAAAGTATTAAAAAAAATACAAGTTCTTGGTTATATATCAATAGAATACATAGAGTTATATTTTAGTAAATCTTTATATATTCAATCATCTTGACAAATGGAAAAAGAAAAAAATAATTACATATATTACACTTTCCACAATGGTTTTAGGTTGGTAGTTCAGGGATAATATTCATTATGATGTGGGTTACATTTAGACCTGCCGTTACTTCTTAATACATGCCATTAAATAATTACATAGGTTATGATTTACATCTATTTAGAAGAAAGGAAAATTATTTGAGTGCACGGCGGTATTCTTGACAAAAATCTATATTCTTATATTCGTCGGAAAACTTACTGGTAAACTATAGCAACCAATACACGTTTGGGAGGACAGACACGAGCGCTCTTACATATATCCATATAATACATTTAATATCATACTTTACTTTAACATCATATTCACATACTAAGCACATGTACATTTCGACGTATTCATTTATCTCTCTCTATATATATATTCATATTTAATAATCGCGCACACATTTAAAATAATAACCCCAACAATAATTTCAGAAAAGGTTGCAAACATTGTACAAGAAAAACAAATGACTTCCGACATTACATTTAAAAAAAATTGATCTTTTTACCTGATACCGCGCGTCTATAAATTTTAACTTTCATATAGTCAATTCGTGCTTAAATAATAAAAAAAAACTTTGTGAGGCAGGCACGTAACACAGAACATTCCTAAAGATATAAATAGATAAACCAAAATACAATTTCTGGGCCCAGGTTAACTACAAGATAAACGAAAACCAAAACAGAAAGGAAAGTGACCAATGGATTAAAAAAAACTTAGAGGGACGACGGTGAAAGAACGTAATTGAAGTGTCGTCAAATATGAAGTCGTTATTCATTTTGGCAATAGGTCAAAATGTGATGGAGGACCCAATCATTATCTACTCTATCCATGAATTGTGTCTTGCAACGTCTCAGCTGGTAATTTTAGATCATAGTTGTACGTTAAATAAATCGTAAGCGACAAGTTCAAAATCGGGGGGAGGTTGAAATTTAAAAAAAAACTCTAGAGAAGAAGTAGAAGTATAGGTAAAAAGAGAGGAGACAGAACACTACAACTACGAAAGATAAGTGGTCGAATTTACGTATACAACATACTATAACCAAATATTCTCTTTTATGCCAAAAAAGGTTGGTTTACTTAAATACGTAAACTCAAAAGTTATCTCCAAACACACAACTAGTCTGTGCCCGCAAGGGAATTTTCAGAAAGACGAAAGCTTTAAGGAAATTCCCCTCCTCGCTGTATCCGGTTGAGTCCTTGAAGATCCCGGAATCCCCCGGAAGGTTAGAGAAGGCGCTAATTTAGAATTTCAAAAAGAAAACAAAAAAAATCATCCGACCTCTAAGAAACTAGGAGAGTCCAGAATAGTAATGAAACTACAGTAAAATAATATCTAAGATATCCCTAATTAGTGATTTGCCAAAATAATAAAAAAAAATTAAATAAACTGAATTTTGGATCGGTGATTTCAATTGCCAAACTTCACCGATAGCTCCCCTTCGCAGAATGCGCTAAATTCTGAGACATCGATTAATTTCCATCACTATCTAGTTTGAAAACTAAGAAAAGAAAACGAAAATATTCAAGAGGGGAGGGGTCGATGCCCGGGTACGGGAATAAATTTCAATAACTAATTGTTTTGTTTCCGTAACCCTGTCAGAGCTGTCGCCTTCATGATTACTGTAAGCTAGCCCGAGTAGGTAACGTGAAGGAAAGAAAAAACTCTCACGGAGCAGGATATTCTATTTTAAAACCGACCGAAAAATATAATTCACTACAGCCCCGTTATGTAACAACTCTTGTGTTTACATAATTGATTATTAAATATGTCCAGTCAGCGATTATATGATGCTACAAATATTATTAAACGAGATTATTATGAACGAATACGACTGCAATAACAAATTAAGCTATTAAGCACTAACATAGTCCAGCAATATCTCACCCACATGTTCGCAGGATGCTCCGGTGTAGGGGCCAGAACCCGAGATGTGGATAGCTACACATAATCCTTAAATATATATTTATATATATATCTATTCTTTTTATCGAAACGTGACTAATCATAAACTGGGCTTATATATATCTATATATATCTATGTATATGGGTGTCCTCATTCATTTCGTTTCACAATATATTCATACTATCATTTTATTCTTTTATTACGACGTCGTACTTCATAAACACCCTATTTAATTACACCCAGACTATATGCACACTTCGTCATATACTTCTAAATCTATAAATCATTGCCAACATTTCATGTTCCGGCCACCAGACAAAACATCCCTCGAACTCAAGACTCCCTTACCACGCAAACAATACTATGTTATACTTCGTAGCTTCATGTAAAAAAAAATGTATGTTCACAGAAAGTAGAGTTCTCCACGATATTATTTAATTTTATAAAATTCTGACAACAATGAAATTATTCTGCAGCCACAGAAGGGGGAAAAATGAACATTTAATATAATTTCAAAGCGAAAAACTAGCATCATATCGCCCGACTTCTGTTAAGAATTTGCGTACTGTTTATTTACTTAAATATTTCGATTTCTAGACTAAGTAGAATGTTGTAATTTTCGGAAAATATTAATTTTGGATCACTTAACCTAACTGTATATGCATTTGGGCTGGGAATTATATTTACTAGGTTTTATTTCGAAAAGAAAGGTCAATTCCATGGAAACTAAATCACTAAGAGCATCGACATAAGAATGACGGTTAGTACTGACTTTTGACACTAGGGGGCTAGCGACGATATGATCAACCCTTGAACCACCGAATGTGACCTTGTACACGGAAATTTTGATACTATGACACTCTCATTTTCTGATATTACTATAGATCGAATATGTTGCGTTTAGCTATTGATCGAATACGAATGATACACTGTCCATACTTCATTATTTCACACACTCTTTTATCACTTAACTACAATTGCTACTACTGATACTACATTACAAACACATACATGCCACATCCATAACTACAAACTACATTAATACATGTTATAATACATATTAATCATTACTATTTACTCACATAAACAACATTCAGATTTTACCATTTTCTTTAGAATCGGCTCTATCGGTTTATGAAAGGAAAGGGAAAGAAAGGAACAGGGCCAATTGGCCCTTGTATTCACTAAATCACATTCTTAATTCAACCTGTTTAGTTAATACCCAAACTATTTATTGAGAAATATATAGGCCCCTTTCCTGGAGGGAAAAGAACCTTATGACAACTATACGTTCAACCCATCCCTGCTGGAAGCTGTACCCCCAAGTTGGGAGTAGACAGGAGCCCTCTTGAAACTTTACACGTGCATTATGATCACTATCCTAACTACAAAGAAATTAAATACCGCCATGTTACTACTAAATAAGTACAAAAAGAAATCACATCCACTACATACACGAACACAAACGGCAGTGGGGCAGGCCTTACGTAACTCTTAAAGGAATAATTTTTTCAGGATGAGAATATTTTAAGGGAGAAACACTGCTCTTCCGAAACTGTTTATAGATCTTTATGAACAACTAACGAACTGATGCACTTCGCTTGGTAGAAACTGTCCACCACTAATTATATCTGCAAAAACATGGCGTCACTGAATTACGCTTCCTATTTCAGCTCTACAGTCCGGTTTTTTACTATGAAATTTAATGAATTATGGCTCCGTGGCTTCCTGGATGATATTTAGTCAATGATTACACTAGTTTTACCTTCTTAATGCAGCTTTTCTAGCTAATCTCTACTTTCCAGAACTGGGAAAATCTGGGTCCTCTGTCTTCGGCAAAATTCTAGGCATGAGTCGTAGTAATCGCGCTCTAACATCATAGCGTGGGTGAATCCTCCAATCAAAACAAAGCTTTTTGGAGGTGGGGCTTTGAAACGAATAAAATTTGGTAAAATCTGGATTAAACTAAATTTCAGAAGGACCTAGATATCTAAAAGAGAGGTGAAGGGTGGTCCTGAAAATTCTGTCGAATTTTAGATTGGTTATTTATTCGAAAAGTTCCGTCCAATGGTGGACCTATATTTTCAGATCGCACTGACACCATAAGAATTGTAATAATCCATTTACATATCCATATACAAGACATATAACTAATTTAATATATAAATAAAGATATTGATTCCCAAAACTATAATTCCTAATGAATATTTTACAGCTTTCCATGTTAATTTGAAATAGAATAACAAACAAAATTACGAATTATATGAACAGCCAGAAATTTTTTGTTAAACGTCAAGTACAGTCGGTGCAAAAAATTTCGGGCACCCTCCTATTAAAAACATCATCACATTAGACTGTAATGGCATATTACATGTCAACACCGATTTGTCTGCATCATCCTCTTTTAAAAATTGCTAATAATGCCTTAGTTGATCTCACCGCGCCATCATATTGATGAAACTTTGGGTCTCTCCTTGGTCTATGCTTAATTATTCAAATTGCCACCGGCCTATTTTTAGCAATACACTATGTATCAAGAATTGAATTAGCTTTTAATAGAGAATTTTGGCTGACTCTTACGTACCCTATATGCCAATGGTGCATCTTTCTTCTTCATTTGCCTTTATTTACACGTTAGCCGGGGCATATATTACGGCTCTTATCTTTACCTTCACACTTGAAGAGTACGTGTTGCAATTCTACTTTTAGTAATAGCAACAGCCTTCGTGGGATACGTCTTACCATGAGGTCAAATGTATTTCTGATGGGCGACAGTTATTACAAATCTACTCTCAGCTATTCCCTATCTAGGAACAATATTAGCACAATGAATTTGAGGGGGGTTCGCCGTAAATAATGCTACCTTAAATCGATTCTTTGCCTTCCACTTCCTCTTACCTTTTATTGTCGCTGCCATGTCAATAGTATACCTCCTATTCCTCCATCAAACAGGCTCTACAACCCCTTAGGACTTTACAGAAACCAAGATAAAATTCCTTTACATCCCTATTTCTCAACAAAAGACGCTATTGGATTCTTAGCAATACTACTTACTCTCTGGAATCCTTATATATTAGGGGACCCTGAAAATTTCACTCCAACCAATCCTCTAGTTACACCCGTACATATTCAACCAGAATGGTACTTTTTGTTCGCCTATGCTATTCGTCGTTCTATCCCCAAAAATTAGGAGGGGTTATTGCCTTAGTAATATCAATCCTCATTTTAACAATTATACCATTCTTTCACACTAGAAAAATACGGGGCCTACAATTCTACCCTATTAATCAAATTATGTTTTGAGTTATAGTTGGCACAGTAATCCTCTTAACTTGAATTGGTGCTCGACCAGTTGAAGACCCTTATATTCTAACAGGTCAAATTCTCACAGTTATCTACTTCGCTTATTTCCTATGTGTACCCTACCTCTCCACTTTATGAGATTCTTTATTAAATAAAATCTAGTTCTTTGGCTGAGAATAAGCATATGTTTTGAAAACATACAACAGAGCAAAGTTCTAAGAACTTATTCTCAATTTAATACACTTAAAGTAAGAGAGAAATAAAAAGAAGCTTCATGCCCCCTAAAAATAAAAGGTAATTAAGAGATAGAGGTAAAAAAAAAAACTTGCAAGCAAGATACATCAGCTTATCATACCAAAACCGAGGTAATGTCCCCCGTACCCAAATAAATGCAAAAGAAATAAATACTACCCTACAAAAAAAGAAAAGAAAAAATATCATAACCTAAAAACAAAACACTAAATAAAGCTCTTATAAATAAAACACTAGCATATTCGGCTATAAAAATAAGAGCAAACCCCCCTTCTCTATACTCGATATTAAATCCTGAGACAAGCTCTGATTCTCCTTCAGCAAAATCAAAAGGAGTCCGATTAGTCTCTGCTAAACAAGAAGCAAACCAAACTAATGCCAAAGGAAATGTGATTCACAAAAATCACAATCCCTCCTGATAATAACCAACATTCAACAATCTATATCTCTCAGCTAAGAATACGAAAGACAATAAAATCAAAGCTAAACTAACTTCATAAGAAATAGTCTGTGAAACTGCTCGCAGCCCCCTAACAAAAAATACGAAGAATTAGAGGATCACCGAGCAATCATGACAGTATACACTCCTATTCTAGTACAACATAAAAAAATAATAGTCCTAAAGAAAACGTCAATATAATACTTAAATAAGGAATTCTTAATCACACTAACAAAGACAAAAATAAGCTAAAAACAGGAGCTAAATAACAAGGATAATAATTAGATATAGTAGGAAAAACCTATTCCTTAGTAAACAGCTTAATTGCATCTGCAAAAGGCTGAGGTAGGCCGCAGACACCCACCTTATTAGGCCCCCACCGAATCTGAATATATCACAAAATCCTTCTTTCTAATAAAGTTAAAAATGCAACTCCAATTAAGGCACAAATAATCAAAATTAAATAAGAAACTACACCTATGATATAATCATAATACACTATTACCTGGACTCGCCGTATCCATTATTAGATCCTAAATCTAATCACTTATCTGCCAAAGTAATTATTAATTATTTTTATTCCTCAACGATAAATATTATTAGTACTTGGTCCTTTCGTACTAAAGTACTATTTCAAAATAAGGGATAGAAACTGATCTGGCTCACGCCGATCTGAACTCAGATCATGTAAGATTTTAAGGGTCGAACAGACCCATACACTAAGCTTCTGTACCTAGATTAAATCTTAATCCAACATCGAGGTCGCAATCTCTTTTGTCGATATGAACTCTCAAAAAAAAAAAAAAAAAAAAAAAAACGCTGTTATCCCTGAGGTAACTTAGTCTAATAATCATTAATAAAGGATCATAAAATATACCCAAAAGTAATCATCACAAAAAGAGTTTATTTATCTTTTCGTCGCCCCAACGCGATAATTAAATAGCAAATATGTTCATTATCAACTACAAAAATTACTACTCAAATATAAAGATCTACAAGGTCTTATCGTCCTCTTAAATCATTTAAGCCTTTTCACTCAAAAGTAAAATTCAACATCACAAATAAAGACAGTCTTCCACTCGTCCAACCTTTCATACAAGCCCACAATTAAAGGACTAATGATTATTCGCACGGTCAAGATACCGCGGCCGTTTAAACTCTCACTGGGCAGGTCAAACCTTATATTTTAACAAAAGGACATGTTTTTGGTAAATTTGGCGGTGGAGGAAAATTTTGCCGAATTCCTTTATTCATTCTCTCTAGCATACTAATAACACCATTATAAATTATCTTAGATAATTCAAGATAAAAGTACAGTAATAAATTTAATGTAATAAAATATAATAAATAGCTCAAATAAGTTATAACAAAATTACAAATGATAGCTATTTCTAAGCCCACATCTTTCATTTAATATGAGATCACATTATAAATAATAAAAGTAAGAAGCAAATCCCCCTTACTATTACTTACGAGCAAACTACAACAAAATTAAATTCATAACAAGCTAGCCGCAGCTGAATTAAATTCAATTCTTGTACAACCAGATATAATGGAAACCGAAAGGCTTTTCACCACTAAAATAAGATTAATAAATATTATACTACCTATAATACCACATTATCTTAGCTCTTTCCATTTCGGGAAATAATTATATAATAATATTATTCAGTGTTCCCTGATACAAAAGTTACAACATTCCACGTCTTCTTCCTCAAAAAAATATTTCATTTATTTAAACATTCCCTTACGGTACTATTTAACTATAATACTAACAAATTAATTCTATACCCTATACAATAACATCAATTCAAGTTGATTCACTTAATATTAATGTAAATAATAATAATAATAAGTACATCATTCAATCAAAATAATCTGAATCGCACAGAAACCGCTTCGATGTAAACGAATAGCTCAACTAACAAGCTCAATTTTGTAATTAATTCAATCTAGGCACACTTTCCGGTACACCCACTATGTTACGACTTATCTTACCTAAACAAATGAGAGCGACGGGCGATGTGTACATATCTTAGAGCCCTACTCGTGCTAGCAATATAACTAACATTACATTCAAATTAGTGCTGTGGAAATCGGTTTTTGAAAAAACCGAAAACCGGTTTTTGAAAAAAGTGAAATTTCATAAAACCGAAATGTCGGTTTTGAAAACCGCATTTGCGGTTTCGGTTTCGAAAACCGCTTTTGCGGTTTCGGTTTTGAAAACCGCATTTGCGGTTTCGGTTTTGAAAACCGATTTTGCGGTTTCGGTTTTGAAAACCTATTTTCTCGAAAACCGAAAACTGCAGAAGTCACAAAAATTCGAGAGCACTATTATCAAGTAACGACGAGGAAACAGCAAATAATCTTTCCCATTTTCGGCTCACAGTTGCCAGATGGAGGGAAATTTTCCCCGGCGTAGGGAAAAAATGCTCAAAATTTGCAGAGGTGAAAGAAGATATTTTTTTCTTAAAATGTCTTAACGTGTAGGGAAATTCTTGTTTAGTATTCTTTTACAATTGGCAGAATAAAAAAAAAAGTTGCAGTTTCTCACAAAGAGGCACGGCTATCGTTATTGGAAAGTAAAAAGATATAGAATAAAATATGATCGGTGTTCCCTTCACGTATGAACTATTGCAGGTGTCTGGGACTTGCGATAAGAAACCAGTCAACACATGCAAAACCACAACATTCACATTTATCGGAGTGGCAACAAATCAACAATAAAATTGTGTATTGCGATCTAAATTTTTTTCTTTTCTTTTTTTTTAAGAAAGGGAGGTGGTGTTTTTTTGTTAACAAAAGAAAGAGTGGCAGTACTATTTAGAAACAAAGTGAAAGAGTAATGATAATATGAAAGATCTCAGTCTAAGTGGATGAGATTTCAAATTGGATTTCATGGGTTGCAGGTGTAGTGATCTTAAATAGGGATATACCTTATTTTCTATTTAGCTTAGTGTTGTCATATTACCCGATTTTTGCAGGTACCACCCGATTGTCAGGTTCTATATTCGTCCCTCGCTATCTTAATCAAGAAATCCACCCGCTTTTTGGGATTGGAGAAAAATCGGGAACTGCTACCGGCTGGTCAGAGCAGAACATTAATGCAACTGTCTACTGTCAGCAGTTGAGTCGTGTTCAAGAAAAACTCAAAACCCTGGAGCCAGCACTTCTCAATCGCTAAGGGGTTCTACCGTTACGGGACAACGCTAAGCCCCACATGATTAGAGTGACCCGGGACACCACCCTACGCCTTAAATGGGAAACACTATTGCAACCGCCATACTCCCTGGACAATGCACCGTCCAATTATCCCTGAACCATTTCTTGGACACTCACATTAGAGAACTAAAGTTCAACTCCGTAGTAAAGGTGCAAAATGCACTTGATACCTTCTTTGCTTCACGGCAAACCAAGTTTTACCGCGAAGGAATCCATGCCCATCCCGAACATTTTTCAGAAGGTCGTTGATACTGATGGGTACTATTTTTGATCTTCCAGGTACGTCTTAGGCAGGGGTGTAGCCACGGGTGTCCCATCGGTGCCAGGCTCCCCAAATGATTTCCTGGCCCCCCTAATGACCAGATGTTAAAACATCATCGTGAGATTACTTCGCTTCAGTCATTTAAAAATAACAATGTTTACATATAATTAATAATTTACGGTAAAATAGTACGGAAAAATAGTATTTTACCATACCGATCACAAAATAGTATGGTATTTCTTCCTTATAGCGATCCGAAAATAGTATGGTATACTTTTTGTGACAGTAGATTACACAATTTACGGCGATTTATATTTGACAGTTTGAAGACAAACGTTTTGACAAGGTACTATAAATTCTATGAAATGAAATCTTTGAGTTTAACGTCCAACGCCTATGCCGGTTAGGCCAAAGGAGACGGTGATTATGAGAAATGAATGAAATGGTGGAATGAAGAAAGTGGGAGGAAACGGAACCCCGAGAAAACCCATGAGCACGGTGTTTGTCCACCACAAAGTCCACACGGCGCGAGCTGGGATCGAACCAGGGACCCCTGAGCCACCGCGCCCCCCACTATAAATTCTATCATAAAACAATGGTACTATACTAAATCATAAGTACATTATATTATTTATATGCTGTAATTAGTGTTTCAAGAAAACTTTTTATCAGATGGAAAATTTGGTGAAAAGCAACGTTTTTATTCAGTTTTTCAGTTTGGATTTCATTCGCTTTTTAAAATGCTATTTCGTGTAAAACAGGAAGTGAGATATAGCTGTTAATAAAATAATTATGTCTTTTTAGTCACGAATAATAATTAAACATTTTTTCAGAAAATCTTAAAATAAATTAAGTGCAATTTCAAAGAAAATCAGTCTTATGTATAAAAGTAACCAAGAAAGTTCTGTCGCTTTTTGCGTAGGTCTACGATAGTTGGCCCTAACTGGCGGCCGGATTTCGTCGAGTCGAAACATATATCTCGCGTCGGGGTGTTGAAGTACCACCGCGTAGCAGCGACCAGCGAGAACTTCGTCTTGGTCCGCATTCTTAGATTCTTCGCGGAGAACCGTCATGTGCATGCGGTTATTATTATATATTATTTTTTGCTGACGAATTGTTCCTAAAGTGAGTTCCGAGGGTCAAGAATAACCTCTGCCTCAACATCATGACGTGAAAAATCTTGAGATAAGTGCGATAATTGTATGAATTTAGATGACAACTGTCGTCGATCATTAGAAAGTGAGTATGCGAGAACTATGAAATAAAGTAAATAGACACGCGTCATTTTGTTACAAAATTACAGGTCGAACACATTTTATATAATTCCAAACAGTTATCGTCGAATATACACGGTTAAAGGAGCACTGTGATTGACCAAATTAAAAGGATCTTAACGATTTATCCCATTACAAGCGACGTTTCCTTCATCGCCATCGTAGCGAAGTAGGAAGAACACTTGCCTAGTAATCATAAGGTTGGTGGTTTGAGTCCCCTTCGGGGTAATTTTTTGGTACTTTTTAAAAGTGTTTTTTAGACTCACCTTAATGTAACTAAATCACACATATAGCCGATTTAACATTTTGAGGGAGTAATTTTGTGGTTCATTGGCGTTTTGTCGCATCTCTGCCGCTGGTGGCATAATTTTCAAAACGGTAGAGGGGCCACCGGGGATCGTCGCTGCGGTGCCGCCAATGTTTGGCGTGATGTCGCTAATTGCCCATTTGTGGTCCACCGACGCTTACGGCATGGGGACAATTCAGTGTGAGTGGCGAAACCATTCAGCAGCACCTTCAACTGAGGAAACACTAGAAGTTGGGTCGATGGGTCCCACATAACTTGATTCCGGGTCAAAAGGCAACGCAAGCAGACACCTGTGTTTCTTTGCTGTCTCGTCTGAGGAAGGAGCCATTTCTGGACAAGGTGTTATCATATGATGAGAAATGGGTCCTGTACGAAGTTCCACGGCGCCATCATAATTGGTTAGCATCCCATGAACGGTTCCAAGACAGCCGAAACCAGTACTACACCAGAAGAAAGTCCTCCTGTGTGTTGATGAACTGCTCGTGGCATCGTGCATCGGGAACTGCTACCAGCTGGTCATCGCATCAATCCAACTGTGTACTGTCAGCAGTTGAGCCGTGTTCAAGAGAAACTCAAAACTCCCAAAGGGGTCCTTATGTTACAGGACAACGCTAAGCCCCTCGTGGCTAGGATGACCCGGGACACCATTTTACGCCTTGGATAGGAAACACTATTGCATCCGCCATACTCCCTGGACATTGCACCGTCCGATTATCATCTGTTCCCTTCCTTGGACAATCACTTTAAAGGATGCCAGCTCAAATCCCAAGTAGAGGTGCCAAATGCACTTGATAACTTCTTCACTTCACGGAACACCAACCTCTACCGCGATGGAATAAATGGCCTTCCAGAACGTTTGCAGAAGGTTGTCGATCTATTCTTGATCTTCCAGATACGTGTTAGGTGACATATGAATGTCCGGAGGTGGTGAGTGAGAAAGCGATAGAACTTTCTTGTTTACCTATATAGATCGGTTCTGTGTATTGAAATAGTTATGCACAAAGGTATAATGTTTGGTCGGGGGCCGTAGTTCTTGGTTAAACATAATACAAACTATCTGTAATATAATTTATGAAATTATTATTATTATTATTATTATTATTATTATTATTATTATTATTATTATTATTAATAATAATAATAATAATAATAATAATAATAATAAGCTAAAACAGTGTTTTTAGTTTTCCGGAAGGAAACCAAAATTTTCCAGTTTTTTTCAGGCTTCAAAAACACTAGCTGTAACACATTTTTTTTTTGGTTGTAGCTGCCCCCTTCAAAAACGACGGGCCCCTCCTACAGAAACCTGCTGGCTACATCCCTGGTCTTAGGTGACATATCGATGTTCTAAGGTGATAAGTCAAAAAGCGACAGAACTTTCTTCGTTAATTTTATACATACTATGTAAAACTACTGTATAAGTTCTAGTATCTCGAGTTCCGGAAGTCGGAATGTCAAAATTCCTTAAGATTCGTGTTCCTCGTGCTCTACTTTACAAAATATATATAAATCAGGTGGGGTCCAGTTTGCTTCCCTGCAACCGAAAAGTACCTTGGAAGTGTCATCAAAGAAGTAACTAAAAAAAAGTACAAATGATCCCAGGTCAGTATTTGTAACACACAAGTTCACATCAGTACTTACGGAGTTCTAAACCGTAAGAAAGTGGGAGGAAACGGGAGCAAATAAAAAAAAGTTGAAACACAGACATAAATCAATACAATTGTCTCGATTGATAGATGCTTTCACAATTGTTAAAAGGTGTAATTAAAAACATTGGTTTCGGTTTTGAAAAACGCATTTGCGGTTTCGGTTTTGAAAACCGCTTTTGCGGTTTCGGTTTTGAAAACCGCTTTTGCGGTTTCGGTTTTGAAAACTGCATTTGCGGTTTCGGTTTTGAAAACCGCATTTGTGGTTTTCGGTTTTCAGAAAACCGGTTTTCTCAAAAACCGAAAACCGCAAATGTCACAAAAATTCAACAGCACTAATTCAAATCCACCTTCACTTAAATAATTTCATACCAAAATCCGTATAAACACTCTATTGTAATCCATCTCCTCTTACTGATAAGCTGCACCTTGACCTGAAGTCTTTCTTAATAAAGACACTGACGGTACCTAATGTCTCCCTAATACCATCAAGTACGGCGGTATACAAACTGCAATACAACAGCAAGTAAAATATATCGTGGATTGTCGATTACGGGACAGATTCCTCTGAATAGTCTAAAATACCGTCAAATCCTTTGAGTTTCAAGAACATAAGTACTATTACCCAGGTATTTCATTTTACATTAAAAATAATAAGGTATCTAATCCTAGTCTCACAAATAATTTCATAGCCTCAAACACAGAACTTATTATCCCAAATAATAATTTCACCTAAAAATATAAAAAAATTAAGTCCTCCAATTCATATTTATAACTACACCTTAACCATTATCTTCCCTCCGACCCCCTCGTCTCACCGCGGCAGCTGGCACGAATTTCGCCGGATCTCGCTAAAACTTAACTGCTTCAAACACCAATTAATAAACAAAAACAAGTACTGCGACCAATTATATCTCGTTACTTATCCTCAAGATCAACAACAATTATCTTCTTATCCAAAAGGTTACATGTACAATTAGATAAATAAGGGAAGAAAAGCCACGATAATACTTTATTATTAACTTATAATGCTAATAGAAATAACTATTAATTACATCTCCTGATAAAAGGCTTATCGTGATAGGATAAATCAAGTATTTTAATATACTCTTATTACACCCAAAAGAATCAAACTTTCACTCTTGACATCAAAAATCAACGTGCATCATACACTAAGGTGTAGAAAGATAAGCTAAGGTAAGCTAGTAGGCTCATACCCCACATATGAAGATTTACTCTTCTTTTTCTAGTGCTCACTAATCCTAAAACTCTATTATTCTCCACAACACTTGTGCTAGGGACTCTTATTTCCCTAACTTCCTCATCATGATTTGGTACTTGAATTGGTCTTGAAACTAACC
Source organism: Thermobia domestica (assembly GCF_964235325.1). Lineage (NCBI taxonomy): Eukaryota > Metazoa > Arthropoda > Insecta > Zygentoma > Lepismatidae > Thermobia > Thermobia domestica. Next base: position 179,180,527 of record NC_137456.1, read on the forward strand.
TCCTAACATTCATCCCCCTAATTTCAAAGACCAACAGGGGGCGCGGTGGCTCAGTGGTAGAGCGTTCACCTCCGGTGCTTGGGGTCGCTGGTTCGATCCCAGCTCGCGCCGTGTGGACTTTGTAGTGGACAAACACCGTGCTCGTGGGTTTTCTCGGGGTTCTCCCACTTTCTTCATTCCACCATTTCACTCATTTCTCATTATCACCGTCTCCTTTAGCCTAACCGGCATAACCGTGGGACGTAAAACTTAAAGATTTCATTTCATTTCATTTTCAAAGACCAACAATCAACGTCATACCGAATCTGCTCTAAAATACTTTTTAGTTCAAGCTATTGCAAGATCCTTGCTTCTAATAACAATCATTTTACTTTATATAGGACTGCAAACTTCATATTATCTAATCTCCATCTCTCTACTATTTAAAATAGGGCCTGCCCCCTTCATTTTTGGATGCCGGAAGTATAGAGGCCATGCTCTGAATAGACTGCATTATTTTAATAACATGACAAAAATTAGCGCCCTTGGCTTGCTTTCCTATAGCTTAACTCCCACAAACTTAATTTACCTGACCTTAATTCTATCCCTAATCATAGGCTCAATTGGGGGCCTAAATCAAACATCACTACGTAAAATCATAGCATTCTCATCCATTAATCACACTGACTGGATACTCATAGCTTTACTAGTAAGTGATATAACATGATCCCTTTACTTCCTGTTCTATGCTTTACTTCCGGTAATAGCAGCCACCCTTTTCGCAATAAACAAAATATTTCATATTAATCAAACTTTTTCTAATAAAATTATTGTAACAACAAAATTAGCTATTTTTACTAGTCTCTTGTCCTTAGGGGGGTCTCCCCCCATTTTGGGGCTTTTTACCTAAGTGAATCGTTATCATAAAAACTGCTGAACAAATATCATTTATTATTCTTACCTTAATAGCAATAACAGCACTAATTACTCTTTTTTACTACATACGAATTGCCTACGCTGTTTTTATTATTAACCACCATAACCAAACATGAACATCTTTACCGAAAAAAAATCAAGAAACCTCAATTAGATCAACATTCAGTATTATTTCACTAAGAGAAATAATTATTTTGCCACTAACAGTCAACATGATTTAACAAAAGACTTTAAGTTAAAAAAACTAGTGGTCTTCAAAGCCGTAAATAAAAGGCAACCTTTTACGTCTTATTATATTAACTACTACTCCGCAATTGCAGTCCGACATCATAAATATTGACTATAAAACATAACAGGAGGTTTACTACACCATAAATAGATTTACAATCCATCGCCTAATACTTCGGCCATCCTATTTGCTTTGCAACGATGATTATTGTCCACCTCGTTCCCTTTCATGAGTAAAAAAATACCAATAAATCAAATTTCGGAGGTCATTGACCCATTTTATTCCTTTTGGATGAGGTCTTATTACCTTATGTGATTATGTGGGCATGTACAGGAGTATATTCTATTTCTTAAGATATAGGTACATCGATGCCCTCATCTTAAAATTTTGGTAGAAGTACAGTGGCCCACCCTTAAATTTTGGAAATTGTCCAATTTAAAACTTTGATATAATAATATAGGACTCTAATATGTATCGCTAGTTATAAACTTCGGTGATCCATCTCGTTCCCTTTTACGGTTAAAAAAATTGATAAAAATTAGTACGACCATGTGTTCGGTTATTGACCCAATTTGTTCCATTTGATAAAGTCTTATTACCATATATGACTATATAGACGTGTACAGAGGTCTATTTTCTTTATTAAGATATAGGTACATTGAAAATTTAGGAGGGGTACATTGACTCACCCCTTAAAATTTGGAAATTGGCCAATTTGGTATACTAGTATAGGCCCTAATAAATACCATTATAAATCTCGTTCCCTTTCATGGGTAAAAAAATTGTTAAAAAAATGTAAATGAACCCTTTGATAAGGATGGATGTGTACAGGGGTCATTCTCTTTATACTTTGATGTTTCCTTTTTAATTTTTGTTGGGGTACATAAAACCATTTCTTTAGTTTGGGAATTACAAATAAAATTAGGTAAACGTTTTCTAGGACCCATTGTAAATGTTGGTGTCCTTCTTATGGCCAAATATTCAAATTTTAAAGGTTATTGACCTATTTTATCTTTTATGATACTGCTTTATTATAAAATGAGTACAGGATTTATTACTTTTTCATAAGGCACTGGTGTATTTGTGTACCAATCTTAAATTTTGGAAGGGGTACATCTCTTATTGTCAAATCAATAATCGGTAATTGTTCTTAGAATTGGGTGATCCAGTTTATTTCATTCTTCGGGTAAATCATTGTCAAATATTAGTATGGTCACGTGGTCAGTTATTGACCTATGATGTGATTATGGGAGTCCATGACAACGGTACATTGATACGTTCCTCTTAAACTTTTGGGAGGATAATTTGAGAATTGTCCAAATTACTTCATTGGTCTTGATTATTCAGCCTACGGGGAAAAATATAAACGTAAGCAATACGTTGTACCACGTGATTGACCTTGATGATGTAGTGTACAGGAATTCATTTCCGTTTCAAAAATCGTGGGAGTTATCAAATAACACACTTCTAAACAACAGTTGGTTCTGCTTATTTCTTTCTATGGTAAACAATTGACAGATGTTATTGACCTCATTAAGAGGTAACTACAGCATATAATGATATGGTTAATTCTAAGACAGGTATATCGAGAGAGGTATGTAGGACCATTCTTTTAAATTTGGAAGTTCTGATAAACAGAATTTTAGTATGAGGCTCGAAGTTTGAACGTTCAATAATCGATCGATATGAAACAATACTTTGAACATTAGTCACAACTCACAATATAAGATCATTGATGACGGTTGATGTTTACCTTGAGTTTCAGAAATCTGATAGATACCCTTATTGAATCTTATGACTCATAGATGAAAGGCAATAGGCAGAGAGAAAGAGAGACAGAGAGAGAGAGAGAGAGAGAGAGAAGAGGAGAGAAGAAGAAGAAAATGAAAAGGGAAAACAGATAAAACTGTGGAATTCAAACGTAGTAAGAATAGAACCTAGCATTATAAAGATCCGTTTCCAGAAATCCAACAGTAATATAAAAATAACGTTCGTTTTCACATATTTTCCAGAACTATTCGAATGTATAGAGGATGCTTTAAACATTCATTATGTCTCTTTCATAATGGATAGCATACTCAATTTCCAGTAGAACTGTATATCTCCGAGACACATCTAGGATAATGTCAAAAGTTTAACACGCATGCTTTGTTTCCGCGTGGTTCGATTGCAAATTCGGTAGTGTTCATTGGACGTACTGATCTAAAATACATTCTAATGTACCCAGTAGAAAGCGTTGGTGATATCCTCCATTTCAGACTACTAATGCAAACTGAACAAAAAAAGAAAAGAAAAAGAAAGAAAGAAAGAGAAAATTGAAGAGTGCTATTTTACTGCTAAATTTCTATCAAAAACACCTTATATAAAAGTCCAAACTGTGTCGTAATGAAAAGTTACAAATGTTCGAAAGGAAAAGTTTACATTCCTAATAGATTTAGCATGTTTCAAATTTTAACGTGAATAAAACACATTGAGTTATAGGATGAGAACAAATTTTATGTCGAACGAGTATAAATAAAATGTTGTTTTCAAATAACCAAAGACGTTACAATTTTCTAGACTTTTCCGAAGATGTATCTGTTCCGAACATCTAGCATTGATTTAATCTCTTCCGGATATAACGTAATTTGCACAGATACAACAGAGATGGCCATTTTCCACTGGGCTTGTCAGGCTCGCGCTCACCTGTCTCAACTGGGCTTGCGCTCACTTCTCTCAACTGAGCTCGCACTCATTCGGGCTCGCGCTCATCTCTCTGCACTGGGCTCGCACTCACTCGGGCTCGCGCTCGCCAGTATCAACTGGACTCGCGAAAACTAGCGCTCGCGAAAACTTCTCTCAACTGGGCTTCCACTTACTCGCGCTCGCACTCATTAATCTTATTTTGGCTTGCACTCATCTCTTTCGACTGGGCTCGCACTAACTCGGACTCGCGCTCACCTGTACCAACTGGATTCGCGATCACTTCTCCCAACTGGGCTCACGCTCACTCGCGTTCGCACTCATTAATCTTATCTGGGCTCGCACTCACTCGGGCTCGCGCTCACTTCTGTCCACTGGGCTTGCACTCACCCGGACTCGCGTTTAGTTCTCTCAACTGAGCTCGCACTCATTCGGGCTCACGCTCATTTGTCTCAACTGGGCTCACTCACTTTGGCTCACGCTCTCTTTTCTCGACTGCGCTCGCGCTCGGGTTCATTTCTCTTAATTGGGTTCGTGCTCTTTCGTGCTCGGGCTCAGTTCCCTCAATTGGGCTCGCGCTCATGTATTTCATTGGGGCTCGAGCTCACTTGCACTCGGGCTCACTTCTCTGAGTTGGGCTCGCACTCACTTGTTTCATTGAGGCTCGGCCTCAATTATTTAGCCCGAGCCCAGTTGAGCGCAAGAGCCATGCTCGCGAGCTTGTACACCTTAATGGGCTGATTAATGGCGTGTGCTCCCTCCAATTTCAACCCCTGATGGAGTTGTCACAATTAATCGGAGTTTTCTAACTTTTCCTATTTTTGCGGCAGCCCAAACTATTATCTAAATCAATTTTTGTTAAAATAATGTGAGTCACTTTTATATCGATTTTCATTGTTTCTGTTTGCAGAATCTACGTGGATAGAGCTTTCATTTAGTTACAAAATGATGTTTTTTCTTATCTCATAGAAAAATGCACGTTAATACTAAACGTTAATACTGACACGTTAATACTAAACTTCGTTAAAACAGCTGTTTTAACAAAATGAACTAGTCCTACAAGTCATAGGTTGTTTATACAGCTGAAATTTGAAATACTGTTGATTGATTAATTGATTATCTTTCACCGTCCCCTTTCATCAGCGAGGCTATATGAGACATGGACTTATAGTTTTAACGTGGAATCTGAACCACTGTCATTCAATACTTTCCACAGGGAATTGATCATCAAAGTCACGCGTTCTAGCCACTAGACCAGTGGGTGGGCTTGTAATACTGTTGTCCAATGATTTTATTAGGATTAAATTATAGGTGATTTTTTTTTATCGTTTAGTCAGCGTAACGAAGATGTCCAAATTACAGTGTGATATACTGATTGTGAATGTGATAGTGCAAGTATTGAACCATTGTGTGGTTCACAATCCAGTATACACCTTCTGAACCCCTGTCACCAAGGCATTCAAAGTGAAAGTGTTAGTGCTCTGAAGAAAGTTAACCCTCCCCCCGTCCCATCCCCACTCTTAAGAAACCAACTATTTAACCCCAAGTCAGTGAAGCGTAAATCGACCTTGGCCGATGATAATTTTGTGCTCAGGAACTGCATGAATTAGTAAGTACAAGAAAATGAGTAAATCCCAGGTATGTTAAAAGCAGACCTTCACCTTCAAGTTTTATTGTATTGCCAAGCCTGGAGGCTCATTCATTGCCGTGCTCTGTAGATAATAGCTATGTATCCGATACCATGCTTCAAAACCATAAACTGAGAAAACAGTGTACGTGGCGTACGTAAAATCGTATGTTACATTTGTAAATCCTGTAGTTTTTGGACTGCAAACGTACTACAAACGTACTGCAAACGTATAACTGAAAACGCATGTTTTAAAATACTTTCTGTAAGTGTTCCATATGTACGTACTTTCCGTATGAATCAATATGGGCGGTTAGGATCTCATACAAATGGACGTATATAACATACATATGTACAGGGCCGGATTTAGGGAGGTGAACCGGTGCACGTGCACCACCTTCGTTGTAAATATGCACTATCTAAAATGAGAAACTAGCAGTGAAAATAGCAACACTTTCCGAAACTTTCTGCCGTCATGTTTCCGTTTGGGATTAAAAGAAAGAGGAGTTTTGCAAAAGCAATAGTTTAAGTTGATTTTCTGAATGTTCAAGGAAACGGAGTCACCAAGCAAAGTCATTTGTCAAGTAGGGAAGAAGCAAGCGAGGAAGAGAGAATAATTTTTCCTGCATAACATTTGCGACCCTCTTTAAATGTCGCGGACATAAGCTCATCGGCATTTAGCTCACCGGACATAAGCTCACCTATGTTAATGCAAAAGCGGATATAAGCTCACCACTGATAACATAATTGTGTTATAAGATAATTAATGCAATAAAGAATATAACTAACTACATTTATAGGTTAATTAATTTAATTGCAAAGGAAAATAAACCTGAATAAAATAAACACAAGTAAGCAATAGAAAAATGACAAACGGAAAATATGACAAAAATGAAAACTAGTCTTTGAATATTAATATGAAGTAGATTTTGAATATTAAAATTTAAATTGAAAACGGATTTGGACAAACAAAAGAATACTACTTTACTGAAGAAAGCAATCCAACCCCCTCCCCTATGCTGAAACTTTCGGTGCAAGAAATTTTGCAGCACAGAAATATCGGAAAACGATTTTGGGGAAAGGGTATCTTTTTTTTTTTTTTTTTTTTTTTTTGCTATGGCTGAAAGATCTTAGATATATTTCATTTCGCTTTAGAAAAAACGTATGATGGGTATGAAGAGGTATTAAAATCTAGACTTTGACTAGCATTAGGCCTAATTCAGTAGAAAATAGAGCTATTAATGCTATACATTAGTTGTCAGATATGAAAATAAAATAATAAGGATGTTGCAGGGTTTAATGTATTAAACGTAGGCGGACTTTAAGGAACTTGAAATAAAATGATCCTGATATTTAAATCTGGGCCTTGAATACTAGTAGGCCTAGTTCCTCAATAGAAAATAGGCTATATGACTATTGTCATATAGGAGTTATCAGACATCAGAATAAAATATTAAGTGTGTTGAAGAGTTCAAGTCTTAAGGCTGCCATCACACTTGCAGACCAATACTCATCAAATGAATCTCTTTCTTATTTACTAAGATCAAAACAACTTATGAACCAAAAAAAGCTTAATGTTAGTAAATAAGAAAGAGATTTGTTTGAGTGTTGGTTTGCAAGCACGACGGAAGAACTAAGAAGCAAGGCCTAAATATATCTGAGTATGATGATTTAGTAAAAAAAACACTATTCCTGTTAGCAAGCAAATTCTATTATGTAAGTATTCATGCCTAATCATAAAATTATTTTAATGCAGTTGATGAATGTCAGGCTTATAAGAAAAATTTGGTTAGAAAATTTCCAGGGCTAAAACTAGGCTTACTGTCACCTATGCTTCACACATTAAACTTGCAACATCCCTATTTTATTCTGATATCTGGTAACTGCTATACGACATTAGTAGCTCTACTTTCTACCGAGTTATTTGGCCTATTTGTAACTGTAGTCAAAAGCTAGATTTTAATATCCAGGACATTTTATTACAAGTTCCTCAAGGTCTACCCACGTTTAATACAATGCAACTCCGCAATATCCTTATTATTTTTTATACCTGATAAATAAGTCATATAAGATAGTAGCTCCATTTTCTACTTAGGAAGTAACTAACACTTGAATTTCAATATTCGGTGAGTTTTATTAAGTCCCTCAAGGGAGTTTATGTTTGCTATCGGTCCCTGTTATGTGTGCTTTTGTCCGTCTCTGTAATATAAGAGTGTCGGTGAGCTTATGTCCGTGAGCTTTCTGCCGGTGAGCTTATGTCCGACACCCACATTACGCATAGATATATCTTGTTTCTAACTAACACACAGATTCTTAGGTTTTAATTTTTACTTATTTATATTTTTGTGAGAAGACAGCTTTAGAAGTAAAATTAGAAGTAGAAATTTAAGGAGACATTACAGGTATTCAACATTCGTGAAATTACAGAATTAAAATAATAATAAGAGCTAAACGTTTCCCGAAAGTCTGCTAAACGTTTGTAAAGGAAGTAACAGGATCTGATATCAGTGACTATAAGTGTTGGTTAAAACCATTTTATAATAAAACATCTACCTCTGCGGAAGCTAAAAGCAAACCAAAAGGAAAAGGGAACTTTCTCTGACCCCTTTATATCGGTTTGGATATAACACAACGAAATAATAGTGCTTCAGAGGGTATTGCAATATCAATGGTCTCATAGGCTCCAGTAATACTTGCAGGAGTTCCGGCCTACCCTACAGGGACGTGCTAATCAAAGCATTAAAAATTAGTCATTTTTGAGAAATTTTGGTAGTGTATACCTCCAGAGCAATAACTTTTATATATATAGAGAAGGAAAAGTAGAAAAATATTTTGTAATTTTTTAAATGTACTTTTAATCGGAGGGGGCTTGTAAGAGAAGTAACACAGATAAAAATTAAAAGACTTTTTGTTGTTGTTGTTTCCTACTATATTAATTGTCGTATACAACAATCAGGGCCGGACTTCAGCGGATTGGACCGATTGCTCCCAGTCGGGTCCCGCGCTAGAGTGTAATCTACTATCCACTGCCGTCTTAGCAGCATAATGTTCCCCTGTGGAAACCAGTGTGGCTCCTATGACTAAATTCTGCAAATAATACATGTAATTAATACATTCTGCTCGCGGGACACTCGGCCAAGTGATCATCAGACTGTTAGATGGCTCTGGTACTCTTGGCTTGTGAAGTGCTCACAATAACATATTTTAATACATGTACATCCATGAACATAAACAAGGGACCGTATAGCATATTGGCCTCTATCTAGAATTTGAGGGAGTGAATAGTTTGTATTAATAAACAAACAATATTTTCTAAAGTTAATCTGCAGTAGTTTCTTTATTTCTTTACGTTTCCAACTTCTGATAAAAAATAGGCCTATTTTAAGTGATATGACACCTCCATGAATACCGGGATGATATAGTCTTAATGCGATTTCTTTACATATTTTTCTGGAACCTGGAGCCCCACAATAGTGTTCCCATTCGGCCCTGCATCTTATAAGTCCATTAGATTCTTTTTTCCCCTTACTTTGAAGCAAGAAAACTTTAATTTTTTAACTTTGTGACTTACCTCAGGAGCAACCTCTACTTTTAATTATGTATTTGAAAGTATATTGTCCTGCTAAAATACATTAAATATGAATATTCCTTAATTTAGGCCAAGTTTAAGAGTATTAAAACTGAAAATTTGAAAGTATGCATTGATTATAGCCTGTATTTTGTTAAAACAACACAAAAGAAAATTAGAAGTTAATAAAGATGTTTATGAATGAAATTTACGTCATAACATCAGTTTGAGTCAAGAAGTTATGTGTAATACTTTCGAAAATGGTAAGCATATTGTGGTTCTAGTTTTCAATTCATCTTTACATTTACTTATTTATATTAAAAGCCGGTTCTTTAATGGCGTAACATAACGGAAAAATAGTACTGATATAAAATGAGGTAATATTAAGAACTACGTTAAAAGAGGAAATGTAATTATGTCAATTTACGAAGCTATCGTGAAATTTAGGATGTTTTGTGTTTGTTTGTTTAGAGCTTAATATTCTTTTTCATCAGTGAGGTTATATGCGATCTCGCTCGTGTGGAAGATGAGAATACTTACCACTTATTCACAGTGAATCAATATGAATAAGTGCGGCAACCCTTAGCTATTTCGTCAGGTATGTGCTAATCTTCACGGTAATAAGATTTGATAACTCCGCTATTAAAATATTGTGTCAAACAACATCAAAATCGAGTTGTAATCAGGGGTAAAATGGATTTGAAAAGGTTGGGGAACGCATGACGTCATACCGTCCCCTGTGCCTATCTTTGCCCACTATATATTTAGGAAGTGGAGGGACGCCATAGATACTTTTGGAAGTGGGGGATGACATTCCCCATGTTTTCCCTCACTTTTAACTCTGGTTGTAACAAACGACACGCCATCGTTTCAGGGAAACTTTCGAAAAAAGACTTTAATGAAAGGAGGTGTGTGTGTATGTGTGCGTGTGTGTATCTTATTTTTTGGGTGTTGAATTGCTATCTTTCTTTTTCAATAGCCCATTGACTTATATGACTAAGTATTTTTCTTTTAAATAGACGAGATTTTAATCATTCAATTTTACTAATTTCTTCTTCTGGCACATTTAAGAGTTCCTTGCTTTAAAAATATTCAATGTAATATTGTTTGTTTTTATTTATACCGGTATATATTAAAATTACATAATACAGTAGTTAAATTTCGCATAGAATACATTTAAAGATCTCAAGAAAAAGTAGCCAGTAAAATTAACAGGCTAAAACTCTTTTATTTCAAAAAAAACAAAACAATGTTTCCTCATATAAATTAATGGGCTGAATAACCATTATGGTGCAAGTTATCACCATTCTTAAGAGTTAGTCTTGTTTATTGGGATTTAAAGAAGCTACAATTAAATAATACATAATTATTTCGCTCGATTTTTCTATGAACGCACAGCTTCATTAGTTGCTAGTAAATAAATGTCCTACTTCGCAAGGTCAAGTAGTTTCCTTACTCTATGATCTCACAAAAAAAGTTTGGGTCATGGAAGTTGTTACTAAAACAACAAAAACAAATACCTGCCTCAAACAAATACCATCCTCTCATAATAACCGTGAAAAAGTCGGTTCTCTATCGAAAGGTGTTTGAAGTCCTTTGGACAATAAAACGACAGCTCAGACCTCAAGAATGTGCTTTTTCTTTTTGTAAAGTTGTTTCATTCTTCCTTTACAATTCTGCACATGGAATGAGTTTCCTATTTTTTGAGTCTAAAGCAAATGAGTCCACGTGAGTGTGAAGTGAGCGCGAGCTTGCACTCAAATTAACTCGTGCTCGCTCGGGCTCACGTTCACTTCTCTCAACTGAGCTTGCACTCACTCGGGCTCGCAATCACTTCCCTCAACTGGACTCGCGCTCACTTAAGCTCGCGATCACTTCTCCCAACTGGGCTCGCGCAACTCGAGCTCGCGATCACTTCTCTGAAGTGAGTTCGCGTTCATTCGCACTCGCGCTCATTTCTCTTAATTGGGCTCGCAATCATTCGGGCTAGCCACCACTTCTGTTAACTAGGCTCGCGATCACTTCCTTCAACTGGGCTCGCGATCACTTGAGCTCGCGATCAGTTCTCCCAACTGGGCCCGCGATCACTTCTCTGAGCTGGGCTCGCGCTCATTCGCACTCGCGCTCATTTCTCTTAAGTGGGCTCGCGATCACTCGGGCTAGCACTCACTTCTCTCGATTGGGTTGGCGCTCACTGGGGCTCGCGCCCACTAATCTCAAGTGCGCTCGCGCTCACTTATTTCATTGGAGCTCGGGCTCACTCGGGCTCGCACTCAATTATTGAGCCTGAGCCCGGTTGAGCGTGAGTGCCGAGCACACGAGCGTCGCGCTTGCGAGTTTCGACACCTATGAGATAGAATGAACACGCTAAGAGCTCAAACGGATCATCGTGTCAGTCGAATGATGTTGGTTAGGTGATAGACCACCACTGGGTCGATGATTCAAATCCAAAGTGACCCGGTAATTCTGCTGAGACTCGGTAACCCAGAGGATAAAAAAGAGATTTTACTTATTCCCTTGTGTTTAAACAATATTTCTGTCAGAGGTGACCAGGACTGGGGATGTTATTCCCTGAGCACGAAAAACACGACGCCGAAGTTCCCAGTTAATTAGATTCTACAAACCAGGTATATCAAGCTCTTCCTCCGTTTTAACTTTGGAAAAAGAAGTACGTGTGTGTGAGAGGGAGAGAGAGGTGGGGAGAAGTGAGAGATGCAAAGACTGGATAGGGAAACGTCAAGAAAGAGGGAGAGGGGAATATATAAATATGAAACATACTTATCATTGGAGTGTATGATGTAGAACGCACACACTGTTTACTACAATTATTGCCAGTGATACCTTATAAGTTCTCCATCAGAAGATGAATCTCTGTTTGTAGCCATTATTTTATGCGAAAAATCATACTACCTGATGGGGAATCGAACCAAGATTTTCTATTTGGAAGTCTAGCACGCTACCACTACACCACTGATTGCTTTAGCCAAAGTTTGTTTAACAAATGTTATAGTGTTTCTTTCTAAGAATGATAACACGAAAAGTGTATACTGCAGATCAATGATGTCTTTGGAATGTCCTAGTAATTCCTTTTCCCTTTTCCAACCAACATTCGTAAATCGTCTCTATCATGATAGAGGTATTTGCTTCCATATTCTTATATATTGCTTTTCCGGATTATAAGTCGATTCTTCACAATTACTTTGGGAAAAAAATTAACTTCGCCACGAACAGGATTTGAAACTATGTTAGATAGCTGTATTATTCATAAAGCCATTACTTTACCCCTACACTATCATCTCATCTGAAATTACAAGCGAAATATTACTTACTTTAGCCCTGATCTTTGGAACGAACCAAAGTGCACAGCGAAATTCATTTATTCGACGTCCTAGAGAGAAATTAATGCCCACTAGTAAAGGAAAAACATACAATCCAGGAAAAATTACAGAAATAAAACATATTTTGCAGTAATTCAGCAGTGCAAGTTCAAAAGTACGTGAATAATAATAATAATAATAATAATAATAATAATAATAATAATAATAATAATAATAATAAACGCTCACATTCACAGTATACTTCTCTATTATTATTATTATTATTATTATTATTATTATTATTATTATTATTATTATTATTATTATCAATTACCCGCTTTCTTGGGTTAAATTGAGAAAAATAGTAGTATGTTCCGTTACTCAGTCACTGTTTAGTATTACTAAAGCGCTCTTTGCTATCGGTCATTTTCGATGAGTTTCATATATCCCTTCCCCGCCCTATGTTGTGGGGCACGGCATCTGCTGTGTCATTGCTCATCTCAGCGAGGTGGAAGACTATGAATTCGACACTGAAATTGGTTACTTCAATCATTTTTATGTCTCCCCTCCTCCAATTTGCGGGGTTGAATTTATATTTAAACAGCATCACATGTGTCAATGTTAATCTCAGCGACTCCAAAAATTATAAAAACGCCACTAATACCAGTCATTTGTCTTTCATTTTTAATGTCGCTCCTCCTCCCCATCTCTTAAGTTACACCGTCAAATAGATATGACAGAAATCATCTCAGATTCGAACTTCATCTAGGTTGAAAATTTGATCGAGATTGGTTTGGTGGTTCAAGAGTCATTAAGTTTTATTTATTTTTATATATCTCCCTCTCCCATTCCCCTCCCCAAGTTCTCCGTGAAAGTGAAATGATAAAAATCATCTCAAGTCCGAACTTCACCTATGTTAAAAATTTGATCGAGATTAATTTTTGTTTCACGAGTTATCAAGTTTTATTTATTCTTTTTAACTCCTCCCTCCCCTCAAACCTGAGTTATATCGTCAAAGTATATAGATAAATACCATCTTAGGCCCGAACCTCATCTATGTTGAAAATTTAATCGAGAGCGGTCGGGTAGTTCAAGAGTGATGAAGTCACAAAGACAGTCACTTTCATTTTCATTTTTTATGTATATCTTCCTCTTTCCAGCCCCTAGGTTGGACTGTCAAAGATAAAAGTCGTCCCAGATCCGAACCTTACCTATGTCGAAAGTTTGATAGACATTGGTCTGATGGTTCAAGAGTTAATACATTTTATTCATTTTTATATATCAACCCTCCTCCCCCTAAGTTCTACCGTTAAAATGAAATGATAAAAAAAGCTTCCAAGGCCCGAACCTTATCAATGTTGAAACTTGAACCGGATGGGTCGGGCAGTTCAAGGGATTAGGACCCACAAACATAGTTACTTTCAATTTTATAATATAGGTTATTATTATTATTATTATTATTATTATTATTATTATTATTATTATTATTATTATTATTATTATTATTATCGTACTTTTGAACTTGCGAGGCGAAATTACTGCAAAATATGTTTTATTTCTCGATTTTTTCCTGGATTGTATGTTTTTCTTTATTAGTGGACACTAATTTCTCTACAGGCCGTCGAATAAATTAATTTCGTTGTGCACTTTCGTGCAAATAACGTTATAGGAAGAAGCCGGTTCGTTCCAAAGATCAGGGCTAAAGTAAGTAATATTTCGCTTGTAATTTCAGGTGGCATGACAGTGTAGAGCTAATGTAATGGCTTTATGAATAATACAGCTATCTAACATAGCTTCAAATCCTGTTCGTGGCGAAGTTAATTTTTTCCCCAAAGTAATTGTAAAGAATTGACTTATCATACGGGACAAGCAATATATAAGAATGTGGAAGCAGACACCTGTATCATGATAGAGACGATTTACGGACGTTGGTAGGGAAAGGGCGAGGGAATTACCAGGATATTCCAAAGACATCATTGATCTGCAGTATACACTTTTCGTGTTATCATTTTCAGAAAGAAACACTATAACATTTGTTAAACAAACTTTGGCTAAAGCAATCAGTGGTGTAGTGGTAGCGTGCTAGACTTCCAAATAGAAAATCTTGGTTCGATTCCCCATCAGGTAGTATGATTTTTCGCATAAAATAATGGCTACAAACAGAGATTCATCTTCTGATGGAGAACTTATAAGGTATCACTGGCAATAATTGTAGTAAGCAGTGTGTGCGTTCTACATCATACATTTCAATGATAAGTATGTTTCATATTTATATACATCCCCCCTTTCTCTCTTTCTTGACGTTTCCCTATCCTGTCTTTGCATCTTTCACTTCTCTCCCTCTCTCACACACACGCACTTCATGTTCCAAAGTTAAAACGGAGCAAGAGTCCGATATACCTGGTCTGGAGAATCTAATTAACTGTCAACTTCGGGGTCATGTTTTTCGTGCTCTGGGGATAACATCTCCAGTCCTGGTCATCTCTGACAGAAATACTGTTCAAACGTAAGGGAATAAGTAAAATCTCTTTTTTATCCTCTGGCTTACCGAGTCTCAGTCGAATTACAGGGTCACTACAGATTTGGATCCTCGACCCAGTGGTGGTCTATCACCTAACCAACATAATCCGACGGACACGATGATCCGTTTGAGCTCTTAGCATGTTCATTCTATTTGTGCAAATTACGTTATATCCGGAAGAGATTAAATCAATGCTAGATGCTCGGAACAGATACATCTTCGGGAAAGTCTAGAAAATTATAACGTCTTTGATTATTTGAAAACAACATTTTATTTATACTAGTTCGATACAAAATTTGTTGCCATCCTATAACTCAATGTGATTTAATTCACGTTAAAATTTGAAACATGCTAAATCTATTAGGAATATAAACTTTTCCTTTCGAACATTTGTAACTTTTCATTACGACACAGTTTGGACTTTTATATAAGGTGTTTTTGATAGAAATTTAGCAGTAAAATAGCACTCTTCAATTTTCTCTTTCTTTCTTTCTTTTTCTTTTCTTTTCTTTTCTTTTTTTTTAGTTTGCATTAGTAGTCTGAAAATGGAGGATATGACCAACGCAGTCTACTGGGTATATTAGAATGTATTTTAAATCAGTTCGTTCAATGAACAGTACCGAATTTGCAATCGAACCACGCGGAAACAAAGCATGCGTGTTAAACTTTTGACATTATCCTAGATGTCTCGGAGATATACAGTTCTACTGGAAATTGAGTATGCTATCCATTATGAAAGAGACATAATGAATGTTTAAAGCATCTTCTATATATTCGAATAGTTCTGAAAAAGATATGTGAAAACGAACGTTATTTTTATATTACTGTTGGATTTCTGGAAACGGATCTTTATAATGCTAGGTTCTATTCTTACTACGTTTGAATTCCACAGTTTTATCTGTTCTCCTTTTTCGTTTTCTTCTTCACCTCTCCTCTTCTCTCTCTCTCTCTCTATCTCTGCATCGTTTTTGAATCTCTGTGTGATAGACATCCATTGATTTCAATTTTTCATTGTGTATGTTTCAGTTTCTCCCTATATTCACCTATTAATCTTGTTTCGTCTCGATTTTATTATTTAATTTGTGTAGTTTGAAATTAGATTTGCGCTCATGTTGTTAACTATTTTTAGTATGGGAGAGAAGAAAGGAGGAGAGAGAGAGGGGGGTCTCTTTACCTGACACGATTATGTGGTAAGAAGGTATATATTGGGTGGCCTAACTGCACGGCGTTAGCAAATTATCTTAAAATAAATCTTGGTACCCCACTAATACCATCGCAGTCGTTCCTGATAGTATCCAAAGCATCCTTAGCGACGAGCAGGTGGCAGGGGTAATCGTGCAAAGGAATGCAGGATGATAGGTCGATTTTCAACAATCGATTGTTTAGTGTTGGGGGAACCATGATAGCTCTAAATCCACTAGTGTTTGTGTCCTGCCAATTTGGGGCTGCACGCATGATCATTTTCAGGACAGTTCAGTGCGTCACGGATGTATTGAGTAAGGTATGTCAACCATAGGAATGCTCTGTTTCCCAGTGTAATACACCATCAATGGACCACTGACACGACCTAACACGTGAGCAACAATCAAACGGAATGGTCATTCGACCTCTTGCTGCTTAGTATATGGGCACAATCGAAAACATGTAATTGAATAGAAACCTCATACCGCTAGTATCATATACTCTACAGGCCCCACGATCAGCTTGCTGTTTATCGTAGCCAGTGTGTTGGAACAACCAAACTAAGATCATCTTGCCCTCTACAGACAAACTTTTTTTTTTCAATTTTGTTCGAGTCAGGCGCTGTATTGTACACTGAGCAACCTGAAATCCTTTTCCATCAAGGTATTAGTTCCTTATCGCATACAGTAAAAATTTAGCTTCCAAATTGAATTATATTATATGGGCAAAACCACAAAGGAGTTATATACCTTTGATTTGGAAGGAGACATAGCACAAATATGCATTTGGCTTCCATCGAATAAAGCAAGCGATAGCTTTTTAAACAAAGCTAAGGAAGTGTATTAATATCTGTTGACTAAGAAGACGCTTTTAACTGCTTGAATTAGATAATCTGAAAGAAGCTTAGGATGAAATGAAAGATCACACTCGAAATAGACAGGTAGAAAAATAAATATAAATGAAAGTTTCTGTGTTTGTTTGTGACTTAATAACTCGTAAATCATTCGACCGATCCCTATCAAATTTTCAACATAAATGTGATTAAGGTCTGGGATAGTTTTTATCATATCAGTTTGAAGGTGCAACTTAGGCCAGGGATAGATACATAAAAATGATCGAAAATGATCATATTAATATCGAATCCATAGTTTGTGAGATAGCTGAGATGAACAGTGACACTTCCGATGCCGTTTAAATACAAATTCAGCTCTGCATTTTAGAGAGGGGGAGATATAAAAAGTGATCGAAAATGACCGATCTTAGTGTCGAATCCATAGTTTTCGGAGTAGCTGAGATGAACAATGAAGCTTCTGATGTTTAAATACAAATTCAGCTCACAATAGTAATATTTAATCTTTATTTGTATAGTAGATTACTTATTATTTCCTGATTTTCCATTATATTTTCTGTGTTTATATCGATTTGTAGCGCTTCAGTAACAGTGATATGAAATATATATATATATATATATATATATATATATATATATATATATATATATATATATAGGATCAGGCACATAGTTATATATTGTGCGCCCCTGTGCTCTAAATAATTTGCGGCCTCCTGAAAACAACCGATATTGGAGTTGAATTCATAGTTTTCTGGGGTCGCTGAGATAAATAGTAACAGTTTTATCCAATTCAACTTCAAGGTCATACTCCACTCCACAGGGAGGGGAAGAGATTTTAAAATTAATCGAATACGACAAATATTAGTGTTGAATTCATAGTTTTTGAGGTTGCTGAGTTTAACGGTATCAGTTTTCAAGTTCATCCTCACCTCTTGGGGTGGGCTGGGAGAGGATGACATTTTAAAAATAATGAGATAAACTAGCTAATTAGTAACTACTGTAATTAGAGCAAATTAAACACATTAACATATTTTCTCGCACTTGTGCGGAACTCTGCGGGCTGCTAGTTTTAAATATTGCTTTATTGTGAATCTTAAAAAGAATTCCAAAATTTTGCCGCCCCCTAAATTCTGCCTTCCTGTACTCGAGCACAGAATAGCACCTACCTAAATACGGGCTTGTACAGGATAGTGAAATTGGAAAAAGTGTGTGACAAACATTTTGCCTTTCATTGACTTTATTTACTTTTCAGAAAAGTAGTGAAAAAGATTTTGATTAAGGAAGAAGTTAATTTGATAGGAACTAAAAGCACTAGCATATTTTCTTCTCAGATGATACGGCTATTGCTGCAGAATCTGAATAAAAAAAATTAATGCGCCAGAAGAAATACAAAAGTAATTTGAGATAAAATAAATATGAAAGCAATGGTGGGTGGGAAAGATTGAGGCTGTGCGGATTATGGAAGAATGAGCAAAGTAAGTAGAATAGATGACTAGGTATCAATATCTAGGTAGACAGTGTTGTTATTCTATTTTTTTAACAACCGGTTCTGAATATATATACAAAAGCAAATTTTTAGTTGATACCGTACCACATGTCACAAGTAGAGACCAACACAACATCCTAATACAAAGTACTGTGACGAAATTAGGTAGCACTGCGAATATCTTGGAAACGAATTATTCAAGATAGATGGTTGTCAAAAATATTGGAAACACCTTAATCCAGCAATGGATCGACAATTGATAATGGTATTATGTGTTTAAAATATAACTAACCCTCACCACTACAGTCGTGTGTACCCAGTTCTCATTCTTGATATCTGAATATTTGAGATTGAGAAAGAAGGCTTATACCTCGTTCTGAAGATCATGTGTTTAACACTAAAACCAAAAATAGTTAAACTAAAATTGACTGTTCCTTGTATTACTGGGTAAAATTTACTGTTATGTCTGGGCTAACAAACGGTTCTGCGAACTCGAAGTAATTTAACAACGGCTTTAGAGAACCGGTGCGAACCAGCTGAATAGCGCCACTATAGGTAGTATTATTAGCGAAGATATGAAATGAAAATGATAAACAGAAAGCAATGTTAAAAATAGTGAAATATCTTAAGACAATTATGGACGACCCGCTCGGTAGAGTAATACTCCCGGAAGTACGTTTTTTCGCGCGCTACTCAAGCCAGCTGTTTTACGCGCTATCCTAGTTAGTTGTTTTAAGTTGGTCACAAAATCTATATCATTTAGTACAAGGGGAACAAAACGAGCCTTATATCATGGAGTACATGGGCAATAAAACGAGCCCTGCGGGGCTTCTAACCCGATCCTACTACTACTACTACTTATCGGCACAAAAGTAAGTAAATCACATTTTCGAGTATTATTTTAATTTAAAAAAGTATTATAAAAATGTAAAAAAAATGTTAAAAAACTTTCCTCGGGCCGGGTTTGAACTCGCTCCAAAAGAGATTTCATTACTAGCTTATAGCGCTAGCCCACTCGACCACGAGGACCGACAACAACAATCTCTGAATTCTGCTATTTGAATGCAACGTGGCAAGCCATAGATAACGCCAACCAATCAGAACTGTGTTTTCCGTTCCTACTTCCGGGAGCATTACTCTCCTAAGCTAGTCCTAATTATGGTGGTAGTAATGAGAAGTGGTTCATGTGAGTCAGTGAATGAAGAGTTAGAGAATGGACTCAAGTGTAGAATATTGCATTATGCAGGGCAGAAACGTAGGCATTACAAAAAGACGACAAAATAACATTGTTCTTGAGTTCTCGGAAGTTTGTATGGTGAGTAGAATGGAAGGACAATGGAAGAACCTAGCTGATTGCAATGGTAAATGAATGAGGGGATTAGAAATAATAGAGATACAAGGACATAATGAGAAACAATTAAAGAAGAAAATGTTAAAAGGTATGATGTAAGAAAACAAGAAAGGTCACGATTTTAGTTGGGGTTCAGAATAATTCTTTATTCTAGTAGACTCCCTCATATTTACCTGGTAGAGATGCCCATGCATCACAGGATGTTGAGATTATTCGCGTTCCAACTTTGCTTAAGTGTTTGCAATTCAAAGGTTGAATCTAGCAGACAGATGGGCATATTCCGTTATGGTTAGCGTCGATGCAACGCAAAATTTGGGATAATTATAATGACTTTTGCAGTTTTGGCATTACGGTGTTATTTGATGAATTTTGCTTAGACTGATACGGAATGATCTCCCAACCCATTGTATTGGGAAATTCACATTAGCAATCGCATTTGGATCCAGCTAGTGATGGGTAGTGAGAATATTCCTGGTGGGAAGGAAAATAAAAAATGGGAATATTCCCGGGTTTTTACCCTGGCATATAAATTCCCGGGTAGGAATTTATTTCCATCTCTTTATTTTATCTTCCAAATTCTAAGAATCATATGACTAATTAATTTATTTTCATTTACTATGATTTACTTCTAGGCTTTATATAATTTGGAGGTTAAAAACAATAAAATTCGTTGACTGTATTTTATACAACTAATCATATGATTTATTAGTTCCATTTCCATTTGCAATAAAAAAAAAGTAGCAAAGTACTAATTTACAAATGATGAAAAGGGACCTGTTTGTTTTGTAGAAATTATGCAGAAGTAGAGATGAAGTACTATTAATAAACTTCGAATCACCGTTAGTAATAGACGTCGGTCTGTCTCCTATATCTGACACGAATTTCTGAAGAGGTACTAACACATGTGAATTATACTAACTCATGAAATTTCGAGAAATAGATAGGAAGAAAGGTCATGTGTGGAAATGTTACGTGCAAAATTATAAAGATAAGTCAGTATCTTACAAATTTTGTGAACATAAATATGTCTGCACAAATGTTGATAAATTGGTGAGACATGTATCTTCTGGCAGTTACCCAATCTAATTTAATGGGCCTTATGCAGAGTCTTTTTGAAGTATGATTAGAGTCATACTAAATGGTTGACTACTGCAGGAAACATGTTAGTGAAACTTTTTAGTATGACACTATTCGCATAGTCAGAACGCATAAGGGCCAATATATTTAGAACATCAGTAGTAGAGTGAAGTTTAGAAAATCAATTTACTTATAAAGTTAAACTGTTTAACGGTGTAAAAATATGTGGACTTACTATACCATTATTTCCTCATATGTACTTTCATAGAATATATTGTAAGTAAATATACATTTATGCGTACTCTCTAAATATAATAAAATATTAATAAAGTAACACAGTACCGTTCAGAATATACATTTTAAAGAATCCTCTGGAGACAACTGTAGTATCGTATTTCTTCGAATATAAGGCACCATGGAATCTAAGGCGCACCTGAAATTTCACCTCATTTAAACTCATTTTTAAAAAGCTTCGAATGTAAGGCGCAGAAATAATGTACAAATGCATTCCTATTTCGATAAGCATTTTCTTATCAGTAAAACGAAATGTTTATTGTTCGTGAGCGATTACCATCTTTGTGTAGTCTGTCATTGTTGTAATACAACCAATTTTAAGCAAATTAGTTGTAACTACCAGTATTAAAGACTGCAGTAGATTCTATGTTGTAACCAAGGATCTTATAAAATAGAAGATCTGCCCTTACAACAAAATCTTGAAGCCATACTTCACAGTTTCGCCACCCCTATTCTGCCCACTCCGCCCAATACGATTGCAATGTTTTGAGCCAACAATCATGGCGGAAACGAAAGTAGCCAATCAGACGATAGCAGAAACGAGAGTAGCCAATCAGACGTGCCGATGCTCGGTTGTTCTTTGGCTTCATCGATTTAATAGGATGAAGATACATATGGGCAGATCCTCTATAAAATCCTTGGTTGTAACCTACGTGCAATGAATAAATATGTACGTATATTGCAGTATATACATCGAATCCAAGACGCCATGGAATCTAAGGCTCCCCTGAATTTGGGATGTCTAAAAGCTGACAAAAAGGTGCGCCTTATATTCGAAGAAATACGGTAATATACTGTGTTAAAAAACGAATTTAACTTTGAAATCATAATATAGTAATAGAATGCAAACTTCTTTGTGATTGTACATAAATTCCCGGAAAAATTCCCATTTTGGGAATCTTCCCGACAATATTCCCGAAAACTATCTTCCCGGGAATTTACCCATCACTAGATCCAGCGAAGGCGCTTCCTAACAGAAATACTATATAGCCTTCAGCTTTCTTCCATGATGTTTTCCAGGAAATGCTGCTTAATTTAGTATCCCGTCGTACCGCAAAATTTTATGATAAAATATTTCCAATCTAATATAAATTTCGGGGCTGAAACTATCTTGATCTACTAGCCACTGACTACATAAAAGGAATGATGGCTTATGCACTGGTAACACTGACGCCGGGTGAAGACATTTGACACTCTAGAAAGCCAAATTGATTTTATGGGTTGATTATACGTAAGTGTAGTTTGGAACTAAGAATTAGTTAGAAAGAAAAGTAACAATCCCTTGAATTTGTTTATAGGTAACCGATACAGTAATAATAATGTTATCATCGGTTAAAATGCGTACTGTTGTATGTAAGCAATTTTGGAGTGTAGATGGTGTTTAAAAAAAAGCGTGGAGAACTTAACAGTAATAATAATCCGTTCACTGTTTACTTACAGTGTGTGATAAAGGTTTATAAATACAGTTCTCGGAGCAAGTATAGTTCATGGTACATTTGATTAAAAGTTCCGACTCACTGGCCTGGTTACAGTAATTTTCGAACCTAAAACATATCTACACAAATTAGTAATCGGAACAGTAAATGATAACATTATCCAATAGATAATTAGCTATTAACCGATAAATTTACATATTCAGTAGAATGTAGGATCACTTTTCAAGTAATCTGTACGGAAAAGTAAACCAAAACCTAGCCATGACTTCAACATTGACATTAATGCTGTATTGCCGTGCCATACGAAAATCGAAACAAGAAAGTACAAAAATTGACTAAATAGGTAAGAAATATATGGTCCTAAGTATAATTTAGACCTTTAAAACAAAGGCATGTAAATTTTCCAATTTCGAACAGAAAATCGTGGAAATATACGCACCATGTTCATAACAAATGTACTTCTTCGCCAAGTAGTCCTTTCCGCGTCCATATACAGTTCCGCCTACCACATGAAAAACAAACAACAACTACTTTCTTAACTTCACCTATTCCACTCACCTGACTTCACTCGCTCTTCCTCGTAAACGAATTTAAATTCTTCAATTCACCCGGTAAGTTTCCTAAAATTGGTCCCGGCTATACAGCACTTAACGCGATGTTGAAAGCTAATGATCTGAACATCATTAATGATAAGCCCATCTTGTAATTAACCATTATGATAGAAGAACTTGAGTCTAGTTAGTATCCCGAGGTAAATTCATATCCAAAGTATTTCGATGATGATGCTGTATTACGTTATCTTTAAATTGTCTATACAATAGTAATGTTTTTAGTTTGTGTGTGTGTGGGGGGGGGAGATTGCCATGCTTATGGGCAAACTTCTTACTTTATACTAAGTCTTCTCATAGGCCTACCTTGTCATCGAAGTCTACTGTTTCACTTGAGCCTTTTTTTTTTTTTTTTTTTTTTAATGTTTTGTTGTTGAGTGAATACAACTTTGAAATAGTAAGTTTTAAGTAGTTTGTCATTCGTTAATTTGTTCGACGTAAGAAGAAATTCAGTATCAAGGTTAATTTTGAAATTTACTCATTGATCTGTATTGTTTTCTTACTGTACTGAAATATGTTTCTATCTCAAATGAACACATAATTCGAGATAATGTGCTTAATCGGAAGGTTCTAGAATGCTTGCTGCTTTGTCTCTTGGTTGACAATGAGTTGGTGGTGGTAGTCTTGTGAGATGATACATGATTGTAAAGCGTTATGGTTAGTTGGTGACAATGTTATCAAATGTATAGTGGGTTAGTCGGTTATGGGATATGGTTGTCAAGTTTCTACTTTGACTAGGACAGTGACTCCAACCGATTCATCTGATCCGGTTTCTGGAGCAGTTTAGGAATCTTACCCAAGAACGATTCAATTCATCAGCAGTCTAGGGATCAGTTCCTCGAAACAGACAATCTCTTAGGAAGAACCCACTCCCAGATTACTCCCGAGGATAGAAACATCTTTAGTAACTGCTTCCCAACCTTTTGCGGTTTAAATAAATCAGTTCTTAAACAACCTTAATTTACAAATCTCCAAAATGTGCATTTAAAAATAACCGTAATAATAAAAATAACAGGCAAACCTAACATACTTTAAATGAAATGAAAATCAGTTTCCAAACTAAACGTAATTCAAACTATCCATAAACTTTAACTACGGTATTTAATTTTCAGCTAAAAATTTCGAAAAGAAAGAAATGTAAAACGTGAAAAGTTTATATTCGAAAATACATGAGGGGCTTCCGCCCCTCAAACCCCGTAAAAAATAGCTGGATAAACTTAGCCCTATCAAAACTCATTTAGTAATTTAAAAATGCACAAATGAAAAGCAAATAAGAATAAAAATAACATCTAAAATAAAAAGCACTCACTACTAATAATATAGAAATTCAGCATGGCATAAAAATTGAAAATATCGCTTCCCATCAGCAAATTTGACACACGAAAAAATCAAACAATAAGAATACTTGCCCAATACTCAAGTTAACATTGCTCACAAATGTTCTGTTTCGCACAGACGTCAATTTACTGAAGCGAGCACAATTCCTATTATAGCAAACACGAAAGATCTATACATATCCACTTTTATCATACGTTGGAAATAAGACACGGTCGACTTCGACCACAACCATTACATGTTTTCTCTAACTCAGTTAAAACACACAATGCTGTAAAGTGATAACGATTAATGCCCGAATCTAATACAAACTTATTTAAAAAAGACAAATTCAAATTCTTCGAATCAAATTCATTAAAGTTTTTCAATCGGATTTCCTAACTCGACACTCGCCATGAAACGAAAATTGAACTATGCGCTTGAAGATAAGGGTGACGATATAAAAGATAGTTTTTACGAAGAAGTGGAACGGATATTTGACCAACTCCCGCGATACCATGTGAAGATTCTATTAGGGGATTTCAATGCGAATTTAGGACGAGAGGATATTTTCAAACCGATTATAGGGAACGAAAGTTTGCATAAGGAAAGTAATGACAACGGTGTTAGACTCGTGAACTTTGCAACATCCAAAAACCTAATCGTGAAGAGTACAAAATTCCCACATCGCGACGTTCATAAATACACTTGGACATCACCAGACGGAAAAACACATAATCAAATTGATCACGTTTTAGTAGATAGAAGAAGACAATCTAGCATAATTGACGTCCGGTCGTTTAGAGGGGCTGATTGTGACACTGATCACTACCTGGTAGTAGCGATAATACGGGAGAGATTATCGTTGAATAAAGGTAATATTCAATGTCCGAAAACAAAGAGATTTAATTTAAAGAAATTAGAAGAGAGCCAGGTAAGAGAGGAATACCAGATTGAAGTTTCGAATAGATTCTCGGTCTTAGAAGACTCGGAGTGCACTAGTGTTGAGGATACTTGGATTGAAATTAGAGATAGCATTAAAAGTTCAGCAATAAAAAAATTGGGACACGCGTAAATACGTAGGAACAAACCATGGTTCGACCAAGAATGCATTAAACTAGCAGAGAAGAGAAAACAGGCAAAATTACGGTGGCTACAAAATCCGAATGAAATAACTACACAAAATTTCGCAGATATCAGGCGGGAGACTTCCAAAACTTTTAGAACAAAGGAACGGGATCTTTTGAAAGCTAAAATTAAGGAACTTGAAGATAATAGTAAAAATAAAAACATTCGGGACATGTATAAGGGGATCAGCGAATTTAAGAAAGGCTATCAACCTCGTGCTTATATATTAAAGAAATCTGACGGAACAGTTCTCACTGATACGGATAGCCTCTTAAATAGATGGAAAGATTTCTTTGACGATTTGCTGAACACGCAGCCAAAAACTAATGTGCGTGGAGAAAAGGAGATACACGCCGCAGAACCGTATATTCCAGAACCCAATCGAATAGAAGTGGAAGCCGCTATAAAGAAATTAAAGAAACACAAATCTCCGGGTGTAGATGAAATTCCGGCTGAGTTAATTTTAGCTGGAGGCGAAAAATTGTGGAACAAGATACACAAACTCATTCTCCTTATCTGGAACAAGGAAGAATTGCCACAAGAATGGAAAGAGTCAACCATTGTTCCAATTCACAAGAAAGGCGACAAAACTGACTGTAATAATTATCGAGGCATTTCTCTTCTGTCAACATCCTATAAAATCCTTTCAAATATTCTGTTAGCAAGATTGACCCCATACGCAGATGAAATTAGTGGAGATTATCAGTGCGGATTTAGACGAAATCGATCAACTATCGACCAAATATTTACCATTCGCCAAATACTCGAAAAGAAGTGGAAATACAATACCCCGGTACATCAACTATTTATTGATTTTAGAAAGGCTTACGACTCGGTTAGGAGAGAAACATTATACAACGTTCTTACAGAACTTGGAATACCGAGAAAGCTAATTAGATTAATTAAGATATGTTTAAGTGAATCCCAAAGTAAAGTCCGGGTAGGAAAATTTTTGTCCACGAGCTTCCACGTCGAAAATGGCCTGAAACAAGGAGATGCGTTGTCGCCATTATTATTTAACTTTGTGCTGGAATACGCCATAAGGAAAATCAAAGATAGCAACCAGGGCCTAGAGTTGAACGGCATTCACCAGGTTATGGCATATGCTGATGATGTAAATTTAATAGGGGATGATAGGAGAACAGTAGAAATAAATGCAGAGATCTTATTAAACGCTTGCAGGGACATGGGTTTAGAAGTAAATGCAGAGAAAACTAAATACATGGAGGTGCGTCGGGACCGTAATACGGCAAATTGTGGAGGCGTTAAAATATTAAATAATGCTTTTGATAAAGTGGATACTTTCAAATATTTAGGATCAATATTAACAGACGAAAATCATATTCACGAAGAAATTAAATGTCGACTAAAAGCAGGGAATTCGTGTTACTACTCGGTTCAAAATCTCTTGTCGTCGCGAATTCTGTCGAGGAATTTGAAGCTTAAAATATATAAAACGATAATCATGCCTGTTGTTCTGTATGGTTGCGAAACATGGTCGCTTACTCTGAGGGAAGAACATAGACTGAAAGTATTTGAGAACAGGATCCTGAGACGAATATTCGGACCCAAGAGGAACGAGAATGGAGAATGGCGGAAGCTTCATAACGAGGAACTACATAGTTTATATGGTTTACCCAACATTGTTAGGGTCGTCAAGTCTAGGAGGCTTAGGTGGGTAGGTCATGTAGCTAGAATGGAAGAGAGTAGAAACGCTTTCAAAGTCTTGACTGGTAGACCCATAGGAAAACGACCACTAGGAAGACCTAGGCGCAGATGGGAGGATAATATTAAGATGGATCTCGCAGAGATAGGAATACAAAGCGGAAACTGGATGCAATTAGCTAAGGATAGAAGTCAGTGGAGAGCTTTTGTGAACGCGGCACTGAACCTCCGGGTTCCATAGGCCATAGAGTTAGTTAGTTAGCTTCCACGGACTCGACCAGCGAATAAACCTGACACACACCCACTACAAGTAGATATGAAGAGCCGACTTCACAGTAGCAGAATAACATATGACTATTCATAATAGACACTTTAGTGGAAGAAATATGAACTACTCCCAACCCATCGCACGGAAGGCACAGACAGTTCCAACAAGTGACTGAAGCACAAACAGTTTCAGTAAGTGACTGAACCTATAAGAACCGGTTGCAGTAATTGTCCTTGTCAAAGTAAAAACTTGCCATACTGTTAACGTGTGGGTTTTGTTTTATTGTTCTACTTTTTCAGGTTGTTGGAGGTCGATATTATAGTTTAGTTAGACATTTTTATTGTTTTATTCGTAACGTGCATGAATTGGATTATGTATTTTGATATTGAAATTTTAATTGTATTGGGATTTTAATTGTATTTTTGAAAGTAGATTGATGAAAATGGAAACAGGAGAGGTTACGTCGTAGCGGTGTTACCACCTTTCGCATTCCGGTACCGTATTTGGAAGTAGTTCGTTTCTGTTTTATAGATTTTTGTTCTTTCCACTTTTAATCTTGGTGGTTTTTCTTTTTTTTTCTTTTCTTTCTTTCAGAAGTATAATGAAATTACTACTGTCTCACTATTCAGATTTAACCGTTTGAAATTGTAATTACTTTAGCGGGATACTAGTTAACAAACTTTACCCAAACTTATTCCAACGAGAACAGAGCTTTTAGCTAACAGTTTTATTTGTTTATTTCAACATGCTACTATAATAACTCTGACGAAATTTACTATTAAATATCACTAAAGAACAAATCATTTTGCAACATCTACACAGATTGGGAACAGATGAACTAATTAACGAATTATAAAGGAGGCAATCAGAACGTTTGAATCCAAAAACAACTATAAGAAAACTTTAAATTAAACGTACAAATCACTGTGTGTGCCATAAGTTTTAATGGAATCCAGTTTTGGTAAAATTGAAGAAGTGTGATGCAATTAGTAGTTACAATTCAGGCAAACATGTGTGCGGTACCAAAATAGTAAAAACCGGTAATGTAATTGTAAGTTTCTTTGGACAAATTCAAGAAAAGTATTTCTTCCTCAGAATTCATGCTATCGTTAGGGTTCCCAGCTTTTCAAAGTAAAGTGTAAGGACATTATATGCATCTAATTAAAAGTAATGTACCAGTCGTCTATTTATCATAAATTATTATAAGTCTTTTCAGTGAAGAGTGAGTTGTATTTCTGTAATTAACAGGGCTTGAAATATCCACTCACAATACCCGAATACTTTTCTACATTTGGCGATTCAAGGCCCATCAATCAAAAACGTGAATTCAAGAATAAATAGTGGATGTCGCTCTTATTATTTGTAAGAAATATACCAAAAAAAAAGTATTGGTATGTTTATTATGTCGCAAAGTTATTGTTGTTTATTTGTATTAACACTGGTACTGCAAAATGGCCGGGCTAGTAGAATATTTTGGCTGGCAAGCAGGGTGGATTGATTTAAATCAGTCTGATTTAAATCACTTGATTTTTTAAATAAAAATCGTTGATTTAAATCAAATTCCTAAATAAATTAATTTAAAGTGAAAATAAGTAAAATCCCGTTTCTGTTCTGTTATTTCGATTATGGAAGTTAATAATCATAAATACAATGAGACTCAAATGTACAGTATAGTATGAAAACAAGTGTCATGCAGAGGATGATTAGGGAAAATCCCGTTTTGAACAGGTAACGGAACAATCCTGCTTTCTTCTTTTTGTAACATTGGGTTTGGGTTTTAAAATCGTTAATTATTCCAACGGGGAAATCACCATCGACATTTAAGATGAAAATTCTTTTTTGTGCGTGTCTGTTTGTTCCCACATAATAGGGCGTATTTAGAGGGGTCCTATCCTTTTTTTTTTAAAAATTTTATAACTTTAGGCGAAATTTATGTATTTCATGCCGCAAGCTAGTTCTGAGTTTTTAAAAATAGGCCCCTGCCAAATATCAGTAACTTTTGTGAAAAAAAAAAAGTCTTTTTGATAAACGCGTCTGTACTTTTTCCTTAATCCTTAACCTTTTAAATTATATCACCTATTTTTAGATGATAGGGTAGAATCTTCATTATTCAATTAAAAAAGTACCAATAAGGCTTTTTACTTCGTTTTCTTCTAGACTGGAGGCATTTTAGAACACGTTACATATGCTTTCACGCCTTTCTGCATAGTGTGTAATGACGTCATAAATTTTAAAATATATTTTTTGATATGCGTATTATTATTATTTTTTGGCGGGTTACATTTTGCATTTAGAAGACTGAAATTTTGCACACTCGTTCAGTGCACCCCATTATAATTTTCAGATCTCTGCGTGGAAACAGCTGGGTCCAGAGGGGCAGAAATGTTTTTAAAATAGGATATTTTTAACAAAAAGTAGCTTTATTCGTGATTTTTCCGCCTCAGATGGAGACATGAATGATACTGTTTGAAAGGCTGTTCTATTCTGAAAAAAATGATGTACGTACTATGCTCCTAGGATAAATAGGATGTCTCAGGAAATTGTTACCTGAGATTCTGTTTTATACGGGAATTGGGGTATTTGGGGAGTATTATTTTTCGCGGGCTTACTTTTGCATCTACAAGATTGAAATTATGCACATTTACTCAGTGCACCCCTCAGTATTTTTCAGATTTGTTTCAGACGCCTGCCTTAAAACAGAGGGAGGGGTCCACAGAAGTAAAAAAAAAAAAAAAAAAAAAAAAAAAAAAAAAAAAAAAACCCAGAAAATTCCTTTTGTCGTGATTTACCCGCCCCAGATACATGATGGAGACATTTGAAGTGTACTGTGTGAAAATTTGTTTTATTCTGAAGAGAATAATGTACAAATCATGATCCTAGGATAAATAGAGATGTCTGAGGAAATTTTTATATTATATCCAGCTCATCTGGGGCATTGTGGGAATGCTCTTAGCTCATTGTTAAAGAGTTCCCTTACCCTTACTACTCATGGCGTGGGAGACCCGGGTTCGATTCCCGGCAGAAGCTCATGTGGTTCGGATTCCACGTAAATCAGTAGGTCCACGTCTCATATAGCCTCGCTGCTGAAAGGTACGCTAAACTACAATCAACTCAACCCTTACTACTCAAGATAGAAGCTTGAAATTTTGTACACACATTTAGTGCACCCCTTAGTATTTCCCAGTTGATTTTGAGATCTGTGCGTTTACACAGGGGAGTCCAGAGGGGATCAATTTTGTTTTAAAAAAAGGAAAAAAATTCCGATTACTCGCAAAATTTTCCGCTTCAGGGATATGATAGAGAAATGTGAATGTTATCATTTGAAAAGCTGTTCTATTCTATATACCATGATCCTAGGATAAATAGGGATGGTGCTGTAGCTGCTTGACTGAAAGTCTATAATTTACCTTTAAAAAGAGCCATAATTTAAAAAGGTTAAGAAACATTGTTTGGGATTGATATAGCTTAACGATTGTGGATAATTCACAATTCAACCCCAATACTTTCATTTAAATGGCATAATTGGCATTTAATACTAATTCCTAATGCTTTTTCTTCAGTTCGCGACTTGTATTATACGAGGAGAAAGATTTGATTTAAATCAAAAAAATCGATTTAAATCAAAAAAATCAACAAAAATGATTTTTTTCAAAAAAATCATGATTTTTTTCCACCCTGCTGGCAAGTACTTGCAAGCAAGAAATTTCAAGCCCTGCTAATTAATAGAAAAAGGTTAGATAATTTAAATAATATAAGCTCTACATCATATATAATAAACGAAACATTTTTTTCTTTTAAAAAATCATTCTTTCTTTTTTTTTAAGTAATTAGCAAAATAAAACAAATCGTACTAAAAGGTTGAAGTTCATGTTTTCAAGAAGATCACTTTTAAATAATTATATTAATGCATGATCAAATGGAAAAGCATTGGGGGCGTTCTCTCACACAGTTAATTTGGAAATTCTTCAACTCTCATAAAAACAGATGATTGTATATGAGATCGCACTGCATGCTTTTCTTTTCAGTCATGCGTAATAGAATTTTTGACCAATCTTCGTTGATGGCGGCGTCGGATTGACAACCATATGAACCTGAGTTAATCCCAAATATTTCTTTATTTCATTCTTTTTTCCTCTCTAAATATATTTGCATTTGTACTGTATTACTCTCTAAAATTGTGCTAGGTAACCACTAAAGAGCACGAGTGCTGTTTAACGAGTCAGAAAAGAACGCAGCAGGAGGGCCTGCTCCCAAGCATTGGGGTGCGTCCGTAGGGAGCAAGTGCGTCAGCAACGCGGGGTATACACATAAACGAGAATAGTGGAAAAGAACTTCAAATGGCGTAGAAGCACATACCTTGCATGCGGCAGAGCTATGCGACATTGCCAGTTATGACGCGAAGCTATGTTGTTGGGGTAGGGGGGGATTCTTGATTATTTTATGAATGAAAGTATGGCTTTTTGCCATCAAAATATTGTACCACTTTAGACATATCATGCTGCGTTCATAAAGTAAATCTGAACTACATTTGGTTGAGATGCAGCATCGGTTTCGTTTCTTTCCGCTCCACTTTTCTGCTTTCGCTTTATTATTGCAGCATATATGACCTAGGTTAGTTACTAAAATAGTGGGTTTGAAACACTGACATATTACGCCATATTGCCTGTTTACCTAATATCGCATCAATACGCGAATTAATGTAGTCTACAACCCTCATAGCAGAACATGCCTCGATCTGCGATGTGATCGCAGAAAATTTGCTGCGCCTTTGCAGAAAAATTGCAAGAGGAAAAAAATAGCTAGCAGAAGGACTTTCCGTGTTCTTCAAACTTCTTTGAGTTTATGAGTATATTCCCGTTTCAGTTTTTGATAGGTATAGATCAGGATAGATTATTTTTTGAATACAAGTTTTTCATTAAATCTATGCAAGACTTGGTAACCAGCTCAAGAAATGAAGGAAAGTTTTTTTTTGAACTGAAGACTCTTTTTAAAGTTGCAGTAACAGATTTCCGACACAAATAATCCGTTGCAGTACAGCTAATGATGTTTTGTTTGAGTATACTATTGTCTGAGGCCATATGTGAAAGCTGGGCTTCGGTGGTTATTAATGTGATCGAGAAAAGGCCAGCAGCAAAGGATGGACTTAGTGATGATATTGGAACAGACCAGCTTACATACATTATCGTAAGTGTACTCCCATCAGGATTTAAAAAGAAAAAAAATCCTTAAAACTGCTCTCATTACAAAAATACGTTGTATCGTATCATAAATATTTTAATATATTTTTTTTAAAGCAAAACTCTAAAAAAAAAAAAAAAATGTGACTTCACAGATTGAACTCGAACTAGGGATACCACTGAAAACTGTTTACCATGTTCATGTAACACTGTAATAAAAACATGATAGTATCATCTTGATTTTTTATTTTGGAATTCCTGCACAAATTTTTTGATTTACAAAAGCTCATTGCAGAAAGACAAAAGAAAGTTCTGCCATCGGGGTCCACAATTTAACGTCGTTTTTCTTCCTAATTACTCATCCTTGAGTCATGACATTTATTACATTTTTTCTTTAGGTATGTACAGTCATTTCTTAGTATAACTTAATAATTTAGGTCTTGGAATCCGTCGCGCCACGAATTTGGCTATCCCGTTTTTTCTGGCCTCTTTCTGTAGTTCTAGACAACTGATTGGAACCCTTCTTCAGATGAAAGATGAAGAACTCACTAACCCCGATGTGCTGGACTGTATAGCTAAATGGTCTTTAGTTAGATCAGACCCCCCGGCTCCTGAAAGTCGAAATAATCAGTCGGTCTTGGACGAGCCCATCGCAGGCTTTCCATTGCTCCTTTATTTCCTATTTTTCCTATATATTTGCATCTCTTCCTATAAACTCCTATATTTTAACGAAACCACCTATATTTTTTGTGGCATTGCTACTTCTACTTGTGAAAATAACATAAGGAAATAAGCTGTGGATGGTTGGAGGGCCTGTTGTCTCCACAGTAGGGTGGTTGAATGGAGACTCTTCTGTGTTTCGTAGACATAAACATAGCCTGGACAACAGCAACAGTGCATTTCCACCATATACAATTAATAAAACATCTCTAAAGCAAATCAGTAGAAGAGTAGAAGAATGAACTAAAGCAGATGCTGGAGTTGGAGCAGCCATTGCTGTAGGGAATTAAGCAGAAAAGGGAATTTGAGCACTCTTTGTTATAACAGCTAAAATAATTAAACAAGAAATAATTTACTATTTCATTATTACTGAGAACTGTATGTAAATAAAAAAAAAACATAATTTCAACTGCCGTAACTTAGCATTCAAGCGATAGCTAATAAAATTGCTTTAAAAAATTAACATAAAAATGATAGGGTCTTGCCAGTGATGGAATTATTCACATCTTGGAGATGTATACTTACAAACACTGATTTTCTGGTGCAGATCCTTTTTGCACTTTCCTTATGGTCGTTGCTTAGTACTGGTGAGCTACGTTCGAAAACACTAAGAAACTCGTATAAAATTTTGTAATGAGATAATTACCTATTTAGTTATATTTAGAGTAGAATGTATGTTCATATAACAATTGGTGTAATTTCCATGTGATTTTTTTTTTTTTTTTTGTTATTTCTAGCTATTTAATAATTGAAATGTTCCTTTTTCACAGCTTCACGAAACCACCCTCTTTTTCTTTCTTTTTTTTTTTTCGTCGTGATTTCCTGTATTTTTTTCATTAGCATTGGAAAGCCTACCATCGTATATTACCATTTAGTTTCATTATTGCAGGCTCCTTATAACATCGAAGATAAGTCCAGGTTACTTGCTGTCATGTCCCCTGAAAACATCGCATGGTTGCAAGCTCTACTTTCACCTTCTTCCGGCCTACATCTAAACAACAAAAGTTTCCGAGTATCTGTCGCCCTTCGACTAGGAGCAACTATATATGCGAACCACAGCATTGCCAAAATTGCAACGCTCTCGTAGATAAAAGAGGCTTATACGGTCTGTCATGTTAAAGCAGCGCCGGCAGACATTCACGCCATTCGACGGTGACATTATTTTAAGAGCCTTAACATCCGCAGGAGGGCCAGCAATGAGAGAACCAATTGGTTGCAGCCGTTCAGACGGAAAAAGGCCGGATGGTGTGACATTAGTGCCCTGGAATCAAGGAAAGGCTTTGATATGGGATTTCACTTGCTCAGATACTTACGCTCTCTCCAATCTACAATTTTCATCGACAAAAGCAGGACTTATCGCTGCACGAAGAGCAAA
Source organism: Thermobia domestica (assembly GCF_964235325.1). Lineage (NCBI taxonomy): Eukaryota > Metazoa > Arthropoda > Insecta > Zygentoma > Lepismatidae > Thermobia > Thermobia domestica. The sequence continues at coordinate 179,215,320 of NC_137456.1, forward strand.
AGAAAAAGGAAATAAATATATTAATCTCCTAGATAAGTATTGGTTTGTTGCAATAGCAATAGAATCCAGTGGATCGTAGGATCAAGTGGGCGCTAAATTTATTCATGAAATCGGCAAACGTATATCCATTAAATCAAGAGACACGAGCTAAATCATTTCTAATTCAACGTATTAGCATAGCCATTCAATGAGGGAACGTAGCCGCTATTATGGGTACGTTACCCTCCGGTAGAGAATTCTTTCTTTTATAATTCCTGTCGACGACCAATATTCTAACAGCATTGAAATTTTGGAAAGAAAGTTAGAGAGAAAAAAAAGAAAAAAAAACATACATCTGCGCCCCAAATCTTCTGGAAGCCATAGCGTTAGGCAATTCATTGAACATTACTATGTTAACCGGAAGAAAACCAATTCTGGTTTTCCAATTCTCAGCATAGAGCACAACAGGTCAAATCAACTTGGAGAGGAAAGTAGCATGGCTTTGGAAATCTTGAAAGGAGAAGACTTTACGGGGAAAGCGCAGTCGATATCAACAGTTTAACTCCTTTTGAAAGTATTTTGGTAATATTATTGTCACCGTTCTCTTCATGAATCATTATTATTTTATAAATTTTAAAAATTTGTAAACAATCACATATTCAGTCGAGTAACATACTGTAATAGATTATTGTAATATAATTATTAAAATTTTACATTTCATATTTAATCACATATTGTTACAATTGACAGTTTCGTTCAAATTTGTAATATAACCGTTTTCTTTATTATAATAAAACATTCCAAATTTAAAAAAAAAAAAAAAATGTAATAGATATCAGTATTCCACGGTGACCATCACGGTTCGGACGCGAGCTTTTTCGTGTGATATCAAATGGTGGAAATAATGTAAAAATTAGTCTACAGTTGTACTGAATGTTTTAGAAACCAGTGTATGTCCAGTGACTGTGTATTTATGATGCCTTGATCGTTGTCTTCTATTTATCAGGTACTCTATATTAGTGAGAAAGTACTTGTAATAGTTAAGTTATAAGTTTAAGATTTCACTACATGACGTATCCTCTAAGTAACAATAAAAAGAAAAAGGATTTGACGAAAATTTGTGCCTAATATGTTAGGAAGAAAGGGGCTCTATTAGGGAAGCCAGTATTTTAAGAAAATATCACATTTCTAGTGTCATTGATGGTAATCTTATTCAACAAGGAATTATGTTAAAATGGCACCAAAATTGCTATTCATCTTGTTAGTGTCAATAATGTAGCTCATAAAGTTAAACAGCAAGCTACTGAAGATGTAGTTGACAATGGATTTGTTCGAGCCCGATGTCTCTGCGTGCTCATCGTCGTCAGTATCCTTACTTAAACGAAGTTTTCTACAAAAGCGTGATGATGATTTAAAAAAAAAAAATAATGTATTTTGCCAGAAAGAAACGAAAAAGAAAGTTAAGGCAACATATAGAATAAGTGAGGTAGTGTGCTACAAAACTTTTAAGACTGTGCCGTGAAAGGCAAGAAGTCTTCGTTAGGCTAAGTACTTGTAATAATGTAAAGGATACTTTTGCAACAGATATATTATACCATGACTTTGTTTGCTATCATATTTTGAATAGGGTAAGGCAAGTCAAAACCCTGCACAAAATATTAGGATAGAATCACCAACGAACATATCAGACGTAACTTTATCAGCTTCAGAAATCGATGTTGCTTTTTGTAGCCTCTTAACCGAAATAGATGAAGAGTTGAACAGAAAGTGTTTTAGTCTCAGAGGAAGACTTCAACAATTATGTCATAATAATGATATCATCATAGGCAACAGGTTAGTAATATATATATATATATATATATATATATATATATATATATATATATATTGACTCAGCACTATGGGGAAAAATTGTTTTTTTTCTCAACCTCTCAATCAGTCAAAATTCCCCATTGTTTACAAAACATCCATTAAATCGAATGAGCTTATCGAAAGCATTCGAAACATTTATGAAAATTCACTTGATGTAGAGAATAAGAATAAATTAAAGTGAACATATTTAACATGAAAGGATTTGTGTGTAATCATGCAGTGATTTCGGAGGAGGTTTTGCCACCACTGGGGGAATCATTTTTTTAAAAATTTGTTTGACACAGATAGTTGAAGTACTGATGATGTAAGAAGGAAGTGTTTTTCCATATAACCTACATGAATTTATACTATCTTATTACTGATGGCGATTTAACACCAAAATATATCTCCTTAGCGCAATACATGCATCACTACGGTAGATCAAAGTTATTAATAACAGTGCTTAACAAACTAGGACATAGCATTAGTTATGCAGCCTTGAAAAGGATCGATAGTCAAGCAGCCAATGACATAATAATAAAGAATGGCTCAGTGGTAGAGCGTTCACCTCTGGTGCTTGAGGTCCTGGGTTCGATCCCAGCCCCCGCCAAGTGAACTTTGTGGTGGACAAACACCGTGTGCGTGGGGTTTCTCGGGGTTCTCCCGTTTCCTCCCACTTTCTTCATTCCACCATTTCATTCATATCTCATCATCACTGTCTCCTTTATCCTAACCGGCATAACCGTGGGATGTAAAACTCAAAAATTTCATTTCATTTTCAATAATAAAGAATAAAGCAGAAAGTGTCCCTCTACCTACAAATATACTTCGTGATCCTGATCTTTTCATCCATAGAGCTGTAGATAATGACGACTTTAAAGAGGAAATATTGGATGGGAAAAGAACAACGCATGTCACTGCAATGGTATTATACCAAACATCAACTGAACATTACCAACTCGCAAATCACATCGAAAGGACGCCAGTAATTGAAACAGAAGTGAATAGCTATGGAGTTATGCCTTGTCAGATTGTTAAGAAATGTGTCGAAATAAAAAAGAAGCCAGAATATTATCCAGAGAATGTTGAAGTTAATATTACAAATGAGAAATACAGCAAGGAAGTTGATAGTGTAAATGATTTAGTCTGGGTCCTTTGTAGAATGGAATAACTAAAAACTAACTAACTCTATGGCGTATGGAACCCTTAGGTTCACTGCTGCGTTCACAAAAGCTCTCCACTGACTTATCCTTAGCCAATTGGATCCAATTTCTACTTTGTATTCCTCTCTCTGAGAGATCCATCTTAATCTTGTCCTCCCATCTGCGCCTAGGCCTTCCTAATGGTCGTTTTCCGATTGGTCTTCCAGTCAAGACTTTGAAAGCGTTTCTGCTTTCTTCCATTCTAGCCACATGACCTGCCCACCTAAGCCTCCTAGATTTGACGATCCTAGCAATGTTGGGTAAACCGTATAAATTTAATATTTGGTCTAGGAATTAATTCGTGCGGTTGGTACGCACACATTGAAGCTGTAGTACAAACACAAAATACATAAATACCTTAAGAAAAATATTGTCCATCGCTAGCCACCACTTTCGCCCATCTGTCAGGCAATGTACGGATTCCGTGGCGAAAGAAGTCCTCATCCTTGGAAGCGATCCAGTCAGAGACCCATGTTTCGATATCTTCTGAAGAAGTAAACCGCTGTCCAATCAAATCGTTGTTCATGCAATCGAACAAGTAGTAGTCCGAAGGAGCAACGTCTGGTGAATACGGCGGGTGTGGTAAAACTTCCCATCCGACATTTTCTAAATAGGTTTTGACCGGTTTTGCGACATGTGGGCGAGCGTTATCATGTTGAACAATAAGTTTATCATGTCTGTTCTCCCATTCTGGTCGTGTTCTGGCCAGAGCTTGCTTCAAACGCATTAATTGTCGTCGATAACGTTCTCCATTCATAGTTTCACCCGGTTGCAGCAGCTCATAGTACACCACACCTTTCATATCCCACCATATGCACAGCATAATCTTTGCACAGTGAATATCTCGTTTTGGTCGTGATGGACCTGGTTCACCTGGTTTCACCCAGGCCTTTTTTCGTTTAGGGTTCTCGTAATGGATCCACTTCTCATCACCCGTAATAATTCGATGCAGAAACCCCTTTCTGCTCTGTCGTTGAAGCAGCAATTCGCAAATGGTTTTTCGTCTTTCAACGTCTCTGTCTTTCAATTCATGTGGAACCCAATGTGACATCTTTTGAATCATTCCCATGGCTTTCAAGCGTTTGGAGACTGTTGTTTGATCAACGCCTAATGCTGCTGCAAGTTGTTCCTGCGTTTGACACGAATCCTGCTCGAGCAATGCTGTCAATTCTTCGTCTTGAAATTTTTTTGGCTGTCCAGCTCGCTCTTGGTCTGCCAAGCCGAAATCACCACTTCTAAACCGTGCAAACCACTTCTGACACGTTCGCTCAGCTAGAGCATGGTCACCATACACTTCCACCAAAATACGATGACTTTCAGTCGCACTTTTCTGCATGTTAAAGTAATGCAGCAGGACACCCCGCAAAAACACTTTATCAGGCACAAATTGCGCCATGTTCACTTAACTACAAACTGGTGTTGTTGACGCTTTAATCCACTGCCCTATACTACGAACGATACGCGATGACAGGGGTTTGCAACACATGTGTGGATACACGGAACTGTGGGACGCTCCGTTCGTTGCGCCATCTCTTGTCCACCCGCACGAATTAATTCCTAGACCAAATATTTTAACGCATTCATAATTTGTCGTATTACGATCCCGACGCACTTCCACGTATTTAGTTTTCTCTGCATTTACTTCTAAACCCATGTCCCTGCAAGCGTTTAATAAGATCTCTGCATTTCTTTCTATTGTTCTTCTATCATCCCCTATTAAATTTAGATCATCAGCATATGCCATGACCTGGTGAATACCATTCAACTCTAGGCCCTGGTTGCTATCTTTGATTTTCCTTATAGTGTATTCCAGCACAAAGTTAAATAATAATGGCGACAACGCATCTCCTTGTTTCAGGCCATTTTCGACGTGGAAGCTCGTGGACAAAAAAATTTCCTATCCGGACTTTACTTTTCGATTTCGTCTAAATCCGAACTGATAATCTCCAATAATTTCATCTACGTATGGGGTCAATCTTCCTAATAGAATATTTGAAAGGATTTTATAGGATGTTGACAGAAGAGAAATGCCTCGATAATTATTACAGTCAGTTCTGTCGCTTTTCTTGTGAATTGGAACAATGATTGATTCTTTCCACTTTTGTGGCAATTCTTCCTTGTTCCAGATAAGGAGAATGAGTTCGTGTATCTTGTTCCACAATTTTTCGCCTCCAGCTAAAATTAACTCAGCCGGAATTTCATCTACACCCGGAGATTTGTGTTTCTTTAATTTCTTTATAACGGTTTCTACTTCTATTCGGTTGGGTTCTGGAATATACGGTTCTGCAGTGTGTATCTCGTTTTCTCCACGCACATTAGTTTTTGGCTGCGTGTTCAGTAAATCGTCAAAGAAATTTTTCCATCTATTTAAGATGCTATCCGTATCAGTGAGAACAGTTCCGTCAGCTTTCTTTAATATATAAGCACGAGGTTGATAGCCTTTCTTAAATTCGCTGATCCCCTTATACATGTCCCGAATATTTTTATTTTCACTATTATCTTCAAGTTCCTTAATTTTAACTTTCAAAAAATCGCATTTCTTTGTTCTAAAAGTTTTGGAAGTATCCCAACTGATATCTGCGAAATTTTGTGTAGTTATTTTTTTCGGGTTTTGTAGCCAGCGTAATTTTTCCTGTTTTCTCTTCTCTACTAGTTTAATGCATTCCTGGTCGAACCATGGTTTGTTCTTACGTATTTCCGCGTGTCTCAATTTTTCTTTTGCTGAACTTTTAATACTATCTCTAATTTCAATCCAAGTATCCTCAACACTAGTGCACTCCGAATCTTGTAAAACCGAGAATTTATTCGAAACTTCAATCTGGTATTCCTCTCTTACCTGGCTCTCTTCTAATTTCTTTAAATTAAATCTCTCCGTTTTCGGACATAGAATATTACCTTTATTCAACGATAGTCTCTCTCGTATTATCGCTGCTACCAGGTAGTGATCAGTGTCACAATCAGCCCCTCTAAACGACCGAATATCAATGGTGCTAGATTGCCTTCTTCTATCTACTAAAACGTGATCACTTTGATTATGTTTTTCCGTCTGGTGATGTCCAAGTGTATTTATGAACGTCGCGATGTGAGAATTTTGTACTCTTCACGATTAGGTTTTTGGATGTTGCAAAGTTCACGAGTCTAACACCGTTGTCATTACTTTCCTTATGCAGACTTTCGTTCCCTATAATCGGTTTGAAAATATCCTCTCGTCCTACCTTCGCATTGAAATTCCCTAATAGAATTTTCATATTGTATCGCGGTAGTTGGTCAAATATCCGTTCCACTTCTTCGTAAAAACTGTCTTTTATATTGTCATCCTTATCTTCAGTTGGGGCATGTACATTTAAAACAATAATATCACCCCACCGTCCCTTAAGAGTAATAAAAGAAAATCTGTCAGTAACAAATTCAACCCGTTTAATTGCTGGTAATATTCGTTTGTGAACGAAAAACCCTGTTCCTAACTGGTGATTTTTATATCCTTCCCCGTAAAAGAACGTAAAATTTCCGGAATTCACAAATCCATTTCCTTCCCGCCTAACTTCCTGAACTCCTACTAGGTCCATTCTGTATTTCTCTAACTCACTCGTTACAGATTTTAACGCGCCTGCCCTATAAAGACTTCTACATAAATTAAACATAACTTTCTTACAAGGCTGTCTATATTCTTTATTATAAATTAACGAGAAATGTTACAGTTTCGGAATTATTTCATTTCCTTCTTCAGACTACTATTCCAACTGAAATCATAGATAGATAGATAGATAAAAAAAAAAAAAAAAAACCCCTAATATTCCATGTTCCAGATCTCATGTCCATTTTCTTTTGCTGAGATCGTGCTAAGTTATCAGCCCTTGTCCGAGGCTTTGTGAATGTTTCTGAACAAGTTCCTTTTTTTACAGGATGAGGTTGTTAGCCTTACCCAAACCCTCAGCTGGAGGACCAGTCTTAGTCGTCTGTCCGCGACTGTTTATTCAGCATATTCGCAGCTAACCTCTATATCTAGAGGCCTTCTCCTCGATCCGCAACCTGAGGACGCGCCATGCCGTGGTGACAGGAACCCACGTTACACCGATAGAATGGAACATGAAGATGTAAATATCGACATTTCACTACCGGCAAGTGCTATGTGCCGCGGATGAACTCTTTTCCACCAAATTATTTCGAAGTTTGATATACCAACTACAAACATTGGATTTTGTACGTTATTTCCAGCCCCCCCTCCCCCCCCCCAACAACAGATACTGTTTATACAGGTATGAATAACTTTATCTCTGATGATGAAAAATGAAGGAAGTGGGAGAAAACAGAATCCTGAGAAAACCCACGTACACGGTGTTTGTCCACTACAAACCTCACTTGGCGCTAGCTGGGATCGAACCGAGGACCCGTTCTAATAGTTTGTGAGGAATAGGAAACAAAAGCTTCAGAACTGTAGTCATTACGGTTCTTATCAAGGCCATCTAATATTGCGTAGGACGTAATACAAAAAAATATCTTTCAGTATGTGAGCAATGTATCACTTTGAGTTTTCTGCAGAACTTCATACAAGTGTGTAGAGCTATTTTAAAAAATATATAAAGGTTACTGTATATTAAGGGTGAGACATGCACCGTTACTAGTTGTTTTTGGGGGTAATTTTTTTCACTTTACGTAATATGCGTTATTGCTATGAAGTAAAACAATTTCTGTGCCACTTTTTTGAAAATTAAAGCTGAAGGTCTAAAATACTGTGAAATAAAACTATTTTCTTTTAATGTTTGGTTAAAAATTCTCGTTTAAGCCGGACGGGCCGACGCACCCGCTCTGTATGTTGTCTGTAAAGTGATATTTCCATTAATGCGAGCAAGATATTGGCATACTGTTTCCTCGATGCAATCACACAGGTCTCAAGTAATCACTAAGTATACGTTTTGTTGAAGTTGAAGTGTCTGGGATCCCAGAGGAGGAAGATAAAAACAGAATCACTCGTTTTTGAAGTTTTATAATAGTTTTTCTCCTTTTCGAAATATTACATAATGAAAGTAGTTTTAAAAAAATGAATAAAATTCCAAATCTATGATCTATTATTGTTTAAATTAGATACAAATGAAGGCTATATGGCAGGGAGAGCCCTACCAGCTTATTTTTAGTATTTACTATTATTTTACAGTTTTTCCATCAGTAAGACGTACTTTCATAAACAGACAATGTAGTAATAGAAGCGACAGGACCAATACCTAGTGCATGACCAGGACTAATAACACGATCTCGTACGTTAGTTACATTATTCTTCACAAATTTTCAAACGGAATCATCAATCACGAACTTTTCAGCTATGAAAAGAATTTCTTACCTCAACATATGACAGTCATAGCAATTATATTTCATTGTTGGAAACTGGAGATACTACGTTTAAGCAAACCACAGCCTTTACTGTTTACCACAAACTGAACTTTCTTGTCTAAAAAAATATTATATTCCAATATCTTTGATAGAGGATGAACGCAAAGAACAAATAATATTACATACTGGAACATGAACCACGTCTTCTTTTCCTCCACAAAGTCAGTAAAAGGATGAAACCGGTTCAAAAGAGTGCATTAACTTTACTTCAACATAACTTTTATCTTCATCTTTAAATCATGTTAACTCGAAAAACTAATCGTTATCGAAAACACATACAAAATACGAATTAGAGACGATGTCCGCGATGCTTATTGGAGAAGATTCCTTTTCAGCAGAAAAATGGAACTGAAATTGGATCAGCACTGACTCGATTCCTTTCATCTCAGTTGAGGTTTGGCTTAGGAGAGAGAGGTTATGGATAATATGATCGTATTTCAGGAGTAGTTTTCCTCCAAAAATACGGATTTGTAACAGTTTCCGTGTATGTGTGAGGTTTTTTTTTTCAGCAAGCTAAAATGTATATGTTCTATGATATAACTATAAATAGTTAAAACTTTTGTTGCTGTATTTAAATAATAAGTAGAACATCTTCGAAGGTTTTCTTTGGTCAGCAGGCGTTAATTGTTCAACAATCCCATCACATGGAGGTTTACTAGACTTGTAGCAAAAAAAACGACTATGATGCTCTTAAAAAGAAATTCTCATAATGAAAACAATTTATTTTTATTTATTTATTTATTTAATTATTTATTTATTTTTTACAATTTTTGTACTGCGCAGCACATCCATCACTAAGGTAGTTTACATTTATGATATATATATATATTATACACAGCAAGTTATTGCTTTTCCAGTCGCATAAACAAATGCGATATTATCATCCGAGTCATGTGATACCACACACAAATTGGAAATAGTCAGGTCTGTAGATTTAGTAAAACGTGTGTAAGTACTGGTAGGAATAGGTATAGGAATCATTAGACCAATGATGCTTTTGAGCTTCGTCCTGACTTATGTAGGCCTTTGGCGTGGGAGACCCGGCTTCGATTCCCGCCGGAGCTCGTGTGGTTCAAATTCCACGTTAATCAGTAGGTCCCGTCTCATATAGCCTCGATGCTGAAAGAGATGTTAAAATCAACTGAAGTTTCGCTATAGTCCTTTAAGAAATGTGACTGTGCTTTGGAAATACGTTTTCAATCAAAATTGTCACATACTAGTCCAGTGTGACAGTACTTTTCAGCACTTTTGTTCTGTCCGTTGATACCTACTCATAATATGTTACTTCGTTAAAGTCTTATTTTGTACCCCTAACTTTTATTCATGTTTATGTAAGTATGCTCACAATATTTCGATCTACTTTAAAATCATCCTGAAGCGCAGACGTGATGCTAGCCGGAATCTTTTTCTTTCTTTCTTTCTTTCTTTTTTTTTTTTTTTTTTTATCTTATTTATTACGTTATTATGTCTTCGAAACGTGTAAACAGAAAAATCGGCACCGATTGTTTTACGGTGCGCTACTGTAATTCTATTCACCACCTCTTGAGTTTTGTGCAAACAAATTAATTGTGTTAATTAGTGTATTTTCTTTTTGTTCACACCGTAATTTATTTAAATTATTTACGGGTTTGCAAAATAATGAAATAAATGTCACTTACGCTTTGTCCACTCAGAGTGCTGAAACTGTCGAGTAATTTTTTTGTTTTAACAGTCTTCTTGTTGATTTTAACATTTACACTATTGATTTTTACGTACTACTAGGAAACGTACTGCAAACTGTTATTTTAAAAATTCACTTCAAGCAATTTTATGATATAAAAAAATTTAAATATTAATCTAAATTAACGTGATTTTACAACCTTATCAGGGAACAGAGTCCTCGCTTGTCTTATATTTTCAAAACTGGACCAAATAAATAACTAAATAATAAAGTGCAGTGAAAGCCAAGGCTGCAGGAAAAGACCGTAGCGTCAAGAAGATTTAGCATCTCACCCACCGTACAGCCGAGATTTAGCACTGCATCCTTGGCAACAACATTGGACCGAAACATTGTCATGCAAACTCAACTCTCAGCGACTGAGTCAAGCGACTCTCTCCAACAAACTCCAACAGAGTAAGACAATTGAAACTGATTCATTACTTCCTCTATAGATGGCACAGAAGCCATAAACAACTTCAATGGCGCGATATTTCAGTTTTAGGTCGGGAACTTTTGTAAATACTCTCGTATTTGTATTGTCAATGGGTGAAGTGAGAAATTAGCCGATTCATCGCAGATTCATGCCGATAGATGCTTGGCACACAATAAATCCTTAGGAAAATATTGTATTACGAAAATTGTGCATTGTATCACAATATCTTCATGTCTTAAGGATACAATAAAAATGTGTTTAAGAAGTACACATTTTATGAGTTATATGTTTTATTTTGTTAACTTCTCTTAACATTTATTTTACTCACTAATAATACTAGAATAAACGCCATGACACAGATTTTGCACTTACTCTCAGCTGTATGGTTGTCAAATTTCCTAAATGTCCGGTGCCCCTCTTTGGAAGCAGTTCTTTGCCACTTTTCACCCGGGATGATTTTCGCGAAATACTGATAGGGATTATAGGAAATATTTAGTCTGTAGATATAAAATTAGTATCTCTGACTGAATGAATGATCAAAGACTAAGCCAAACTGCTTAAACTGGAAACTTGAAATTTCGATAGCGTATAGGATTTGCGACGTAAGCTACTAATAAGGAAAGATTTTTGGAAATTCCACGTGGAAGGAGGTGAAATGGGGGGGGGGGGATGCAATTATAATGTCCTTACTCAGAATCCTTTAAAGCTAGATACATGAAGTTCGATATTTGAACTTTTTATTTTAAATAATTACATAGTTATTTCGTCAGTTTTTGGCATTTGACCCACTGTCAGAGTGCTTCACTACGATGCACATATCTCAAAATACCTTAGATTTAGGGAATGAAATTTGTTATTTAGCTTTTTCATTTAAAATAAGTAAATATTAGTTTCAGCGTTTTCTGATACTTGACCGATGGAAAAAAAGTGGGAGTAGTTCAATATGATATCCATAAGAGCTGTTAGAATTTCATATGAGACTTTGAGCTGAGACAAATTCCGTATGAAAGACACAGAAGAAAGAACGCAAAATATTGTTCGCAGTAACACGTGGGGACATATATTAAATAGAAAAAAGGACTGTTTCAATAAATAGAAAAAAAGAATGTTTTCCACGTAAAAGAGTTCTATACACAAAATTATATATTTACATATATAGCATCTTTCAGTAGTCATGAGAAATAGTTTCCCTTAAATTAAAGTACCAAGAAATTCAGACTAATTCGGAGAAAAAGAATCAGGCATTCTTTTTTAGCAACGCACTTCTTAGCGAGCTTAATCATGAGACGATTCCGCCACTTTAAAGAGCTGTTTCGGAGGTAAGATAAATGTAAGTTCTTGTTTTGGCATCAAATATTTTTTCCCTTAAAACTACCTGTTTTTTTCTTTTTAGATTAGATGTGAGAAATCATGGATTGTACACCAGAAATCGCACGTTTAGCTTCACAGTTAGTTGAAGCTGTCGATGTAATAATGGATCCATATGTTGAACATGATAAGCGGTTAGCAGCGTACGATGCATGCGAACGCTTTAAAGAAACGTCTCCATATTGTGCACAATGTGGTTTATACCTAGCTCGCAGAGAAAATTCTCACATTGTACGGCACTTTGGACTCCAGCTTATGGAACACTGTGTCAAATATCGTTGGAACGATATGAGCCAAGCGGAGAAGCTCTTCATTAAGGTAAGTAACAGTATGTGTTACAATTAGTGATCATAGCATCATACTTGTAGCACGAGTACTTCATTTATGTATTAAAGTATGCAAAATTTTAAGAATTGTGATTTGAAAAAGAATAATGGACGTTAGCTAACAGCATTGAAGAACGAACGAAATAAAGAAAAAAACATTGCAAACATTGTAGAATATATTAAAATCTTTCCACACAGATTTTCAAACACTTATGAAGTAATTAAAATAGTGCAAAATGAGTAGTACTTCATGATAGCTTATATGTTTTTGTAGTCCATTCATAATAGTTATCGTGAAAGCATTTTATAATCGAAAAAATATTGAATTTTTTAACATTCGAGAAGTACCAGAGATTGCATTTGATTTCCTCAGTAAAGATTGAAACAAAATTAGTTTGAACTTTTTTTTTTTAATGGCTGTGAAGTTTCCGTGCATTATTTAGCTACTTTATAATAGGAAGAAGTAATGCAGTCGGTGTATGAACAATGTAATGTTTGTTTAATACCTATACTAGTCTAACTTGAAAACAAGTCTTTTTGTATATACGTGAAATTTCAGATAAAGAGGTTTTGAAAGAAAGAAGAAATACCCCCAAAATTAAACCATTTATTTCATAGTAAAACTGTCACACCACAATTTAAAACAACTGCATGTGTTTTCCAAAGGATATAAACGATAAATTACGCATTCTTAAGTTTTTGTATATTAAGAACCACCTGGGTAAATGGTAATGCAATAAGCAAAGTGCATGTACGCATTGTGTATAGCTCAGAAGACGTGCACACTGTGTAAGTTTTTAAAATATATTAATTTCAGGGTTTATTCATTAGCTTTTAAGTTTTCAGTGAGTGCATAATTCTTTAGTTAGACTAAGTATTTTTTTTAAAGTATTTACTATGATGTACTATTTGCCTCTCTCTCTCTCTTTCTTTATAGGAAAATGCGATGAAGTTAATGCAGAATGGAACTGAACCATTACTTCAGGAACAAGCTCATATAAAGGATGCTTTATCCCGAATCGTTGTGGAAATGATAAAACGTGAATGGCCACAACAGTGGCCTGATCTCTTGTCCGAATTAAGTGAAGTTTGTAGACAAGGAGAAAGCCAAACAGAGTTGGTATTATTCGTATTTTTGAGGCTTGTTGAAGATGTTGCTGTACTCCAGGTACGAGAAGTAACTATGTTAATACTAGCTGCGATATGTTTAAATTTCGAAAGTATGATGTCTTTGTATTATGCTCTTGTGTTGGCATGTACTTCCATAATACAAATAATCTTTGGTCCACTTTATCGTTGACAAAATTTTCTTTTATATACAGGCTGTTATGGAAATATAGGTTATTCTTCCTGAACAACGATGGGTTGGTATTCGTAATGGAACAGCTGTCGTGAGCAAAATATAACGTACTCAAGCATAGGCATAAATTACAGTCCTCAGTGTCCCAAACCAAGACAAAGCCCACAGACTTCAAATCATGGCATATTTCTGAACAATAAATATATACAGATTTCTAGAAAATAGTAGCAATGACTTGTTTTCATATTGTTTTCGTTTTTAATTCTTGAGCATAAAGAATTATCTGACTTGATACTGTATTATCATAAAAAGACCTAAATTGTCCTTCCAATCTTCTAAACGCTTTATTTGATTTCGACTTTAAAAGGAACTGTTTGATTCGAGATTTTATTTAGTTATTTTCTGATGGAATAAAACCATTTAGGTCGAAATTCAAGTAACGTACTTTAATAAAATAAAATAAAAAAATGTGTAACCTTTTCTCGCTTCGCATGGTTCTGAAGATGCGAGCCTTGATATTTCCACAGAAAACATTGTGGGGGGAGGAGGAAATACACAGATGAAAACGATAATTCTTCAGTTTTAGTAAATGCAGGTCCTCCAATGACAGTGGATGGAAAAGCTGATAGTTGTCCCCAAAACGAACATCTTTATATCAAGCTTTCGATGTACACGAAGTTAGTAGCATAATTGACCAATTGTCAAGAAAGCATGGCGATGTTCTTAAAGATTAAGACGAGTAAATTAGGATTCTGTCAGTTAAAATATAATCCTGTACAACGCAGAAAATTCTTGACGCATCCGATAAATAAGACGTTTAGTATGAATTCCACTTCGTTGTTATGCATATAATTGGAACGGAGCTAGGTAAGCATATTGTAGAAGCAAATATGAAGAGGCAGAGAAATTTGAAATCGAAGGAAAATATGAACAGAATATGTGTTTAGAAGTAGCATCAATGGAAGTAAGAAAAGGAGACCGAGTATGCCAGTACGGTGAAACCTCTGGGTAACGGACACTGGTGGGCATAATTATTTGTGCGTAAATGAGAGGTGTCCGTTATAGAGAGGTTACATATGTAGATTATTCACAGCTCATTGGTAATTGTAAGCAAAGGATAGTGAATGCGTTAGTTGAATGTGTATATTAGGCTAACACCGAAATACTGTACTTGTAATTCGAATTATTGGGAAATGACAGGAATATGCTCCTTTGTCAAGAAACAAAAAGTCATACTTCTGTGGAAGTTTCTTAATTCCTTCACAAATTGTACTAAAACTAACCTACGATGTTTTATGGATTTCTTGTAAAAAAGTGTGCAATAGTTGTCTACCTTGTACTCTTGCGGACATAAGTTTCTGATCGACTTTGCTTGTAACTGCTGGATCAGTTTAAGATTTATTTTCAAATTGCAGAAAGTGTTTCTTGTGCTAAACATGTATGAGCTGAGAGTAATTGTTTTCTGTTATGAAGAGCTTACTGAAACCTTGGAGATATAAAAAAAGAATATCAGTGTTCATAAAAGGGAGTGTTCTTCCCTATAATAATATATATTTGCCGAAATTAAACGGTTAGACCGTATTGTGAAGGTGTCCGTCAAGGAGGGAGGTGTCACAGACTGAGAACATAGAGAAGATATTGAAGTTTTAGGTAGGTGGTAAAAATAATTAGAAATAGAAAGAAGTAGTAGAATGTATAGAAGTAGAAAGAACCGACTTCATAATCTAAATGAAGATAAGAAAGAAGAAAATAAAGAGAACAAAGAATTTATAAGACCGAGAACCGAGTTGGAACAAGCTTTTAGGGACATAAGAAACTATGAAACGCCTGAGATAGAGCATATGCTTATTGAGTAAATGAAGAATTTGCAAGAAGAAAAAAATGATATGAAATATATGAATGAGGGAAAACCGGGGATTTGTCAATAGACTAGGATAATTCCTTTTGAAATAAATGCAAAAACTGTAAAGTTCCCAATGCGGCGAAATTATTGAACAGTAGAGTAGAACTATATCAGAACAACTGAGAAATTTAAAGAGGAACAGTTTCGGTTTACGGTGGGAAAGGGTATAGAAGACGCTACTAGTATACAAAATATAACCTGTGAAAAGCTACCAAAAAGACAAAGAAATTACATGTATTGTTTAGTTGTAAAAGACTGTCGATTAGGAAAACTGTGATATTTTGATCAAAAAATGACTTTAGACTAAGTGGACTGTGTCATTTTGATCAGAGAGCTAAACAAGAATATTAGGTATGGAAGAATCGAAGACACAGAAACTCAAAAAATAGGAATTAGGCAAACGAAAGAAAAAAATGGTAAGGAAAATGTAATTAGGAGTCGGTGATGTACAGTCCGCAGCAAAAAACCTGCAACATGAACACGTAAGTGTATTGTGAAACTACGCCTAATAGCCCAGGGAATCAACATAACGTCAAGTGGCACGAATCACACCATAAGAAACCTCGACGTCCTCCCCTGCACACTTATTTTGGAGCAAAAGACTTTGTCGTTTCACAATAAACTTACATGCTCATGTTGCAGGTTTTTTGCTGCGGACTGTACCATGAAATTTCAGAACGAGAGTGTCAAATTTTAAAATTAATTTTGTGGCCCGCGCTAACGCTCTCGTCTTTGGGTGACCAGTCCCCGGTTCGATTCTTGGTGGAGACATTCGGTCGAAGAGATGTAACATCATTTTTAGGCCAACCATTGTGAATTACGTTTTTCCCGGGCTTCCCTCATTCACACCGGCAAATGCCAGGATGATACCTAACATACAGGTCCCAAGCCGCTTTCTTCCTTTATCCATTTCTTCTTCCCCATTCCCTTCTTTCTTTCTCGGATAGTGTGCTCACCAAAGGATGTCATTCTTCATAGTGTTTGGCTTAAGGTCATAAATGTCAGTAATGCCCAGAAATATGTATAAATTGAAATAAATCTTTCAGTTTCCTGGGTCCTAATTTAAAATAGAAGTAACAATATATAAAACATTACCTATATACACTCTGTAAAGAAAAAATAGCGACACCTCAATTCTCAAACTAACTTACACAGAAAACCATAGTTGCAGCCCGTTAGAAGAGGAATAGAAGGAAATGAAGAGTGGGATAGTTCATTTGCGTTATCTGTGACACCTGTGGTGTAGGACATCGCTTGTCAATTGTTTGTGTATCAGTAGTATTTTCGATAGATGGCACTGAGTGCGTCTCGTAAATTATTGTAGTAAGAATTCTGCATTGCATTTGTGATGTGTAGGCTGAGGTAAATAGCATTTTATGATTGTTCTTTGCTTTCTCATTGTTTGGACAGTGTGTCAAGTGGCAAAATTTTTGTTGTGCAGTGTTGTTTATGTGTGATATTGTTGCTACATGTGGACTGTAAACAAATAAGATGGGTAAGAAATGTGAGTTGTGGCAAATCTCTAAAGGAATAGATGGAATTCTGAAAATCCATCATTCTACGGCAGGAAGAGTAATTCACAAGTGCAAACAGCATAACAAATCGTCCCTTCGTCAACAGTGTGAAAGAAAAAAGAAAGCATCACCCAGAGCAGATTGCTAAATGAAATCAATAGCACCGCAGATTTAATGAGTGATTTCCCCAAAAATCGCTTTTGTAGTTTGACATGATCTTGGAACTGCAGTTACTTGTACAACTGTATTGTCTTGACTGTATGAAGAGGATATTACAAAGAAAAAACCGCGTAGAAAGTCGAAACTGACAAAACACAGAGGACTTCAACATGTAGTTTTGTGAGTCGATATGCAACTTGGACTTATGACAACTGAAAGCATGTCGTTTTCTTCATTGATAAGAAGTTTAGAATAGTGGGAAACGATAGTGGTGTGAAGTTGTGGATACGAACAAGCAAGGAACTTGACAATGATTTTGTTTAAGAGATTCAAATATTCAGTTACTGAGTGATGATATGGGCATGGTTCACCGTTAAAGACGTCAGAACGACGGATATATGTGAAGGGTCGTTTGATGCACGAAAATATCTTCAAATTCTGGCACGTAAAGTTCTTACAACAGCTAAAGATGACTTTTCTGAAGAAGATATGGACTACCTTTCCCAGGACGATAATGCTTCATGTCACCGAGCCAAAATTGTTAATACGTGGTTCAAGAATATGACTATTTAGAGACTCGTGTGGCCTACAAACCCACCCGACATGAATCCAGTTGAAAATTTGTGGATCAATATGAGTAGAAATTTCAATAGACAAATATCTCAAATAGAATGGAATTCAAGGAACAGATAATCCGGGTGTTATTCCGTGATATCGAGGTTGCATTTTGCAATAGCTTTGTTACCAGTGCGGGAAGCCCATGGTGCACATACAAAATACTAGTTTGGTGTATCGTACTTCTCGATGTTTGCACACAATATGTCTTACCCTAAAGAAATTCCATTTCTTGTTTTCTGCTATTGTTGTTGATCTTTTTCAGTTTTATGAATTACTCTTCCTACAAACGATTTTGCTCAAAACACACATAGCTACTTATATATGCATATAAATTCACTAAATTCATGTCAAAAGCCTGAAACTCCGGCGCAAGTATTAAGAATGAACTGCTCATTAGGAATATGCCTTGTAATATTATCAGGAATTCATGTAAAAATTCATATTGATTAAAGTATGTTGAGAAAACCATATTAGAGCAAGTGTCGCTATTTTTTCTTTACAGAGTGTATATATATATATATATATATATATATATATATATATATATATATAAAGGGTACAAGGGAAAAACACGCTAAGTCCAAATTACAAGATTTTGAGATATTTATCCCTTCAAGATACCTAAAGGCGGCATCTTGCCAATAGTATAACAACACTGCGAAAGCAACAGCTTGATCCCATTTTCTAAAATATTAAAGAAATCCCATATAAGGAAGAATCCGCTTTGTCCATAAAAAAGAAAAGAAAATCTCGCCGTATGCATCATCAAAATTTAGTAACGCATTTTGGCTCTTCAATTTTTTTTTTATTTTTTTTTTTTTTTCGGTTTTACTTTGAGGTAAATTTACTGTCATAAAGCGTGTAATACTGAACACTCCAGGAAAATGTGATTTTACTTGGTTTCCTGAGTTCTTCAACCTTTTTGGAAACAAACACTAAACCGTAAATGGATAGAATCAGTCACATGTTGCCAGAAAACAGCAGAATGTTTTCAAATATTACAGCTTGCACCCTGCTGATTTCGACGAGTTTTTTAATAAAGTATTCCTTAATTTTGGCTCCAATGTAGGTCACTGGACAAGGGCATATCGTGGGAACACTCGAATTGGTAAAACAGTTAACAGATGTTTAGTCATCTTAGTCTATTTGTAGAAGTGATATTTCCTCTGCTTCTTTCTCTGTTTTTCTAAGTTTCTAGATTTAAAATATAGATCATGTACGAAATCGGCTTAAAATTATATTTTCTTAAAGAATAAGCAGATACATTTTCATCTCAAGTGCTGATTTCAGGGGATTGCCTAGGGGGATAGATCCTCTCGAAGATACGAAATTCCCTTTCTTGAAAAATCTGAAATCATGCTGATACAGTCACGAAATAATATGCATACGGTAATATTATCGTTCAATTTCTAACCCTGTCTGTGACAAAAAATCGTGGAAAATGAATGAGACCTAAGGGAACTCGTAAGGATCTATGCTGATTTCTTTTTGGACTTTGTGTCTGCAAGGAAGCCTAGGTTTCTGTGACTCGAATTGTAGAAAATACACCCATCAGTCTAAAAATTGACTACTTAGTGTACAATTTGTCTGCGTAGAGAAGGTGGTTCAGTACAACTGCTTATCACGCACTCTTACTCACACTCAACGTCCAATCACTAACAATTGTGTGTGCTGATGGTGTCCGCATCGATGAACCTGGGTTGATATCTCCTAAGCAATAGATGGTCAGTTACATCGTTTTACTATGGTTCTGGAAGGTAATGTTAATGTCTCCTCTAAATAATATTCAAGGTCCGAGACCTAAATAGCTGTGAGGCGGATAAATAATTAAAAATAAAGCTGGTGAGCTTAAAGAAAAAGTATAAACATTTATCTGATTGTAGAACTGAGATAATGTTATTGTAACACTTATGCTGTGATTTCAGTTACATGGATAGTTAGATTTATGTTAAATTTACGTATTTTGTTAATAAATGCTGTGCGTTGATGGAAGCTAATAAAAATATAAACTTAGGAAACGTAATTGATTTGAAATAATGTTGCTGTGTGGTATTTCCCCCCATAAGTACTATGGTTAACTATTTTTATGCTGTTAAGCTCATTCTTTCAATGTTAGGCGGAGTAAGGTTGGTGGCAGTAAGTGCTTAGAAAGAGACATAAGCATTATCAGACTGTTAAATGAATGTATTGTTATCCTATCGAATGCGCCAAATTGAAAAAATAAGCTTAACACCAAAACTAGTTAACCACACCACTTATGAAAAAGTACCACATAGCAACATTATGTAAGCTACGTTTCCTAGGCTTACACTTATATTGGCTGCCATTAATGTATAGCATTTAGTAACAAAATGTGTATATTAACATAAATCTCTTAATTATCCATGTAACTAAAATCAGTATAACAGTTAGTATAACGTGCGTATTTCTAACAATCAGATAAATGATTATACACAAGGTTGCTGTCTGTGTGTGTCCAACTTTAAACCTTAACTCCCTGCTCACAGAATCGACCGATCCGAATGATTCAAACAGCAGGAGAAAGCGAAGACCTCTAGTATCACGTCGAGTTCGCGTGTGTGGTGTGTGTATCATGGCTTTCAAGGCTAACCGGTTTTGAAAAGGCTACGTCATAGCACTTTCCCACGACAAGTTTTTCGTGACACAGATTCCAGGACAGTGCATGGAAAATGGATATGGATTGGGGTCAATCACTATCAAGAACATAATTAATCGACATAAACACCACGACCTTCCAGCATTTCATTCACCCAGTAAGGGAAATAGAAAGCGACCGTGTACTTCGGTGACTCGACTTGTAGCTCGGACGTTGAGCCGAATGACCCTGCAGAACAACCATCCTATACAATGTATAATGCCAAGACAATTGCACGTGCCACAGCCAACTGTGAGCCTCAAACTACGTGACAGATTCCGGATGGCGTTTTAAAGTCGTGGACATGTTCTTACTGCACCCCATTGGAGGGAGAGGAAGACCCATTGCAGGCACCTCTACGAACGCAATCTATCCGGGGGAAAGTGGAAGTTTGTTACCACATTCGATGAGGCATGGATTTGTCTATCAGATTGTTGCAAAATTCGAGCCGTAAGGTATACCCACGAGACGCAGAAACCCGTCCTGACTTCATTAGTCAGTACAAAGCAAGTTTCTCGAAGTTATTTCTAGTTGTCGCGGATACTGCTATGAAGGCAAATTAACGATTCGGCAGGTGCCTAAAGACTGCAGAACCAACTCCCCATTTTAACAGCAACATATCTTTACATGAATTTATACAGATCTGCCCCGTTGTGTGGAAATACAATAAATCAAGTCCGTGTCCATATGGTTAAGACCTTGTCACATACTTCCCGTTTTACGCAAAGATTTCTGCAACAGATGGCGGCTGACATCAGCATCTAGGCTATTTCCTTTCAGGACATACTAGTGAAGTCATCGGATACCACTCCCATGGATTTTTGTAGGTTTGGTCTGTTGAAAAGAGCACTTGCATCTCATCGTGTCACCACTGTCTGAAGCTTCCGGAAAGCCTGCCAGGAGGAATAGCTCAAGATTCCCATTTCTGTACTTCAATGGAACCTCTTACAATTGATGTTATGGTCCAAGGCCATTGCCAAGACACATGGTACTCACATCGAAGTTAACCGATGGCGATCCTGGGGATTTTTCTAAGGTAGGTGAGACATCAAAATCGGACACACACGGACGAATTGACCTTCTGTACCTTTACTTTAAGCGTTTATTATGCACCAGTCTTATTTTAATTATCTACCTAACAATACGAAAGGGCACCTGCTAACGAATTATATCACAAAATCGAATTAGAGGCTTAGTGTCCATATCCTACGTCCAAACACATTCGCAATGTTCTGTAGACTGCATCACTATTCTCCAGTTCAACTTTAAAAGAACAACTCTTCGAAGTGCTCTCAGATGAACTCCTTTAAATCTTTTAAAACTTTGGGGGCCGCGGCGGCTCAGTGGTAGAGCGTTCACCTCTGGTGCTTGGGGTCCCGGGTTCGATCCCAGCCCCCGTCAAGTGAACTTTGTTGTGGACAAACACCGTGTGCGTGGGTTTTCTCGGGGTTTTCCCGTTTCCTCCCACTTTCTTCATTTCTCCATTTCATTCATTACTCATCATCACCGTCTCCTTTAGCCTAACCGGCATAACCCCGG
Organism: Thermobia domestica; assembly: GCF_964235325.1. NCBI lineage: Eukaryota > Metazoa > Arthropoda > Insecta > Zygentoma > Lepismatidae > Thermobia > Thermobia domestica. The sequence goes on from NC_137456.1 coordinate 179,237,252, forward strand.
GACGTAAAACTCAAAGATTTCATTTCATTTTCTTTTCTTTTAAAACTTTCCATCCAAGGCGTCTGTTGGCACTTAGATCCCTTAGGATCGTAACTTAGAAATGTTTCTTATGAGACTGCTTAGGCTAGCAATCGGTCACGTTTCTTCTTTTGGTTATTCATCAATTCGAACGTTGATATCTGTCTACTCAATTTGTACTGCGATGTCAGTTGGGTAGGATTTACACAAAGAATCAAAGTGTACTATTCATTTTCTACTTGAAGCTTAATCTAGTGGGAACCGACGAGGTTGGCCGGTTCTGTTTATGTCAGCTAATTGTAGTCCTCTTTTGTGTCTCCTTCATTATGAGAATGAAAAGTAAAAAGTTATACAGCTACATGAATTACTCTCCTGCATCTCCTTTACAGATGTCTATCTTTCCCTGAATAAAACCTTATTATTTTTTTTTAATTAATTCTGCTTAATTTCTATATTTAAATTATGTTACGTAATGCTTCATTTTTAACAATATAGTATATATAGGGTAGATCATTTATCTAGAAACACTCTTGTTTTATACTAATAGATAAAAAAATGCTGAAATTTTGTACGAAGTAAATATCAGCAAGGTGAAATTGTTTGACATACTATGCAATACCATTTTACCATTGTTCCTAACCCATTGTAAAGTTGTATGTTTTTCAATGGGTATTCATCGGATTGTTAAGTATGTCAAATCTACATGTTAATTAAAAACATTTATTATTCAGTATTGGAAAGTAAGGATAGTATAGTATCACAAATTTACTGTTTTTACGGGCCTCTACAACATTAATAACGCAACTGAGACGAACGGACAGTTCACATCCAGAGTACTTGAGTGTCGAGTACTTTGATCATTGTGTAACGAACAAAGTTACAAAGAATTGAAAATTTAACTTGTTTTAAAGAGTTTTTTTTTTTCTTTCTTGTTGTTCAGAAAATGTATGTTATTTTTCAGACGCTGGAAGCAAATCAACGTCGGAAGGATATATACCAAGCTTTAACTGGTAATATGGGTGATATATTTAGCTTCTTCTTGTCGCTTATTGATGAACATTGTTTACAATTTCGTACGCTGACATCACAACAGAAAATAGAGGAAGCTGCAGCTCATGGCAGAGTTGTGCAGGTTGGTATTTGACGTTTCTTTCTTTCGTTATGATACTAGAATTGTAACTTATTTTGTTTAAATAGTAATATATTGTCTTCTGATTTTGATGGTAGGAACAGAAGTATTACTGCTACTAAATTGCATTTCATATGTATAGTGCCACGATTGTCTTGAATTGATACGAAGCGACAGAATAAAGGCCAGTATATTTCATAGCTTTGAGTCCATGGCGTCAAATTGAGTACAACGGATACAAGTAGATTTTTTCTCTCTTAAAGAAGTGTTCGGAGAGCTATTTTTAAAGGTGGTTGATATAATGCTCGTGACGTATTTTTAATGGGATCTATTTGCTGGAATGTGTAATCATCTTCAAGACAGCAATAGTAAAAAATTGTAAATATTTTAATAGAATATCGATATATTTAAGGGTCATTTTTCTTTTAAAGTGGCAACAAATCGGAATACAAATGTCCTTCCGAAAGTAATGCCTTTATTTTTATGTAAGCTACTTGAGATACAGAGAACTAAATTACGTAACGTAAGTTTCAGTTAGTTACAGTCACTTATCAACATAATCGTCATTCGTTATTACCTTTTCCATCAATGAGCAAGAGCCCTTATGCCACGGTTCGTAAAAATCGGAATCAGCGCAGGCATGCCACTTCCTTTACAACTGTAATGACGGAAAATGTTGCCCCCGTAGTCCATTTTTCATAGAGCCAAAGAGGTGGAAGTCGGAAGCTGCCAAGTCTGACTATGGCGAATGTGGTAGGACAGTCCAACCAAATTTCTCAATAAGCTCCATGATTGGAATATCGGTAGGGGGCCTAGCGTTATAGTGTTGCAGGCGAAAGTCTTTCTTCTTCTTTAGCTTTACTTTTGCAATTTGGAATTTCAGCTTAGTCATTGTCTCCTTTTTCGTTCTGAATTGACAATTTTTTCCAGGCTCCAAGACATATACAGGAATCACACCCTGCCTATTTCAAAAGACTGAATACATCAGTTTTCCTACAGATGGCTGTGTCTGGAGTTTTGTGATCGTCTGTAAGCATCTTCGGGACCAGTGGAGTAGCCAGAAACACCTCAAGAAGGGCTCACACACCCAAGTGTGCATTTAGAACACAAGAACTAAATTTTCTTTGAGGGGGTCCTGAAGTATAGCATGGGCGCCACAATGTGTTAATATGGCTCTATACGTGGTCAGTGATTGGTTTCAACCGCTATATATCTGACCTTTCCAGGCTAATATGTGTAATGGTTTGTTGTGTGTTAGGGCAGGGTATGAAATTTCAAGTCTAAATTCAGTGGCCGGATCAGAGAGTTTGGTCTCCAGTTTTTCTCTCACGAACTAATTTATGCAAATGCCTATCGCCAAGACCGAAATTTCGCATCCAATTCCTATTTCGCGCTCAATGCTATACTTCAGGACTTCCTCAAAGAAAATTTAGTTCTTGTGTTCTAAGCTACAAGGACCAAATTATTGGAATGAATCCAGCATTTAGTTGAGGCTGTACAAATCTCATTGTTGGATGCATGTTTATACGGAAGAGTCACTCGAAAAGATAAAGCATATTGATATGTAACACAAAAACTCCTACACAGGAAATTTTTAGTAAAATAACCTATAGTATTCTGTAATATATAAAGAGCTAGTCCAGGCCTGATGTGCGGCATATGGCTGCCAAGTACTAAACTCCCTTTCGCTACAGCCCATAAAGATAACGCTCTTCAACTGGGTGATGTGGTCAGCCCATCACTTTTCAGGCGCCATTATTTCTGGCTTTCTGGACAGGAGTTTGATACCTCTTATTTCAGATAGCTCCCCAATTGCCTTATGATGTTGAATCAGCACTGGATAACTTCAGCACTCCTCCAGGAGTAAGGGACCCTGCTGCACATCAAAGTCTTACACGATAACAATTCGGCTAATCAAGAACTCAGTAATATATACGGAGTGAGTCTGTAACTTCGTCCAGTGTATGCAATCAGAAACACCTGTAGGTAAAAGAATGAAACAAAAACTGACTGGAAAGTGTCAGAGGGTGCATCGAGTGGACTATTTTGCTTTACCTTTAGAGCCCTCTAACAACGGCCCTGGGGGATTACTGGAAAAGTTCAAATGCCAATGTATGTCTTGAGATATATCGTTGGAAATGTTACATATAAATAAACAACTTTTGTAGGAAACATTTTTTCGCGTGGGCGACCGCTTACGAAATGGCTGCCATGTAACAGATTACGTTTCAGGTAAAACGTCCAGTGCTTATAAATAAAAAACGACTGAGATAAAAGGATGAAACAAAAGCTATGACAAGAAAATGCCAGGAGGTGAGTCAACTGGGTCATGAGGCTCTGGGGAATCACTCGAAAATTTCAAATATCAAGGTATGTATCGTTAGAAAGGTCACAAGAAACAAACAACTTTTGTAGGAAATATTTTATTGTGTAGGCCACCGTTTAATAGGTGACGTTTCAGTTAAATTGTCCAGTGCTTATAAATCAGAAATGACAGGAGATAAAAGGATAAAAAAAAAAAAAAAAAAAAAAACTAAGATAGGAAAGTACTAGGGTACACATAGAATGGAGGATTATGCTCTACCCTCAGAACACTCTAACATGGTGCCTGGGGGATCACTCGAAAATCTTAAATACCATTTTGTTCCCGTATCCGATAGGTTGCCTTCTCTTTAATTGTCCAGATTATCATTTGGTAATAATATCTTTAACGAACTCAGAGATACGGCTCCTGGAAGAAATTACAAAAGTACCCTATCACAAGGCATATCTTGCCATTTCAAATTCTCGAGTGATTCCCCCAGGACCCCATGTCACAGGACTCTAAGTGGCAAGCAATGCCGGAATATTCTCAGTTTTTGTTTCATCATCCTTGTATCTCCAATCGTTTCTGACTTGTAAGCACTGGACATTTTATCTGCTACACCATATGTTCTATTGTAGCCATTTCGTAATCGAGGAGAGGGGGGGCACACACACACACACACACACGCGTGTACGTACGTTTCCTGCTTTTCGTGTTTGTAATTATTGCAACGATATATCTCAAGACGTACCTCGGCATTTCAAATTTTCAGTTACTCCCCAGAGCGCCGTGTTAAAAGACCTTGAGGATAAAGCAAAATGCTCCATTCAATGCATCCTCTGGCATTCTTCAACTCAGTTTACGTTTCATCCTACTTATCTGCAATCGTTTCTGATTTATAGACACTGGACAAAGTTACAGATTCACCCTGCATATTTTCTTTTTAATGTGTTCACATCTGCAGTTGGTAAATTTTGGTATCCATGCTATAGAGATAGAACTCGAAAAGATTTGCTGAAATCTCATGTATGGTTAAATGTAGAGATTCTATGAAGTAAAGTTTAGAAAACTGTACAGTACTTGTTTTCATGTGATAAATGATCAAAAAAGTCGTACATCGGGATTATATATTTAACATATTGCATGTAAACAGAATCCATTTTCAATATCACTGAAGAAGAGAGAGGGAACTTCAAGCGGTTTTTATCCTCCCAGTGACGCCATTGCTCGGGACCCATCTCACTTAACCTTTGTGATAACCCAAGTTGTCCAACATCTTTTTCAAGTCAATAAAGCCATCATTCAGCTGTGAACACAGTTCCTTGGTCGTAATCCCGATCAGCACGGATGTGCTGTTCACTGAGAGCGGTGGCAGCTGAGCAGGGAAATCTAGGACGTGGCTCGTCGTTCACATACTTTTCACCACTTTTGAAATGCACTAAACATTGCTTTATTGTACCCACATCCACTCTTTCGTGTCCATAGACCCTCAGCAAGCGTTGATGAATATCAGAGGGTGCAATTTGTTCACCAGTCTGTTTTGTTATGTTAGACGCCATTTTGGTTGATTGCTGCGCTGCTGCTATCTGTCGAAAGAGAAGGAAAATAACAGGATATTAGCAGGAAGATTTCATCATAACAAAATATCAATAACATCTGCCTCTGATGTTATACATAAACACACGTACTGTATTTCCATTATGGATTATGTCTGGATAAATTTCCCTTTCTAATCCCATCACAATTTTATGTAAATCTAATATTATCGCTCGTAGTAATTTCCTCTATTTCCTTGATCCTACCTTGTATTCTATATTCTGTCTTATTCCGTCTTATCATCATAAAGGTTCAAGTAACATGTTTAATTTGCTTGTCGTAGGTTTCCGTGTTTTAAATACTCTTGATTTTAAAATAAATGTAATTTTATCCAATTTCTTTATTTTTTCACTTTTCTCTTCACCATAGAGCCAGGATTTACCTTCTATCATACTGACAGATCTTATACTTTCTTTCCATACTATACCGTTGATTACATTATGAATTTCCCTTATATCGGCGTTTCATATTGAACTTCAGATGCCTTACTGACCAATCCTATGCTGATATTCTTTCTTGATATTTAGATTTAGTCTTCAATATTAAGATTTTCGTAATTTGTAATTTCTGCATTCATATATATCTTGGAACACCCTTTTAACTTTTAACAATATATAAAAACGCTGAAACTTTGTATGAAGAAATATTGTCGAGGGAGAATTGTTTGATATACTTAGCACAACCACAAAATATTACATTTATTATTCATTGTTACAAACTAAGGACGCGACAGTATCACAAACATCCAAGTTTTGAAGGTCTCTAAAACGGTAGTAACGGACGTAGGTCAGTGCACATCCCAAATACTTTAATGTCGAATACTATGATCGTGATGTGACGTAATTGAAATAAATAGGAAAAACGTTACAAGGGATTGAAAATTTTATTTCTTAAAAATGTTTTATTTCGAGAAACTGTTTAGATAAGTTTCATATTCAATCACGTAGATGGTTTTCAAAAGACATAAATCATTCAAATCAATGTTTGTTATTTAAATCAGTACAATATCTCAAACTATTCTGGAAATATAGAAATCGCGGGTAGAGATTGCTATACTACTTAAAGTGACGAATTTTAAGGAAACTTTAAAATTATTGTTACTTTCGTTTGGTCTATAACATTATAGCAATAGTTTTTGGTAGTTGCAATTACAATAAGTTTCCACAATTACTTAAGTTTAATAACTTCCTACAATATTTACTGTCCTTTCATTGTAACTGTAAGTTTTGTTCATAGAGGATAAATATTCAACGAATTCTATGTGTTCATATTTAGTATCAGTGGTTTGAGGTAATGCCCTGCACAGAGATTTTATTTGGATTATCAACATTTTGTTTCCCTTGCGGTTTAGCTCGCTTGGATGGTAGGCTTTGTTTCGCCCAGGCTTCGAACCTCGGAAGTAGTGTGTCAGTGAATATGTGATACGATTTTTTTTACAACCCGTCTTTTTTGTATTTTTCACTCTTTTCATTTTTCTTTAACATCATTTTAAATTTTCTAAAAGTTTGAGCAGTGTTGCCAACTTTACCCGTGTTTATTATATCTGCGGAATGGTTGAGATACTATATTGGGTGTAAATGGCATTCTTTTTTAACATTATTTATTAAAACGTAATTGTCATTTTTTCAGCGTTGCCTTTTTCATTATCATACTTGTTTGTGATGTACAAAATCTTAATTTATTATTTCATATCCACATAAAACTGTTAAATACATAATAATAATTATTATTATTTTGTACATTGCTGAAAATGCGGCACAAAACCTATAAATACAATGCAAATTTAAATTTCATAAGCAATTTGCTATACAAAATAATAATTTTAAAAAGTCGCTGATACATATATATAGGGTGCGTTAAAAAACGTATACACACTTCGAAATGTCACAAAATTTATTTTCCAATCTACAAGATTATATTTCTTAATAAAGTGAGCTACAGTTCAACTCAAGAGAAAGAAAAAGTTTACTTTCTGTTAGGACTGAATGTTGCAACCGGTGGCTAAAGTAAATATTCAAAATGATGTACTTAATCATCAATATAATCCTGAGTACAAGTCATGCCTGCTTCCGTACTTTGCACCAAAGTGTCCAATGGGATTTCTGCAGACACCATTTGAATCTCATCCAGAAGTATGTCCAGGTTACGTGGTTTACGATGGTACACCTTATCTTTTACTGTGCTCCATAAGAAGAAATCGAGCGGCGTAAGGTCTGGAGAGTGTGCAAGAAACTCGGTTGGTCCCCTGGCCTGGTACATTTTTGATCCAGGTATGCTCTCACATCCCTATGATAGCGTGGTGGGTTACATCTTATTGGTAATAAAAACCTCTCATTACGTACAGTGCAGGAATGGTAGAGAAAATGAAATCAGTGAGCATTTTTATGTAATTTTCTTCAGTTACAGCGCTGTCAAAACGGAAAGGCTCAATGAGTTCTCTATGAGACAGATCACACTACCCCTCTAGACCAGGCAAATTCGCAGAGTTTTCAACAGTCTTGTGGGGATTATCTTCACTCCAGTACACACCATTATACCTATTGACAGTTCCATTAACTTTGAATTGTGCTTCATCCGTCCAAACAATGCTATCCATACATTCCTGTTCACGTGTAACCATCTGAATCCACACAAGAAATTGCATTATGCGATCTGGGTCGTCGTCACTTAGCTGTTGCACCAATCTTGGAATGTACACACGCTTCGTAGCTTTCTAGCACTTACACCACTCTCACGTGAAACTTTGGAGATTTTTGTGGTAAACTCCGAAGCTGTTCCGGCACCGCAACTGAGGATTGAGCATTTATTGCCGTGCGAGGCCCTCTGATTGGCCTGTCTCCCATCACACACTCTTTCATGAACCTCGACTTTGTCTCGTAGATGTGTAATGTTATCCTTGAAGGTGGATCAGTCCCATTCTCACGTCTCCAATGTCTCTGAAACGCAGCAATATTCTGTAACTTTCAGTATCACTTAATAATCTGCTTCTGTTCCTCAAAGCTCAAGCGTCCGTCCGCCATGTTGATGTTACTCTCTTGCCACTAACTGGGTTGCACAGCTAGACCGACGATTCTGCTGCCATCTGTTGAGAAACATAACATCATTTTATCCCAAAAATATAACCTTATACGTTGGAAAATAAATTTTCTATGATTGTTCAAAGTGTGCATACATTTCTTTGACGCACCTGGTGTGTATATATATATACACACGCTTCGAATGTATATATATAATGTCCGAAAAGTAATGATAAATATAGTCCGGAAGTGGACAGGCACGGAGCTAGACAGCTTCGAATGTGGGAAGAAAGGCACTTCATACCTCCCAGAGGATTAATGATAGGAGCTAGGAAGGGGGTTCATAAATACATAAAGGTCATCTTTACTTGACACGTTAAACGCATGTTACACAAGTGCACCGGAGATTCTCCATACGTCATTTAGGGATTCATCGAATGTCTGTACGGCAGGGGTATTGAAACGGTGCAGTAAAGATGGAAACATACAGAAAAAAAGTTATCCATAGCACGATTGCACGCACATGTACAATGGGAATCAAAGCTAAGACCACTTAGCATGGTTACATAATATCAGGGGCAGTGGATAGTAGTATACCACATAGAAACTTGCAGATAAAGGGTAGAAATAAAAAAGTATAACTAGTCGTGTAATGTAATGAAATAACAGGCAGAATACACAACGACGTATTGTATTTGTAATGTAGTATCTTACACAGGTTAGGACTACAAACTTCTAGGCCATACGTGCTAACAATAAACATACCTACAGCAGATGTTCAAAGTGCTGTGCTTCCACGTCTATGCAACGTGCTAATCGTGAATTTCGGATGCATTCCATCACTCCCGGTATGTTGCATAACTGTTCACGCGCATCTTAAATGAAGTTTTGGAAGTCTGCAAGTTCCTTTCCCCCCACATTAGAAGCTGTCTAGCTCCTTCCTTGTCGACTTCCGTACTATAGGTCATATACACTTTTTTCTTGTTTTGGTGCCAGGAATTTGGAGTTTCATTTTTTACCATTACTTTTGGGACACACTGTATATTCACTTCCCAATTGTTAGTAAGAAGTTCATATTACCGTTCATCAATCAAAATACAATCATTCCGACTATTTGCACAACCATCCACACCTCGACAAAAGTGACACAAGTCAAAAAACCTTAAGGTCCAAGCTCGTATCCTTCGCGAAAAAAGTAACATAACGCGAAATTTATCATATTTGTTCTAATACATTCTGATTTTGAAATAATTTTAAAGCTATATTTACAACACTTTTGCACATAAAAGAAAAAAACATGGTGATTATAAAATAACTTTAAAACAAGTCACGAGTTATGTCATTTTTCTCGCGAGGGTTACGAGTTTGGACCTTAAAGTTTTTTGACTTGTGTCACTTTTGTCTAGAAGGTGCAAGCAGCTTCATCTGTACCCGAGCTCCGTCGTAGCTAAGCGGTTAACGTACGCGGCTTTTGCATGGGAGATCCGGGTTCGACTCCCGGCGGGAGCTCGTTCGGATTCCACGTTAATCAATAGGTCCCGTCTCATATAGCCTCGCTTCTGAAAGGGACGTTAAACTCATCTCATTCATCTGTACATTACCTGATTGGTTTTAGATTATTGAATATAGAACAGCTTACCTTCCTGTCATTCCTTTCTGCTTGTAGGCTTTAAAACCCGTGGTAAAGTAGATTTTTTCTATCGTCCCGTTGAAGTCATCTAATACATTTCCCATTTCCTACTGAGAGACGTGCTCTAAAGTAAGTTCCATTTCTTCGTTGTTTTATTATTAGTATTATTAAATCAGTGCTCTTTTTCGTTTTGTGTGTACATTTGTATTTACCTCATGCTATCGACCTTTAGTTTGATGTAGGATACAATAGCAACTCGGCCTTCCGTAATGTGTTTGGAAGCTACTGCTTTTAATGAAGAATCCCGCTTTTGAGTCTGTGCTGCTCTCCCCCCACCACCACCACCACACACACACACACACTTTTTAAAGTTGTAGTGAATAATTTAGTCATTGAAGATAAATATTTAGAAAGTAAGCCAGATAATATGTGCAAAATTCTATTAAACAAACTAACAGCTTTTTCTAGACTTATAACTTTTATTGGCTACAAGTATAGGTACCAGTTTATAACGTTATAATTTTCGAGGAATCAAATTTCTGAACTAACAAATATTGGTTCGTTTAAAAGTATTTTGGAGATATTATCTCGATCTCTTTCGAAATTTGTGATGTTTTCCCTTGTCTTTAAGATATTCACAAGAGCTCCCTTGTGGCATTGCGGATAGCGTACACGCCTTTGGCGCGGGAAATCTGGGTTCGGTTCCCGGCGGGAGTTGTGGTTCGAATTACACGTTAAGCAGTAGGTCCACATCTCTTATAGCCTTGCTGCTAAAAGAGACATCGAACTCAATTTAAAATAAAATACAAAAACAAGATAGCTTTGGTCAAAAATTAACCTGGATAATGTTTCTTTTTAAAAGAATTATTGTTAATATTTCCTGTACGTCAAATGGGTACTGTTCTTTGCGCTAAGGCTTACGAATATGTTCTTTGCAATTATTCATATATTAATGTTTTAACGAATAGTGGTGTAAAAATATGTACAAACTCTTAATGGTATTAGTGCACTAACTCTAAAAACCACCTGTTCTGTATTTTTATAATAATATCTAGTCCTGTGATCTGCTTTCCATATTTCTTCCAACCTCCATAAGTTTAAATCCTGCTTGAGCAGTGTTGCCGTGTTTAACATTGTTGGCAATATATACAAATTTTAACTTAAATTTTTGTTCCTGTGTGTTTTTATTATTACTATTTTAAAGTATTAATAAAGTATTTGTATATTAATTTTTTTATTAATATAATTTTTAATAATCGTATCCCAGTATTCCTCAAAAGTTTCCTTTTCCGATGTTCAAAAGTGGGTTTTTAGTCCCAATGTAATAAGCTTCAAATACGTTCCTTTCGACGTTACTATTGGCCCGATGTGCTCTCTGATGTGCTTCTTTATTCTAGTGCTAATTAAGAGAAATCACAAGCGCAGTAAGCCTGATATATACAACTTAGGTTAGCTTTGTCCACAAAATAATTTTTGTATGCACTTAAAGATTTTCCTAAGTTTCTGGTATGGTTAAAATTAACCTTAAGATTATGTCTTTACTATTTTCTTTAGTTTGTGCGTTATCCCTGGACACTGGGGACGTCTTGTTTACACATTTCACCTGCTCCATTTTTCCTCATCTTAAAAATATATTGAGCTTTATGTTTCCAACATAAGAACTATACCCTTTAATAGATCCTAAATTTATTATTCTGTTCAGTTCTTCCAAATCTTCCTGAAGTGTTACCAATCTAAAAGCCCTGATAAACATGGTTATCCATATGTTGGCTTTTGTCTTTTAATTTTATTTTTAAAAAGGGACATTATCTAAGTTAGTTTTTTATATACATTATAATGTGTTCGATATACTCAATTACTAATTAAGTTAGCTTTGTTTCACAGTGTGAAACTGTCGTAGATATCAAAAACACGGATTCAGTACTGAAACCGGAAGGTGGATCTATAACTTCCGGTTGTAGTGAAGAGTTAAATTTCGAGATGAAACTTATTCTTGCGGTGAAGAATCCATATCAAAAAGTCAGTTCTTGGTACCTTCTATCGTTTTTGCTCTATTGAAACCGGAAATAGTAGATTTGTACTACATCCGATTCTTTTGTGTTTGTTTTAGATCTCACGATTATAGATCGAGGCTAAGGGATACTGTGATAATGATGAATGAAATAGTAGAATAAAGAAAGTAAGAGAATACAGTAGAATCCCGAGAAAACACACGCACATTCTAGTACAAAATTCATTTGACGCAAGATGGGATCGAACCATGGACTCCACGCACCAGAGGTGAGTGCTCTACTACTGTATTATCGTTCCCCCTTTCCCTCCACATCTACTTGCAATAGGGAAACGAAGTCGGAAATGAAATTTATTCTTGGTACTCAAAATTCATATTGTAAATCTATTTCTCGCCATCTTACCTATCTATCGCTTATCTATCTCTGAAAATCAATATTGAAAGCGAAAATATTACATGACTTTTACCACTTCCAGTTTTCGTAAAAAAGATAAAGGTGGATATGAAATATATTCTTAAGACGCTGAATCGAATCCCAAAGCTGCTTCTCGCTGTCCCTGACCTTTTTTGCTGTAACAATAGAATCTCGAGTAAACCCACCCATACACTATTTGTTCACTACAAAGCCCATTTAATATGAGATGGGGCCGAACCATGGATCCCACGCACCAGAATTGAACGCTCTATTACTGAACTGTCATACCTTCCCTCCGTATGAGCTTGCAATATAGAAACGAATTCGGTCTGTAAGACTCCTCACACTTTTGCATAGCATAGTTTGGATGTTTAATAGGTAGAGAGTGAGCGATCAAAGATCCTTAAGCTTTGAATATCATTTCAGTAATAGACTTATTAGAACATCTACTTAACTTGTTACGTCGCTGGTGCATCTTGCTTAAACGTTTTTATCTTTGCGTAAAATATCCTTACCTCTCGTACTCGGTACAGTGTTAACTTCTTACTTTCCACTTCTTTCTTTTCTTTTTCTTTTTTGCACCATGCCCTGTAGGTTCCTTGTAGTATTCCTGCCTCTGAGACCAGAATAATGAATTTACATCGGAATATTCTGCTACGAAAAATTTCATATTCCGCTTTTTGTTACGGTTCTTCGCATTTCATTTCGGGGATAGGGTGTCAATCGTACGTCCAATCATCAATCTGACTGGAGGACTGCATCTATAATACATTAGCGTGTCGTCAAATCTAGCTGAGTACACCTATTCAAATAGGTATGTGTACTTTCCCAAAATCTGTCACTCTGTAAGGTACTCCAGAGCACCATGAAACTCATGTACTCACATGCGCAAAAAATTGCGCGTATACATAACTCACAATTTTTTGCATTTATTACATTTTCCTTACGTTTATGAGTAAAATTCAGTTATTAGTATGTGGAGATAATAGAAAGCTATCCATCTTAGATATTTCCAAAAAATATAATAAAATAATAAAAATATAAGCAAAAAACAAAATTACGCTCGGTTTTGTGTATTCTGGCAATCATGCTTTCGAGGGATTTTTCAGTAGCAGAGCAAAATTGCGAAGGGAAATTGACAATAGGCAGCGAACGAGCTGGCAGAAGGAACTGGAAAGTGGACTAAAATATTGAATTTATTGGTTCAAACCTAGTGTCTAGATGGTTTGCCAAATATAAATTAGCTTCTGTAAGTAAGATGTACGAAAATATAGAATTAAACAGAAAATATCTTATCTTAAGGTTCGAAGCGATATGCACCATGGTTATGAGCATTATTTGTTAAGAAAAAGAGAGCAAACAAAACGTAGTCTCCGTGGTTAGGTGGATAGAGTGGCGGACTAGTAGTTTTATTATTTTGACACGAGATCGAATCCCATCCCATCCCACATTTTTTTTTCAAACATTATAGGAAGTGTATAATTTTAATAATAAGAACCGAAACAATATAATAAGGAAGTAACTTATTGATAGTATCCTTTAATCGACGTATTTATTCAGTATTAAAATACGTGTACTATTGGAAACTGGAAACAGCGTTTGTTTTCAGTTTATGGTCTTGTATGTTACACCTCCCCTGCCCGTTCTTGAACAGCAGACAACTCACTTCGAATTTGTGTGTCAGGAACAGGAGAAGAACACACGCGACCTTGACAGTCTTTCCAGTCTCACTCCTTGTTACATCGACATGACGTTACATCGAATGTTAGAATGGCTTGTTGTCATGAAAAAAGGAAGAAAGGAAAAAGCTGATGTCAAATTATAGTTTGTGTGTGTGCTGTTTTTTAGAGTATTGACTTTCTCCATCTCTCTCTCTCTTTTCATATCCACAAGTGCAAGAATTGCAATCATAAGTCTATGTAAGGAATAAAGAATGCTTTCGTTGAACGAAACTAAATTATACAGATCTATGTATGCGGAACACGAATATTTCCAAAAGAGAGAATGAATATGAACGATAGTCATAGCCTATTTCTACATTATATAGTAGCGTGAAAAACTGATATTAAAATGATATAACAAACAGGCATAAGCTTTTTTTTTCTAGCATGGCAACACATTAAACGTAACTCATTAAATTTTGGGGATTACAAAGTATAACCTTACGTGTCGTTGTATTCCTATTCGTTTTCACGTTCGAGCGACGAAAGAAGAAATTGTAGTGATGGTGATAAAAATAGAATTCGAGATTTCAATTAATTCAAGTTTCACGCCACCACATATCGAAAAAGTGATTTTGATGTCTGTCCATTTGTTCGTTCGTCGGTTCGTCACGCTTTTACATGCATTCAAATAGGGGCCATACTGTTCGACGTATCTAGACCGAATTCTAGACATGAAGTTATTATAACACTTTGAAGGATAAAAATTTTAAATAATTAAATTGTTTCAAAAACAGCTGTAAAGATTTTGCTTATTTTTTTACAAATATATATTTTATTAATAACCCTTCACCGTAGTATAAATCATTGCTCTGAAAAAATACATAAGGTGTAATTTACTGTATGGGATGCGTTTTTTCGAACAATTTTCTCAATCACATTTCATAAATAAATGTATCATTGATAACCTAACAATATGACACAACTCGTTCGTCCTGTAAACATTCAGAAGGGGTAGTTTACTCTTAGTTTACTCTTCTCTGACGATTTTCCCATTAATGCCTGACGCAATTTTGTTCATATTTCATAAATAAATATTACATAAATAACCTAACGATATGGTATAATTCCATCATCCCTAAAAAGCTAGAAGTGGTATATTACTTCTTGGAGCAAGTTTTACCCTACGATTTTGTCGAGAACGATTCAGGCAATTTTGTTCGTATTTCAAAAATAGCATAACTTGTTTGTCCTGAAAAGATATACAAGGGATATTTTATTCTTGGGGATGACTTTTTTGACGATTTTCTCAGAAAGTACTCAGAGGCTTTTGCTCATAGTTCACATATAATTATTTCCTTAATAATTCAAATATATGGCATAAGTTATTTCTAACAGAAATATGACCAATGGGTACTTCACTTTTGGACGTAAGTTGCTTCGAACAAAGTTTTCCAAAACACTTTATTTTATTCGCATTTCTCAAATAAATGTTTCAGTAATAGCTGCAGCCTAACACTAGTCAGTTTAAGAAATTTGAGCGAGAAAATTCAGTGCGTTTCATCCGTACACATTCTTAAATATATTTTTAAATGTTATACCTAATCCTAACAAAATAGAAACTTCTTTTTAAATGTACCTTACTGTGGCCAACTGGTTCAAGTGCATTGGTTCTGGTTTGATTCCCGGTGGGAGCTATTGTATTTTTTCCAGCGTTAAGGTATAGGTAATAAGTAGGTGCAAAGAGAAAAGTGTTTAAACAAGCCTAACCAAGCTAATGAATAATACAAAGAAATAATACAATATTACGAAATTATAGAAGAAACATTGTTAATATTAGATATTTGCGTGTGAAATGTCCAACCGATGACTGTCAGCTCCAAAGGTAAGAAAGTGAAACTTCCAATACCAGGTTAATCAGTGGTCTCTAGATAAAGCTATCCTACTAGGAAGTGACTGAGATACCAAAAAATGTTGTGATCGCTGGGAGACATGTTGGGAGAATACAGTGGGTGAGAGAGTTTAATATTGCAACTCATGAATATTCTGCACCTTCGTTGAGTATTCAAGTGCGTAGGCCTATATAGGTTTGCATTGAAGTAAGCATTAATACACAATATCTGTTGAACATTACGAGGGGCTTGCGGACAGGTTTGCAGTGCATTTCACGGGGTTCGATATTGTAACGATCCTAGCGAACTCCTGAGCCTTCCCCACTGTACACTATAAATTCGTGCTTAATTAAAACTCTATTTGTTTAAATTTAACACTGTTAACCGTTATCACCTGTGCACTACGGGCAACAATCCGCCAGTAATTCTTTATTTTTGCCCTTTGTTTTAGCGCCATAAATGTCTTTGTTCATAAATATCTTTGTCTATGGTTTTGCATATACGTAGCGTGGACATTAAATTTTGACTTCTATGCCATATGCATCTAATTACAAACACACCTATAGAATAAACACAACAAACTTGGAATATATAGTTTGTGTATGGAAAATCATACACAAGGTGCTGCACGGGAGAGCCGTGTGCATACATATGTCAGTCAACTTCCTAAGAAATTTATAATAATAATAATAATAAACAGAAAACGAAACAGTTATTTACATAATTTATTTATTTAAGCATGTAAGTCCAATGGACTTAAGTTATTTCTCTCTCTCTCTCTCTCTCTCTCTCTCTCTCTCTCTCTCTCTCTCTCTCTTTGAAGGCAACAACTCTTAGGGTGCCAAAACGTAGAAAAGGACTTGTGGCACTCACGACTATAGGGTGGTGTGTGGTTCGCTCATCGGGTTCCTTTGTTGTTAGTCCCGGCTTTCTAGACCGGATGCAGTTATTCCCGGTAGAAAATACTAGAAAATATACCTTTCTAATACTATTAAAGTAAATACTTACACTCAATCCCTCAATGTGATCTTGTTTGTTTAACTGTATACAGGCAGCTGATCCGTGGAAGAATCGTTGATAATAATAAATAAAATAAACTCGACAAATATTCTTGTAAATAATAGGTAAAAGTTTGCGTCACACTGTTCATTTTGTTGGGCACTGTTTGGGTTGGAATTATTTGAAGGAGAGAGTGACTACTTCATGAAAACTTGATATCGAACACATTTGTTTAAAAATACCAGCTTTTTGTGAAATATTGCTTAATATTCAGGAAAACCTAAGTCAATAATAAAATAATAATAATAATCTTAAATTAAAAACTCTTTGGACCTAGTGCATTGGCACAATTCCACGAATTATAAAGAATTTGTTTACTTCTCATGTAAGTGAGGAAGGACTTAATCCCTGTTGCTTTCAATATACGAAGAAAGTGTCCAACTGTCAAATGATATGCTACATAAAATGCCCTATGCAACTTAATGTAGTATAGAGTCAT
This sequence comes from Thermobia domestica, assembly GCF_964235325.1. Classification (NCBI taxonomy): domain Eukaryota; kingdom Metazoa; phylum Arthropoda; class Insecta; order Zygentoma; family Lepismatidae; genus Thermobia; species Thermobia domestica. The sequence goes on from NC_137456.1 coordinate 179,254,424, forward strand.
CAGTTCTAGGTTGTCTAAAGGACACTTTTGTTTTAGCAAGAAAGGAAGAAAATAGAAAACGCTCAGTTTTAACCTAGTAGAAAGTTTGCAGATTTAAGGGAAAATGCACAGAGTTGTTGGATATTAAATGTAGTTCGGATTAATAGAGTAAGACACCGTAAATAGTTTATTGTTTGAAATATACTGGAAGTGACTAAGCCATTACCTATGGAAATATCGAAAGAGACACGTTAATGGTTGCAAACTGTTGTAGAAATGAAAAATTTAAGGAAATGTCTAAAACTCTGAAATCATAGATCTAAATTGACTGACTGTTAAGTAAAACTGCTAAATCTGACAAAAACAAAAACAAAAAAAAGTATTAATGACCTGTGTTACAGTTTCAGACATATCATTCTCATATCAAAACTACGATAGAAATAAATTATGAATAAAGGTGAATTTACAGTTCTGGAATACCAACAAATGATTTTGCTAGATGTAAATTTTGGGAAAACTTTTTTATAAGGCTTTAGATTTATTTATTGATTGGTTTGTTTATTAGCTTCCCGATGCCGTAAACATCACCAACACCTAGTGGCCTACTTGCCGGTAAATGGCGATCGTCGATATAGCGACGCGTCGAAGGATTGCCGCTAGTGGCAGGGATTCGTCGAGTCGAAGCAGATATCTAGAATCGAGGGTATTGAAGTTACCACCGCGTAACAGCAAGAACTTCATTTTAATCCGCGCTCCTTTGATTTGTCACGGAGAATCGCAAAGCGACCAACACGAACTATCGCTAGTCATGTGCATGCGGTTATTATTTTTCCCTGACGACTTGTTATTATAAGGATAATACTTGAGCTCCGGGGGTTAAGAGTAACTCCGGCCTTTACATCATGAAATGAAAAATCTTGAGATGGGTGCGTATAATTGTATGAATTTAGATGGCAACTGTCGCCGATCACTAGCAAGTGAATATGGGAGAACTATGAAAAAAGTAAATAGACGCTTCCTATTTTGTTATAAAATTACATGCATTTGAGTGTATTTGATCTGATTCCAGACAGTTATCGTCAAATATACACGGTTAAAGGAGCACTCTGATTAGAAATATTAAAAAGACTTTAACGATTTATCACTCTACAAGCTGTCTTTTCATAATCGTCTACGTGGCGAATTCTGAAGAACACGCAACTAGTAACCCTAAGGTTGGTGGTTCGCGCCCAGCTCAGGGCACTTTTTTTTTTTTTTACTTTTTAAAAAATGTTTTTTGACTCACTTTAATGCAAACAAATTACGCATATAGACGATTTAACATATTTTAGGGGAATAATTTTGTGGTTCGTTGGCGTTCCGTCGCTTCTCTGCCGGTGGTGGTATAATTTTCAAAACGGAAGTGAGACCACCGCCGATCGTCGCTGCGGGACCGCCAAGTTTTGGGGACATTTTGCTAGTTGCCTATCGGTGGTCCACCGACGCTTACGGCATGGGGTTGTCCCCTCACAAGTGAGGCAGATTGTAATCGACCAAGAGTGTTTTGGAACAATGGGGAACATCTTCCGGCTTCGACTTCTGAATAATCCGTTTCGGATCAAGTCGAATCAAGGCTGCCCCGCGGGAAGGTAGAACAAGTGAGGCAATCGTTCCAAGCATTACGCTCGAGAGCCTCTGTCTCATTCAAGACTTAGACTCTTCAGGAAAAGTAACAAGTTTATTACTTGTAATTTATTCTTTGCGTCAAAGTATTTTGCAATACACCATCGTTTTGTAATATATTTTTACGATTGTATACTATTAATTTCGAAAATTGTACTCATAATATAATTTCCCATCATGGATTTGAAAAAATCAAAGTTCGAACAAAGAAAGATGTCCGATCCACATGTCTCTTCATGTTTGATATGGAAGTCTCATCTTCATTATTGAGCCTTAATTTATTTTAGTCCTAGGCAACGCAAATCGACGGGATGACTCTAAGTGAAAACATTCATTTAGATGGTTAAGTAATCAGGAAATCCCTGCTGTTATTTCACGAAACACAACAGATCTTGAGGGAAAAAATAATAATTTTGCTTACCAGGGGGAGGAAGTAAATCATCTGCTTACGTTTGCTTAGCTAGGAAGAATGCAAGGGGGCCGAGTCCCCCCAAAGCTCATGTGAGCCCCTTTTGTATTTATGAATATACAATATTTGGCATAATTTGAGTGCAATTTGTCTTAAAATCCTCATGTATATATATCTTCTGCATTTGAATGCCCCCCAAATTTACAGAGAAATCGGCGCCCTTGGAAGAAGGTCTAGTGAAATGAATAAAAATGTGATAACGTAATACTTGAACAACTCTAATGGAGGAAAGTAAATTAGTATTTAACACTTCTTTCAATTTTAAGCATTTCAAAGATTCTTTAATTTAGTAGCGTCCCGGATTTGCATTTTTGAAATATGGGAACTCTATCTATACCTTAACGTGGGAATCGGTTGCGGACCATGCACTTAAACCGCTTTGCCACAAGAGGCACATAGGAGTTTTTCTTTCGATTTCCTTAGGAATATTGCGAATGGTATGACTTTTAAAACTACGTTTAAAAAAGAATACACATCGACACAATAAGATGATAATCTGATACCTAGGAAATATATTGAATTGTTTTTAATTTGTTCTCACGCTACCAAAACAGTACTTATGCTTTTTTTTAATTTTTATTTTTATTTTATTCCAGCCTTTTAATATAAGCATTTCACACTATTGTCTGTTTTAGGACGATACAATTCTAGTTCATATATGCTAGCTTTGGAAATACAGTAGAGTTTCGCTTATCCGACATAAACAGGCAGGCAGAACGCTGGATAATATGGATGTGTTAAGAAAAGACCTATTGAAAGTAAAACTTACGATCTAATTTTACATATTACGCATCTAATAATCATGTTTTATAACAAATAAATGCACTGCACTGAATCAGGGACGTATCCAGCGTGAGGGCCTGAGGGCTGTCCCCTTCCGAAACTCAAGCACTTTTTAGTAAACTTGCTTTTTATTTACTTGAAGTCAGTGTCCAAACTTTTGGCAATGTGCTGTTGTCTTGTTAGAATTCTAAGAACATACCGTAATACCATTATACCAGGTGGAATTAAAGAACAGCTTATTATAGGATTAACATTTCGTTTCCGTTCTGTTTTTAACTTTAATGTATTAGAACGATATACTCAATGTCTTCTTGCTATTTTTGTTATGTGATATACATAGCAGACAGTTTTCTTTAGTTACATTTCTCTCGAAAATATGTTTCATTTTGTTTGTGCTATAATGCAGTTTCCAAAGTAAACCGGTTTATAAATGAAAAGTAGGAAAAAGTTGAAGAGAAATACAGAACTGTTGCATTATTTATTATTATTATTATTATTATTATTATTATTATTATTATTATTATTATTATTATTGATATTGATATTTTTAAAACATTAGAATTACGTGCTTACGAGGTTTCCTGTTGGGCCCCCTCCGAATAGATACGTGTCTGCACTGAATGATAGACGTATGAGTCAGGGTGTAGACGGGCGCGCTAGGCGATAGACTCCAGAGCATGAAAAATAGACTAATACCACAACTTGCAGTTCTTCTTGCCGATTGGTGCTATCTGCAATGATATATCGGATTATACGGTATGTGGAACAAAGGATGCGAGATCATGGTGTATTGGTGTTTCACGCACCTAAACCTGTAAAATGTTTGTATAAACAATTATCTTTTACTCCCTAGCTAAATTTGTGAGTATGATCACACACCTTGCCTTATAAAGGAAAAAATATTATTTTAGCTAAAAACTAAAGAGAAGCAAATTTCAATAATTTAGTTTTTATTTATTTATTTATTTATTTATTTATTTATTTATTTATTTATGGCAAACTAGTCCATTTCATCACGATAAATCAAGTTTGGTGCTAAGATGTCTTTTTCTGTCCGTATATATCCTTCACACTTTGTTCGAGACAAAATTGTTCTTTTCCCAAGAAAACAGGATAAGAGAAGCTATACAACAGCATGAACTGAAAACAATAGCTATTACCAATAGTACTCTAATCCTGGATAAATACGTCATTACAGCAAAATATCAATAAGTTATGTCCTTATTATATTGCTTCGGTTCTTATTAACGTGAAAATTATAATGTTTTGTAAGAAAAAAAAATGTGATGTGATGTGATTCGATCTAGTGTCAAAATAGTGTAAGAACTACTAATCCACCATGCTACCCACCTAACCACGGAAACTACTTTTTGCTTGCTTTGCTTTCTTAACAAATAAATGCTAATATCCATAGCGCATGTCACTTCCAACCTCAAGACAGGAGATTTCCTCTTTGTTTCTATATTTCCGTACGACATCTTGGTTACAAAAGCTAATTTATATTTGGTAAACCATCTAGACACTAGGTTTGAACCAATAAATTCAATATTTTACTCCAGTTCCTTCCGCCAACTTGTTCACTGCCTATCGTCAATTTCCCTCCGCAATCGTGCTTTGCTTCTGAAAAAAATCCCTAGAAATCAGGATTGCTAGTATACACAAAACCGAACATAATTTTGTTTTTGCTTATATTTTTATTATTTTATTATAATTTTTGGAAATATTTCCTTAGATGGATAGCTTTCTATTATCTCCACATACTAATAACTGAATTTTATCCATAAACGTAAGGAAAATGGAATAAATGCGAAAAATCGTGAGTTACAGTATACGCGCAATTTTTATTGCGCATGGGAGTACATGTAGTTATATATTCAAATAAGTTTAACTCATTTTTTGGAAACAATGTAATTTGAAACTGCATTTAATTTTCAGTTGTTTTTATTATTATTATTATTATTATTATTATTATTATTATTATTAGTAGTAGTAGTAGTAGTAGTAGTAGTAGTAGTAGTAGTAGTAGTAATAGTAATAATAATAATAATAATAATAATTAGCTTTGTTACTTGAAATTATATTAATATTTTAGTTCAATATTTCTTTAAATTGCAGGTAGTGTTGCAGACTTTAACAGCCTTTGTTGAATGGGTTTCAATTAACCACATTATTGCAAATAATGGTCATTTGCTCCAAATATTATGCGTGCTTCTGAAGGATGAAACTTTCCAGTTTAATGCCGTTGAATGTCTGTTATATGTAAGTTGGTATTTTATATTTTGTATTGTAGCTGTGTACTTCATTTAATTATAGGATAAGATTTAAATTTATTGCATATAGAGCCGTTGTTCCTCGTAACTCAGTTGCAATTACTATAAGTTGAAAATTTTGGAATTATGATTGAGAAATGCCATGTACGACAAAGAAAGAAAAAAAGGGAAAAAAGCACTGAGCTCATAAGTTCTGGGACTTACCGCATTACTGTCAGGTGTGATCATCATCCTCGAAGTAGTTCTTTTTCGACATTCACACAGTTTTGATTCGTTGCTGCTACTGAGGTAACAACACTGAAAGTTAGGTTGTAGGTGTACGTAGAAAGTGTGCAGTTTTCGTTTTCGATTTTGACTTCTTCAGTTAAGACAAAACGTTTTCCCTTGAGGCCAGATTCGAAAAAAGAAAGTGTCATTGTGGTCCCAGATCTTACGAGTCAGGGATATCTCATGACAGTAATCTTTTTATTCACCAAAAATTGTCTGACACAGCCTTCTTGCGCACAATCCATCCATTTTTACACAGTTCAGACCTCTTCTTCCTTATGTTTTTGCGAAGTCTGGTCAAAATATCTATGTAGTAGTAGGAACCCAGTCAGATATTACAATTCCATAAATATCCAAGAACCAGTCAGGCGTGCTTTTTACGATTTGGGGGAGCCGGGATACTTCCACTCTATAAATTGCCACTTAGTCTTCAAGCTGTAGATAAAATATTATATTTCGTCGAAAGTGATTACACATTTCAAATCTGGTTCATATATGATGCGTTGTAACATGTTCGCACACAATTCTTGATGACACTCTTGGGGAACACAGTGACTCAGCGGTATATCATTCACTTTTGGTACTAGGAATCCCTGGTTCGATTTCGGGCCATGTGAGTTTCTGCTGGACAAGATCGTGTCCTTGGTATATATTAATGAAAGGAGGAAACAAACTATTTAAACTTCCGTTTTTACATACCTCAATCCTCTGTAGGTACGAATTCAGTAACTTGGAAAGGGTGAAAAAGTGATGTGACTGGACTGGGACTGGATAACCACTACGCCACCCAGTCCGGTTCCCGGAACAGCTAGCTACCCCGAACAAGTTGGAAAGATGTATTATGTAAGTAAGACGCCTTCCGATATATATATATATAAATTCTTCAGAGTATCAGTAAGTATGGTTTTAAACTGTGCTTGTAAGCTAAGATCTAATCGTTTTAGCATGACACAGGTAATGATCCTCTGTTACATTAAGTTTATTTAAGTCAGAGTGAAACTCATTGTAAGGGCAAGAGCAACTCTGAATTCTTCCGTCACCTTAGTAATTGGCTAATAATACAAGATGCGACAAAATTTCTCTAGCATATCTTGAGATGCCCTTAGTAATGTCTCTACTAAAGTGGCATAGGTCTCAGATGATTAAATTTAAGAAGAAAGGAAAGAAAAAAATCTTACTCGCTCAGTGATACTAGACAAAATGAAAACCCTTTCTGGTCCGTAAAACTCTTGAAAGAATCCGAGAGAAGTCTTCGGACCTTCTAAGACTATAATTTAAGTAAAAGCATTTATTTATATGTACTTTATTTGGAAGGTTTGTTTTTTATATGCCTTAAATTCTGGGTAGGTGCTATCAGTTGAGCCTAGGGATCCACTCCATGGGCAGTGTTCTTTATAAAATGTTTGTACATTATTCATTGTAAATGTATTTTTTGTTGTAGTTTGGCAGGGATTCCACAGACCTGGAAAATCAGGGATTGTCAGGGAGAATCAGGGAAATTATTGAAATGTCAGGAAAGCGTCATTCCACGTCAGTTCAACCAAGGCTTTTAACCCACTATCTCAGATTTGGATGAAATTTGGTAGTGTTATAAAACTTTTTATGCTGATTACAAATGTGTAAATTTTATTACAATAGCATCAGTGGTTCAGAAGTTATTGCATTTCAAAAATGAGAAGAAAATCCATTTTTAACAGTCGCCACACAATATTTCCCCGTTTTGGAAGAACTCCGAAACAATCATATTTCGGTTCCTATTAATGCCAGAAACATAATTCTTTGTTTATTAAGATTGTCCTTACGGTGTTAACCATTAAAAACATGAAACTTTCCTTAGAGCTGATAGAAAATTTATAAAGTCATTTGAAAGTTAACATTTTGAGAAAAAAAAAAAAAAAAAACTAGAACGCCATTTTGTAAATTTCAAACCTTTATTTCTCAAAATCTCCATCATGGATTTCAATGAATTTGCTTTTGTTTGAAAGCCTATTATATCTAGTTTCACATATACAAAAATTGTGATGGGCCATCCAAGAACTGAGGAGAAATCCCAATTAGTGTTGCCAACTGATTGCGAAATAAACATTTTCCAATAACTTCCATAAGTTTTAATATATCCACCCCAAAATCGGTATAAGTACTCTTCGGTATCCTAGAAACACGTCTGTGAGCATTACCACTCCTCCCAAGCAACCCATTGTCAGGGTTGCCAACCAATTTCAGAGTTACCTGTCCCAGCGTTAAATGTATCTGTGCCACATTTTGCAGTAACCTGACTACATCTGTTTTCACTATACATCTGTTATTATTAGAATAAAGGAAACTCTTGTATCTCAGTGTGATTCTCCCAACTAATTATGACTATTCAACACAGAAGTTACTGCATCCTTTCAGATGATATATATATATATATATATTAGGGTGGTTCGAAAAATATCAATTTTCTACTTCCGAAACGCTATAGTGCGCAAAAGTTGCCGTCGGTATAGATAAGAAAAAAACCAAAAAGAAAAACTTTTATTAATATATCTTCCGGTCCCGCATACCAATAAATAATAAATAAATACACTATATTTATATGATAACTTCTGGTCGCGCTTAACTGTCAAAAATTAGCAAATTTTGTGAATTTTTCACAATTTCAGAGTTTAACATTTTTATTTATTTATTTATTTATTTATTTATTTATTTATTTTCTTTAAAAGAGTAAGATAAGGACGCTACTCATCACAAGAGGGTTTCAGCACTTGGAGTTCCACTACCCAACCAGCAAGCAAATGATTAGGGTGTATTACTTACTATTGTATTTACAAATTTATAATTTCACATAATTCGTCAGCTACAAATTTCCATTTCCCCCTTTATTTTTGTCCATTACTAATGACTTTAAACTCTGATTTATGCGGGTGGAGTGGTGGCACAGTGGTAGAGTGTTAACCTCTTGTGTATGGGGTTCTTGGTTCGATCCCAGCTCGCGCCAAGTGAGTTTTGTGGTGGGCAAGCACCTTGTGTGCTGGTTTTCTCGGGATTCTCCCATTTCCTCCCACTTTCTTCATTCCACCATTTCATTTATTTCTCATCATGACCGTCTCTTTTACCCTAGCCGGCATAATCCTAGGACGTAAAACTTAAAAGATTCCTTTTTTTCATTTTTTCTGATTTATGCGAAAAAGTAGGCATGGATGATCTGGACAGTAGTGTAGCAATGATGAAGCCGTCTCTAGCATTCCACACACTATACCGGAAGCTTCCGTCACAAGCTTTTAACGCATCTTCTGACAGCATGAGTATGACCTGGGAACTTCTTGAAACTCATAACTATTGATAGCTTCTGTCTGCTTATAAACTACCTTATTTCGTCATTAGAAAATGCTCTTAACCCTTTACTGTTTTTTGTTACCATATGGTTACAAAATAATCGAACTTGTCTAACGTGAACGCTAATTCAATATTCCGTTGTTGGTCATTGTTACCATATGGCTGCACCTTTCCGCTTCGTACGCTGACTCGTTCTGACACCTTGTAGTGGGTTCGGGTAACTTTATGTGGGAAAGATGTGTTGTGTTTGTTAGTAGAAGCCAGAATTCACAGAGGGTGAAGAGGAAATATTCCCGGTTGTTAGGTAAGTAACAGTAATTTTGTTTTGTTGACTTCTAGTTGTTTATAAAGCCTAATTGAAAGATTTTAAATTTAATTTTATCAATTATATCAATTTATAAGTACGTTTAGGGTTGTTAAACCTCGCGTAACCATATGGTTACATTGTTCAATGAGGGAATAAAATTATATTATTTATTGAACTGTATTCTTCGCGATTTTATGTACAAGTGTATTTACTGACTTGTTTATATTCATACATGAAAGAAATGCTTTATGTGTCTTTACTCTGTGAAATTTTCCATATTACAGTTTGGTTCATCAATTTGCTTCATTAGGGCGTGTCCATTTTCATTTTCGGCTTTCGTAAATCTACTGAACTGTGATCAGGGGCGTTGTCAGTAAAGGTTTTGTTGGTATTACACCATTTCTAATAATACTTTTATATAGGATATCGTTAAATGTAAATGTGTTTTAGGTACAATTTGTGTACCCCTTTTTCTTTTACCCAGATCTATCCTGAACGCTGATCTGTGAGAAATAAATTTATAGCTTACTGACTTGTTATATTTTTAAGTTTGTTCATTTCAGAGTTCAGTTCGTCGTCGCTCAAAATGGATGAGAATGGTATCTCGGTCAATGTGTTTTACGAAAAAGTCTTAAGGAGCAACAGCTGTTATATCCGATTCATCGCAGTTGCCTGACATTGATTCGTCCGAATCCGATGAAGACCTAAGTTCCTCAAGATCAAGATTATGTACCTGACAGTGAGGTATGTTGAATCATTTAGCAACTATATATGTTTATGCATCTCGTAGAAGTATTCTGCTGTTGCAAATTTTCTTTGTGTTGCTGCTAAATTTTAGCATATTATATGCTTGATATTGAATATACATTTCAAAACTACTAGTAGAAAGAAAGTGGATAAAAACCCTTCCCTTTTTGTTTCCTACAATTTCACTATTCTCGTACTTTGGCGTAATATCTATAACTTGCTACTGGTATTTTCAGTAAATTCTATGTAACATAATACAATTTTAAATCACGTTCTTTGAATCCAGATATTCACCAAAATCTATTTCATGTTTGAAGGTTTTACTTCATAAAAAAAAACATCGAAAAATATCTGATTTAGAATAATTTTACCTTTGTTTCTTTTTTCAGAATAATAGCATTCCAAAAGGTCTTACATCTCTACCGGATGACATAACCGATTCTGATGCTGACTCTGAAGTTTCAAAGAAAAAATGCATGTTTAGTGCCTAGCCATTATCAAACGATAAAACAAACATATAGGGGCAGTGGATAAATCAAATATGCTAACTATAATTTATCGTACAATGAAAGCCAAACATTGGTACCTCAAAATCTTCGGCTACATCCTAGACTTGGCTGTGGTAAACAGCTGACTGATATGCAGGAGAGACCGTAAAATGGTTAGAGAATTACATACACCCTCCATTCCAAAAGAAACCGAACTTTTGAAAACAAATAGTATCACTAGTACCATCTGTTGTAATATTTTACCGGTAGATGGCGTAGTCCCTCATTGACAACTGGTATAAATGTCATGACATTTGGATGCACGGCAACAAAGTTATTGCGTTTCAACTGTCAGTGTGTTGTGTACATCGGTCGGAAAATGAGTTTCAAACAACGAGCTGCAATTGAGTTTTGTGTTAAACTGGGTAAAACTTTTAGTGAAACACACTAAATGCTACAAAATGCATATGGTGATGAGTGTCTATCCCGTACGCAAGTTTACGAGTGGTTCAGGCGATTCAAATCGGGTAGAGAGACACTGGATGATGACGAAAGATCAGCCCGTCCCAGAACCGGATTATCGGAAGAAAACATCGAAAAAGTGCGTGAATTCATCAAGCATAACAAAAAATCGTCGGTGAAAGTTATTGAAATGGAATTAGGCATTCCTCAAACAACCGCATACCTCATTTTGACCGAAGTTTTGGGCCTTAAGAAGGTTAATTCGCGGTTTGTACCACACAAACTCACCGAAGACCAAAAAGTTGATCGAATTGCGCATTGCAAAGACATCGTTAAAAGTGCTCGGCAGGATCGAAACTTCTTGAAATCGATTGTAACTGGTGACGAGACGTGGTGTTTTGAATATGAGCCCGAAACAAAGCGGCAAAGTGCTGAATGGAGAGCGCCGGATGAAGGAACACACAAAAAAAAAAAAAAAAAAAAAAAAAAAAAAAAGTCGCTTGGTGAAGTCAAAAGTTAAGGGGATGCTGATTTCTTTTACGATTCAAAAGGAATTATCCACAAAGAATTTGTTCAGCCCGGCCAGACAGTCACTGGAGAGTTTTACTTGGGCGTCATGAAGCGTTTGCTGGCAAGAATTCGTCGTATTCGGCCCGAATATCGCGAAATCGGCAGTTGGACTCTTTTGGACGATAATGCACCATCACATCGTTCGCGACTTGTAACTGAATTTTTGGTCAAAAATCACATTATTCGGTTGCATCATCCGCCCTATTCACCAGATCTCGCTCCGTGCGATTTCTATCTGTTCCCGAAACTGCATTTGGCGATGAAAGGAAAGTGGCACGCATCGATTGATGCCATTGAGAAGGCGACGACCGCCGTCCTAAAGACCATTCCAATAAAGGACATGGAGAAGTCGTTTGACAACTTGTTGGAGCGTGCAAATATGTGTATCGATGCAGAAGGGGAATACATTGATTAATAAAAATGATTTGTTCCAAAATGTGCATTGCTTTTTTGTTTTTTAAAACGTTCGGTTTCTTTTGGAATGGAGGGTGTATACAGTTGAAGGTATATCGTTCTGATACTACCTACGCACTTGCTACGTGTGGGAAACCAAAGAGAGGATGGTCCTCTATAGAATCGACAATAGAACCGCAAGGAAAGACAGGTCAACCACTGAAAACTTCGCCCGAGTGATGATACTACAACAGATAATATACCCCACTGGCCTATCCATACGTCTCAAGGAAGGTGCCGGTTTAGAAATACGGTACTAGTCGAATTACATGCATGAAATGTGATGCAAGGTTGTCTTTTACTGAAATAAAAACAAAAACTGCTTTCTAGTATTCCATTCGTAGAAACTAACTATACTGCTCTAAAAATTTTATTATATGGTAAAGAAATATGTCCATAAGCACTACATTACAGTACAAGAAAACATCCAATACCATAACCATTATTTGTAATTTATTTAGTCCAAATAAATACACTGTCATTTTTATAATAACTTGCACGCAAAAAAGTCACCATCATTTCTTGACCAGTGGCTGTAAGTTGTAATTATATGCCCCAGATATTTGATAACATGACTATTTAGGAGCTGTAACACAAAAGTATTGTTTGTAATTGAACACGGTTTAAAATATATTCAGTATTTTGCAACTGGACTCTTATATCAATTTACTATCGTACTGCTCTAGTAGAAATGGTTTTTACATAACAAGCACACCATATTGACCAATGTTACCATATGGTTACAACTATGAATTCAGGCATATTGTACAATGTAACCATATGGTAACAATTCATAACTCGAAGAGTTTTGGCGGGAAAATTTTCAAAATCAGTAGAGATGATATAGAGTGCCTATATATCATCCTGTACAAGTTTGAGATTTTTTGGTCAACTGTAAGTCATAGTGAACAGTAAAGGGTTAACAAAGAAGAAGTAAGATTACAAGTATAACATTGTATTATTTCGGTGTAATCTTTAGCTACCAAGTTCACGTTTGGCGGCAAAAATTCTAATAAGATCACTTTCAAAAGCTGCTTTCCTTGCCTTTAAAAGTCGTTTGTCGTCTGTACCTAAGCTTTCGAATGTGGTTTCTGTCATCAATGACCATCGCCAAAAGCAAATTTTCGGGATGAGCAAAATAAGCATTCCGTTCTGTAACGGAGTGTACAACTTATTTCAGCTCTTCTGGCAAAATACTGCGTTTTCTGAATGGTGTCGTAAACATGTTGTGGACTTTCGGCCAAATTGTTACTCAACTTAATAGCAAACCATATAGGCATATGTAACTTTAAGATAAAGGTGACAATTTGCCTTATTATCTGAAGGATTTTCCACACTAATCTATAGCCTCAGAAGTCTATTAGCCGTAGTGAGCCATCTTGAATGTGACAAAGGGCCAGAGTCACGAACTGAAAAGTTTTCAAAGCAGTGCCTTAACTGAATGACTTTTGATATATCCAGTAAATACAGATAGTCTTTGCTGAGTATCTGCCTGTCTACTTCAGCAATCACACAATTGATAGGTTCAAATTCAATAACTGGTAGTGTGTGTGGACACAGTGATAAAAACGGCTTCATCAGAGCTACAATATTATCAAGATCATCCATGCCTACATTTTCGCATAAATCAGAAAAAAATGAAATATGTAAGTTTTACTTCCCACGATTATACCGGCTAGGATAAAATAGACAGAGATTATGAGAAATGAATAAAATGGTGGAACGAAGAAAGTGGGAGGAAACGGGAAAATCCCGAGAAAACCCGCGCACACGGTGTTTGTCCACCACACAGCTCACTTAGCGCAAGCTGGGATCGAGCCAAGGACCTCATGCACTAGAAGTGAACGTTTTAGCACTAAGCCGTCGCTGCCCCCGCATAAATCAGTGTTTAAAATCATTAGTAATGGACAAAAATAAAGGGAAAAATGGAAATTTGTAGGGGACGAATTATGTAAATATATAAACTTGTTAATACAATAGTAAATAATACACCCTAATCATAGGATGGCTGGTTGAGTAGTGGAACTCCAAATGCTACCACCCCTTGTGGTGAATAGCGTACTTATCTTACGTGTTTTAAGAAAATTAAAAAAAAAAAAAAAAAAAAAAACATATTAAACTGAAATTTTGCCAAATTCGCAAATTTTGCAAATTTTTGACAGCGATGCGCAACTAGAAGATAACAAATAAATCTAGATTATTTATTTTAACGTTGTTTTTACATACTTGAAGAAACTTTTAGGCCATATAAGATCCTCGTCCTATATTCTTTAGTCGTTTAAAAAAAATATATATTTTTACCGGATTTTTTAAATTTTAACGGTGATGCGGGCCTGAAGATATATAAATAAAAAAATTTCTTTTTGGGTTTTTTCTTGTCTATACCAATGGCAACTTTTGCGCACTATAGCGTTCCGGAAATAGAAAAATTATTTTTTTTTCGAACCACCCATATACGTATATATGATGATGCATGTTTCCTAGGCCGATCCATTTTATAGGAGGTTAGTGTCCTATTTTTAGTTCAGATATCTAACTAATGGATACGAAAAAACGGATGAATTAAACTTTTGTCAGGGAAATACGTAAACTGTTGTCATGAAAAATCAGGGAAATAGTTAAAAAAATCTGTGGGAATCCTGTTTAATCGCAAATAATTTTGAAAGAAATAATTCCATATGTCGATTTTTTTTTTTTTTTTTTTTTTTCAATTTCAGATCGTGAGCAGGAAAGGCCGAGTGGAGGACAGGAAACCTCTTCTTGTATTGTTTGAGGAAGAACCAATGCAGTGTATATTCAGTGCAGCAGCAGCAGCTTCTAACAAACACCAAGATGAGCGCCATTATGTATTTCTAAAACGACTTACACAGGTGCTTACGGGGTTAGGTACACAACTGTGTACACTGTGGGGTAAGGATGACATTGGGCAACCCCCAAATTTTGCCATGTACCTGGATGCCATTTTAACTTTCACACAACATCCAAGTCTTCAATTGGCGAACTATGCTAATTCGTTGTGGATGTTGTTCTTCAAGCATGACCAAATATCTCAGGATCCAATTTTGGTGAGTTTCATTCCAAAGTGGGTTGAAAGTGCAGCTCCAAAAGTAATGAAGGTTGGTTATCCGTCCTGGAATAGTTCACCAAGCTGTATTTATTCATCAATGGACTTTGATAGTGATGAAGAATTCTCAGTATTCTTTCACCGATGTCGAACGGAGTTTTTGGACACTTTCCGTCTTGCTACTATGGTAGCTCCAATGGTGACATATTCTTACGTTGAGCGGTGGCTGCTAACTCAAATTGAAGAAAAACTGGACTCAAGTATCGGCACAGATAATGGTCTGTGTAGTCTTCAGTCTCCAGCATACCTTCAATGGGACGCTCTTTCTGTAGTGTTAGATAGTGTTTTAAGCAGGATATTAATAACCAAAAAGCCGAAACCTCCTGTGGGATCAGGACTCCATCTCTTAGAGAAGTGCTTAGTGTATGACACAAAAGACCCTTTAATATTATCAACTCTGTTGTCGTGTATTTCAGCGTTGTTTGTGTTTCTTAGTATGGCACCAGACAATACTATGCTGCCGAAAGTGCTTAACAAAATATTCGCAGCGTTAGTGTTCAACTTATCCGGACAAACAAAAGACACACGTAGCCGAGCAGTAAAAAACGTGAGAAGGCATGCAGCTTCGTTAATGGTTAAAATCAGTCAACGTTACCCACTTTTGTTACTTCCTATGTTCGATTATATAAATAGTACCGTAAAAAACTTGAATCAAGACCCCGAAGAGCTTTCAACACTGGAGAAAGTAACCTTACAAGAATCTCTCTTGTTGATCAGCAACCATTTTTGTGATTATGAAAAACAGACGGCATTTGTGAAAGAAGTTATATTTTTGGGAGCTGAACAATGGCTTGCTATGGGACAGGCATTTGAAAATCCGTACAACTTTATGACATATGTAGGATTGGACAAACCACCAGTGGAACCAAGCAGTGATGATGTGAATGGGCAAAATAGATCTCTTATTTTGTTTTGTATAAACTTGTTTCTTGCAGTATTGAAACGGTGTGCGTGGCCGGATGATCCTGATAAAGCACAGAAAGGAGGTTTCATTGTTGGACATACGGAATCTGGAAATCCAATCTATCGTAATCCAGCCGCCCCACATATCGTTCCTCTTCTGCCGCAGCTGTTCTCAGTAGTTCGTGTGTTCAACGCACTTTGGCTTCGTGAAGCTCTTGATCGATTGTCTGAAGGGTATGCGAAGGCTCACGGCATGCTTGAAGTTGACAAGAATAATTTATTAGGTATAAGTATGCCTCCAGTTGATCCAATGGATTTACCAAGACCTCAAACCCCATTGGACCGTATGCAGCGTTTTCTTACAATGGTGCATGACAATTGTTATCACATATTGGGGAATGCAGGGCCAAGTCTTGGAAGGGACTTCTATCAACTTCCTAATCTTGCTGCTAGTCTCATTACGAGTGCATTTTCAAATTTGGATTCTATTCCAGACTATAGACTTCG
This sequence comes from Thermobia domestica, assembly GCF_964235325.1. NCBI lineage: Eukaryota > Metazoa > Arthropoda > Insecta > Zygentoma > Lepismatidae > Thermobia > Thermobia domestica. Next base: position 179,270,733 of record NC_137456.1, read on the forward strand.
TCCTATTGTACGTGTTTTCATGAAACCATTTATCTATTCGTGTCCAGCTTCATACTATGAAAGCATAGTGATGCCAATTCTAGCTAATTTTTGTTCCTACAGTAAGTTTTTTATATTTTTTATTTGTTCAGGATGGAGAAGGTCAGTACTTAAAATGTAGTTGTAATTCCATTCTACTATTTAGAAAATAGCATTTTAGTCATACATTTTCGAGCAAAACATGCTTTCTATCTTGAATTTGTGACTAATATGGGATAAGAATCAGTAAAATATCAAGAGATTAGTTTTGCAGATATTGTCATTTAATTTTTCTTAATATTGGAAGTAAAGTTGCAACTAGTTTTAGAACTGTTAAAATGTTACTTAGCATAGTATATAATGTCGCCACAGAAATTTTATGACAATATTTTTTCCATTTTGTCGTTGCGAAGAGTATTAGAGTATCCTGTGAATTAAAATAGAAGATTGGGAACTATTTATTTTTACTTACAGTTAGCTTCTGATGATCACTTTAACGGGAAAATTACTTTCAATTGGATCATAAGCTTCCAAAAGTTCAAAAATGGTCATCTCAGAAGTTGCATTTTAATTGTTTTTCTTTTGAATAAAAGTTTTGTCATTACACCGCTAGAGTGTCCAATACAGATACCCAATATGTAGCAGATATGAATGATCAAATGCACATGAATCATTAATAATTTGGGTTTGAAATATTGGAGAGCACTCACCTAGGTGAGTGGAGAGTCCCTGGGTCGATCCCAGCTCGCGCCAAATGGGCTTTATGGTGGACAAACTGTATTTAGAGGGGGAGGTTTTCCTGTGTTTTCCCACTGTCTTCAACAATTTTCATTCATTATCATCACTGTCTCCCTTAGCTTTGATGCATAAACGTGGGACGTAAAACTAGAAACTTCATTCCATTTCATTGAAATATCGGAAAGTAGGCTTACATAAATAACAAGTAATGTTGTAAGACGTCATTACCTGTGCCAAATATTTGTTCGAATTATTTCATTTGTGTAGTTATATTTGCTTTTATTTTTACTGTCCTGCATCTAACCTTCCAGTCAAGACGGTTTTCCTAGCTTATCTACGCCTTTCGCATCTTGTATTACTCTTCTACCGTGATTGCTTGAGAATCTCCAAGATTGAAAATCGTTTTTCGACATTGATTCGTCTGAAACCCTTCTTCGACATCCACATTTTCTTGAAACGCTTCTCTTTTGGAACCACACTCCGACATTGGCCTCCTTTTTCATAATACTTTTCCGATATAGATATTCTGTCTCGAAGGCCTTTCTCAAGATTTATCTTCTCTCTGAATTTCGTCTACATTGACCAACTTATTTTTTCCTTTAAACCATTCATATGAAATTAGGAAGTCACTTAAACATAAAATAAAATCGTGCTCTGTAAGCTTCCAAAGTTGGTACAATTGAAAACATGATATTTGTTCTTTTTTTTCTTAGCATTATGTAAGTTAAAGAGAAAAAATGGGTAAAATAAATTCGTAATATATATCCAAATTCAGAGTTACAACCCAATTTCCCGTCAAGTATGAATGGGGGAAGCAAAATAATGACAATATTGAAGAGCGCGAAGTGGTGATAGAAGCCTGTGAAAAGCAAGTGCCCCAGGGGCCAACTTGAAAATTTCAGATGGTAACATGGGTCGAGTTATATACCTCGTTCGATACATCTTATAACACGAAACAACTTCGGTCGATATGAATGGGGATTCGTTTCCAAAATGGGTCTTGATTCAGATAAACTTGTATAGTCCGTAGTAGGAACACCGTGGAAGATAAATCAATGGAACAAACATTGGAATAGGCGAATGACATATTGATGACGGAAAATAAAACGCTAGCATATGTAAAAAAAAAAAATAATAATAATAATAATTACTTACCATGTCTCAAATGATGTTCAATACGCTTTCCGTTCTGTTCCACACGGCCGTAAGAGGCGGCCTAGGGATGCACGCACATCATGTAGTATCTGTGCGGGCATCGATGCACACGAACGTCGAATACATGCTTTCATATCATCAGTGATTGTTGGTATTGTGGACATTACACGATTTTTAACGAAATCACAGAGGAAATAAAGATTAGGTTAGGTAGCACGTCGTGAAGGCCAATGAATAGGACTTTCACGCCCAACCCATGCATCAGGCATACGTCGGTCTAACAGGGTTCTCACCTGGCGTGCATTATGTGCGGGATCAGTCATGTTAGTACTACATACGCATACGCTCGTCGAGAGAAATGTTTTCTTATAACTGTGGTAGCATATCACTGACAAATGCGGCATACGTATTACCAGTAAGACTTCCATCAATGAAATGTGGTCCATGTCACCGAGGATGCTACCCCATACATTGAGAGACCACCGATGCTAATGCAGAAGTAGTCGGTGCCATAGCCGATTGTCCCTAGCCCAATGATAAATATTATGTCGGTTTACGTGCCCTGTATTCGTAAATGTACCTTCATCACTAAACAATATGGTGTATACGAATTTTTACTCTCTCTTTTCCATACTTTCCAACCATACACAGAATTGCACTCTATCATGGAAATGATTTACCGATGGTTCCCGAAGGAATATGAGATGGTGTGGAAGATCTTTTACTGGTGTAAAATGCGCACTACAGATCTTAGACTTAGGCCACTCTCGTGAACCAAGGTTTTAGTACTTACATGAGGATTTACGTTTACTGCTGCCAAATTGCTGTGCACGTTCTGCATTTGTTGTAGACGGTTAACGACCCGAATTCCGTCTTCGGAAGATACTATCATGTTCTTTCACACGTTGTGGGTGGCGTGAAACGCCATACATCCGTGCTGCGTCTCTAGAGTTTGTTGTATACATTCGCCTAACACTAACAACATATCGACACAGTGACCAAACGCAGCCATTTTCCTATTCGTACACTGCTCACACTAATACTAGTAGCACACATGGAATTCCCTTGCAGTATTGATGCAGTCGTGTGTGTGTTTCCTAACATACAATATTCTTTACCACAGCACTGCGTTCGACACTTTCATATGCGATGTATTCAGCTACAATGTGCAACACCACTACACTGAGTATATCCTCACTGCGACTCGATTCAAGTCACTACCACTCTCAGAAGCAGCTAGGCAATGGGACAGTCACGATGACAGCCTTTGAACAACAACATTCAACGAGAACAAACCACTAATAGTCATACTGCATTTACTACTGTGTGGCATGATAAATTGCGAATACTCACTGTAATACTTCTAGTATAACATGCATCATGACACAACACAATGCTTCCAAAGTCTGATCGCAGGTTATGGCAACAGTGACATAGATAAAATATTCAATAGAAGTCACTCCTTTTCACATTTTAGAGAGGAGGTTCAAATTAACATCCCCGTCCCCTCTTACGGAGGCCTTGTTAACTCATATAACAAGGCAGCCTTTACCAGGTTCATAGAGTACGATGTCGTTTTCTTGTTTATCTTTGGCGGCCATTTTGGAGACGGTTCCCCATATCGACACTTGTTTCGTACCAAAGTTGTTTCGTTTTCCAACATGTATCGAACGAAGCATCACTTGACTCATGTTGCCGTTTAAAATTTCCAAGTATGTCCCCAGATCCTCCGCAGAGGCCCTCGGAGTCATCACACCACCACCGCCACTCGATGTGCCCTATGCCATTTGCCTACTCCGATGTTCATTTCGTTGATTTATCTCTCATCGTGTTCCTACTGCGGACCATGGAAGTTTATCTGAAACAAGACCCATTTTTGGCGGTCATTTTGAAAACGGGTTTCAATATCGACACTTCTTTCCTACCAAAGTTGTTTCGTTTGGTAAGATGCATCGAACAAGATATCACTTGACGTACGTTGCCGTTTGAAATTTTCAATTTGACCCCAGGGGCATTTGCTTTTCACAGACTCTTATCGGCCCTTTTGCTCTTTATCGCTTAGCTTCCCGGTTCATACTTGCGGGAAAAAATATATATATATATATATATATATATATATATATATATATATATATAATACCTAGTTATATCACAAATACTGTCACGAAGTTTGGAGTGGCGCTGTAGGCATCCGGAGTGGCACAGTGCTGTCATCTGTGTATAAAGCGGAAAATGCATGTAGTGTGTGTTTGACTGTTCATGACATACGTTGATATTGTACTGAGTTCTGATGGAGTGGGGCGATTACGAAAATCGTGTAGCAGTAATTGCACTACACAAGGTCGGAAAGACAGCAGGTGAGATTTTTAACCTCCTGAAACCCCTACAAATCAGCAAGAGATTCATGTATCACGCCATACAGCGATACACCGAGACTGGAACGGCAGCTGACCGCGCAAGGAGTGACAGACCACGAACTGTACGAACCCCGCAGATCCAGAAAGCAGTCGCAGTAAGAATTCGAAGAAATCCTGTTCGAACACTAAGTGTGATGGCTGCTGAGATGAACATCAGCAGAAATCCCATGTCTCGTGTGCTCAGGAGTGACCTACATCTACAGGCGTATAAGAGGCGGACTGGTCACTTTTTGACCCAAACATTAATGTCTCAAAGGGTCCTTAAATCAGAGATTGTTGCGACAATACGCCTACAATCTGCACAGAAAGATTCTGTTCACTGACGAAAAGGTGTTCACAATTGAGCAGGCCTACAACGCCCAAAATGACCGTGTGTATGCCACGTCATCTACTGCAGCTGCTGAGGCAGCTCCAAGGGTTGAGAGGGCACATCATCCTGCCTCAATGATGGTTTGGTGGGGAGTGAGCTACTCAGGCACAACCCAGCTGCATTTTTGTGAATAAGGTGTTAAAACATCTGCCAAGGTGTACCAGGACACAGTGCTAACACCTATAGTGAAACCACTGTTTGCTACCATGTTCCCTGGAGAAAGGTGTGGACCTTCCAGCAGGATTCCGCTCCAGGCCAGAAAGCGAAAACAACCCAGGACTAGCTGGCACTGAACACCCCCGACTTCATTTCTACCGCTGATTGGCCTTCTAGCAGCCCGGACCTTAACCCGTTGGACTACAAACTTTGGGCAAAGGTCTGCCATAAACGGCATCCATCTGTCGGCAGTCTGAAACAATCCTTGACCCGAGCAGCTAACAATTTCCCCGTGGACGTAGTGCGTAATGCCATTGACCAGTGGCCGAACAGACTTTGTGCCTTCATCAAGGCCAAGGGGGAACATTTCGAAAAATGATTTGTGTGTCAGTGTACAACATATCAATGTAAAACATGACCAAAATAAATTGCCTTGGCGTTAATACTCTTTGTGTTATTCACATTCAAACTTGTGACAGTATTTATGATATTACTAGGTGTATATATATATATATATATAAAATCATTGTCAAAAGTCTGAGCACACGTAATTTTTAGTCTGAACACACTACTGAGAAACTAAAACATAGTCGTGTTTCCACATAGACAAATTTATTGAGTATGTTTGCGTTTAATGATGTGCCAACCCTTAGGTTTAATAAGTGCCTTACAAATTCCAGGCACTTGTTTGATTAATTTATCCAACTTTGCGAAGCTATTCGACTTCAGTAGCTCTGAAGAATCTTCCAAAGACCCTCACTATTCGTTGCCATCTATATACAGACTGTCTTGTCAAGTTCATCTTACAAGAGCCCGATAAGTAACAAATCGGTGACTGTGTCGACTAGTCCATTTATTAGTGATGTAAACATCTTTGCATTGCAGATAATTACTGCATAGCATGGAAGATTGTTTGCAACGGTAGTCGTGTTTATAGTACAAGTTACTATCCCAAATCCACATTCCTAATATGATTCCATGCGTCGCTTAAACGTTGTAAAGCACGTTTGTATCCATTATTCCATTAATTCGAACTAAATTATCAACTTGGTAGTCTCTAAAGCATCTCCAAACAATGATACTACCTTCTTCTGCCGTGCTGTAGACATTACACGGTCGGGGGCACAAACTTGGAACTCGAAAAGTTCGAATTTAGATTAGTCAGTCCAGAGTGTTGTCTTACATTGTTCGTCGTTCCAGTTTTTATTTATTTTTTTTATTTTTTCTGGCTCAGGAGTTTTTTGTTTAAAGAAATAAATTCTTTACCGCAATCCTACCCCAAAGACCATAGATCTGAAGCCTCTGGGCTACTGTCCTGTTGGATACCGATTGGAAATGGTTCTTCCGGAGCGATTAACGTCTATTCCGTTTGCTTGTTTTCCTAGTGAACTTGTTCTTAAGAGAAATTACTATTTTCGGACAATCAGTGCGTTTCTGCAAGAGAAATTACTATTTTTGGACAGTCAGTGCGTTTCTGCATAATATTTACACCACTTTGTGACTATCTTTCAAGAATCTGAAAGATAGTCACAAAAATAAGAAAAGAGAAACTTTACTTTTAAAGGTAAGATTGAATTAATAAATTGTAAGGCGCTTTATCCAGATCTAATTTAGGTTCCATAGTTAAAGGCAGCCTAATTAAACAATGAAATTACAGCACACATTACAATAAACAAAAACATTCTAAATGCATTACTCCACCAAAATGTAAGCTCCACCACATTTTGGAGCTAAATGCATTACTCCACCATAGCTGTAAGGTGAAAGACATCCCACAATCACTATCCAATATAAAGTTACTGATTATGGCAACGTTAGAAGTTTTGAAAATTAAAGGTGCCAACTACCTTATGATTGATGCTTAATGTTCTATAGTTCAGTTTTCTCAACATTAACATCTTACAGTTTTATTAATAATTTATTCTTACCTTTAAAAGTGAAGTTTCTCTTTTCCCGCAAATCAGAAGGAAAAGGGGAATAAAATAGAAGCAATTCAGTAAAACTCTGAGGAAAATTTCTGCTTGACAATGTCATGAGTAACAGGTTAACAAAATATTGCAGAATGTTTCAACTTAACCAACGCACTCATAGGTAATTAACCAAACGCACGCATTTTGATACTTATTACAAAATATTAGGTTATTAATAATGTTAATTGTAATTTTAGACGCTCCCCAGGTGAGATTTAATTTGCACTTGACTTCCGATCGTAATGGTGTCAATGTGTTTACCTTAAAAGTAGTCTCTGTGTTAGGATTTTTTCTTCTATTCTACTTGTGGTTTAACGTTTTACAATTATGCACCGATGCTAAGGGAGATATTAATAATGAGATGAATGATAATTATGTAATGAAGAAAGTGGGATTAAATGGGCGAATCCTGAGAAAACCCATGCACATGGTGATTGCCGTGATAAACAAAAAATCATCGTCACATTCCGGTAATATTGAGCGAATTTTAGTTTAGTAGATATTAAAATTTTATAAAATGAAATGAAATCTTTGAGTTTTATGTCCCACGGATTCATGCCAGCTAGGCTAAAGGAGACGGTGATGATGAGAAATGAATGAAATGGTGGAATGAAGAAAGTGGGAGGAAACGGGAAAACCCCGAGGAAACCCATGCACCAGAGGTGAACGCTCTACCACTGAGCCATCGCGGCCCCTAAATTAAAATTTTAGTTTTATAGTGATTGAAGACTACATTTGCCAGTAATGGTAAAAGTGTGTTACCCATTACCAGTTCATTATTTTATTTGTACATTGCCTTCGTTAAATTGATTTTTTTTAAAACCATTTTCAACAATTTGTTAACCTCAATGATCTCATCTTCATAAAATATTTCTTAACAAACTCTATATTTTCTATATCTAATTTTAAAGGAATGAAAGTATCCATATTCTCGATATCGAACGACGCTAAATTTGAATGGTCTGCATTAACTAGTGAACAGGCTTCTTTTACTTCCAAGTGATATTTTATTGCATTTTTAAATGTTTCTGCAAGCATTCTAAAGAAATTGGCAAACCACTTTGCAAGATGAGAAGCAGAATAATTTTTATGTGAAGTGATTGTTCTGAGCAATGTGTCCACGTCAGAGATTTGTAAGTAAGTTATAATATAATAAGTCAACTTGGAGCACCTATTTTTTAGGTTTTTCTTGCTTTTTTCATCAATAGCTGACGAATTGGGAATTATCTCATTATTATCCTACGTAATGTGTGGTTACTTTATTTATAGATGTTAAGGTGGTGGTACTCTTTGTTTAAATCCAGATAACGAGACTTCTAAATGATCGCTTTTTTCTTTATTATTTATGTATTGTAATATCGAATATTTTAGTTCGTAGATCAATTTCAAAGTTTGATGTTCCTTTTCAACACTAAGGCTGTATCAGATGTATATATATCTGATATATATATATATATATATCATTAACATAGCTGCCGAAAATCAAAGTCAGGTCTCCTATACCGAGGACACTTGTAGCAACCCTATACCTACGAAGAGCTCTTAGTATATTTTAGGTGTATTAATTAGAACTGTCACCGCTAAGTATACATATTTGTTATTTATTTTGAACAACAATAAGGAGTATATTCATTTCAGTGTTTATCAGACTGAACAATAAGTGGCAATACATGATGCAACTCTATGAGTCTGGAGGCTTGGACGATGAAAATCCTGACACTCAGGTGAGAGGGGTCTTATTCATGTTTCTGTGTTATAGAATTATGCATATTTATTATTTATCATCGATTCAAACATTTTGCGAAATTTTCTTTCTACAATTCCTTGTATAGCCATTCTTTTGTTTCGCTGTCTGCAAGACAATTAAACTGGTTTGTTTATGTGGTAGTTAATTAGTGATTTCGAGGAAGATTTAATAAAGAGGAAGGCCATTCAGTTGCATTACTTCAGAGTGTCGCATTTCATTGTAAGTAACACAAAGAGTAACTCTAGTATTAAAGAAAATTGTAGTTTTCGAGCAGCTTGTAAGTAGTGTGGTGTACAACATAAAATTTAAATTCCCATTAATTGGTAATCAACGGGAGATTAAAAACTGATGTAGCACTTCTCTTACATGTGTCATTGTTGTTAGACATAAAAAGCTGTAATAGTTCTACTGAAAAATCCAAGTTGTCTGGTTTTCCATACTTTATTCGTTTTATTTAAATAATAATCATAGACACATTTAGAGTCTACTCTTCCATACGGTATGGCCGTAAAATTTCAATACTCTTTTATTATTACAGTGGTGGCTGTATTTATTGCAATTCCATAATAATAATAATAAAAAATCCAAAAAATCAGTATGTGCTCTTCCATGGTGTGTGCATAATTTAATGCTGTGTCACATCCTCTGCTGTATTTTGTTTAACGTCCCACGATTATGTTCTTTAGGCTAAAGGAGACGGGTGATTAATGAAATTAAATTTTTGTGTATTTCCATCAGGAATTGAAATATAGGTGCAGTAAATCTGAAGATTGTATCCGCGAGAAGTTATAATGGTACGTTGGGGTTTTCGGTTTTTGCTTTATGTATCCTCAAAAGTATTGTTAGAGGTGGTAAGATGGTAGTCAGTGTTACTGAGGAAGTAGAGAGTACTAAAGACCAGAGAAGTGGAGTGAAATACCGTCCATATATCGAATTGGAAAATGTTTCGTTCTTCAAGAAGCGGACTGTTGTGGCAAAGTAGTAGGAATTCTCTAGTTCCGATAACAGGTTACCCTATCTTTTTTCAGTTGTGAAGCTAATCAACCATGTAACATGTCCAAATACATGTTTAGTTAAATGTGGTTTAAAAAGGAGGAATGAATATGATTTTCCGTCATACCCACACATATGATTTATTTAGTACGTTGTATTGTTTCCTTTAAAAAAGAAAAAAAAAATCAGATAAATGATATGTTCGTTCGATGGTGTTACCAGTACTTTTATCAGCGGCGGTATATTACAACTATAGTTGTGGTATAAATACAATACAGAATGACGTAACATAATGTATAGTCTGCAGGGCACCAAACTTTTATTCACCTGAAGTGAAGTAAAACAAACCAACGTTTAAGAAGTAGAAACCACACTGGAATTTCAAAAATGTCGCGAAGGTGCAAAATCGGGGATTTTATAAATGACATTTTGACAGAGTGAGTTGTATATTGTACGATGTGAGGACGACGACTATTTTCCATGCGGGGTCACTATGATTCCATTTTAAAATTAAATAATGCAGTTGTAGTTGTTCGTTTTGGGCAGAGTAGAAACCGCTATGTTGTGGAACACTGTTGAGGGGTAACAGTGTGATTTCAGTTGACATCTGAGTATTTCGTAAGGTTGTTTTTACTCAATAGAACGAAAGCCATGTGCTTGACTTACTATAGAAATTCGTTGTGCTATTCTAAATGTTCTGTTTGAGGTGATATACAGATTTATGTGTACAAGTACCAACCCGGGCATATACTTACAACCGTCGCGATGTATTGGTTTCCTTGGTAAATATTTGCCTAACAAACTAATTGGACAACGGGAAGACCGAAAATTGACTCCTCGTTTTCCAGATCTCACTCTATGAAATCTTTTCCTGTGGGAAAACAACGACAATAAGGTATACGCCGAAACCAGACAGTTGTTGATGTGAAGGTAGCATTTGTCTGAGAATGTCCTATGATTCGTGATATGGTTTTTCATATTTCGCATTGCAGAAGTGCATTGATTAGTAAGACAGTAACAGTAGACAATTCATACCACCTGAATTTAATCTGGAGATGACTCCACATGGACATATATACTCACTTATCATAGATCCTTTAGTTTCAGCAGAGTACAGGTTGCCTATTTCTGCGTTTCAACCGGTGCTTCAAATAGACACACTGATTTTCAGTTTGATTTAAATCTAGGGAACTTGGAAATGCAACAAAGTGACTGAACGTTCACGCCATGTAGGAAGACTTTGTATCTTGTAAACACACCAACTGTTAGGAGAATGCCTGGCCACTAATAATGTCAAAATAAACATATTGGTTCGCGGTCTCCTTCATCTATATGAGGGAACCCAAAACCATGGTACGAAAAATAGCCCTACACAACCATAGAACGTCCTTCAGCCCCTGCAGAACTATATACTGCAGATCAAATGTTTCATACGGCTTTCGGTGCACTCGACATCTTGCATCATAGGGATACGACTAAACATGATTTGTCGAACTACACAACATATTTCCAATCTGCGTTCTTGAGCGCATTGAAGACGTACAGCTCTATGCACTGCAGTCAGAAATAGCCTCTCTAGTGATACTCTACTTCATATGTCAATGACGTGAAGTTCCCTTCGCGTTCTTCTTTCAGAAATTGGTTGGGATAGATCTGCATTAACAGACTGCATTTCCTGTCGAGTTTGAAAACTGTTTGCCTTCGCCAGCCCAGAAACTCACTGGCGATACCCTGGGTTAGGATCTTTTGCGACCACATTTCTCATACCGCTATTTATTTGCACTCCTCTTAAACATTCCTTTGGAGTCCACATTAATATATCTATAAATTGTATGTATCTGTAATGTGTATCCATGGGTATGTCGAAACACAATCCTTCCTTTTTTGTCAATCTGTCAGATCCTTGTTTCTACCTATCTTAACGAGCTGTTTTGATACAACGGACAGTTAATTGTTCAGGTCAGCATCAGTGGTGATAGGTCGTCAAGTCACGTGATAGGAGTGAAACGCCATCTATAATGACAGAAACTAACGATGTTCTAGATGAGGGTGACTATTTTGTCTTGTGTGCTTACGAGGGAGTATCAAAAAGTTCGTGTAACCACTTAGAAGGTGATAAACTACGAACCCCCTCGGACATGCATTTTATAGCTAGATCCTTGTATTGTTAAGCATGCAAATCCTGGACTGATTAGAACTTTATTATATATATATCACTGAAGGAGCAGGAATTGACAAGTTTGAGGCACGGAGCGTCATTAAGTTCCTCCATCTTCAGAGAAAATCAGCAAAGCAGGTCCACGAAGAAATGTCAGAAGTCGATGGGGATGAAAGCCCATCCTATGTGATGTATCCAAGTAGAAACAGCAATCCCAAACTAGACACATTACCACCGCGGACGCCTCTAGAACTGGAAGACCCCCTTTCACTGATGATGCCGGAGAAAATTGAGATTATACTGGAAGAACGGGAGGATAACCATTGAAAGTGTTTTGTTTGCAATAGGCATGAGTTATGAGTCTGCCCGGAATATTATTCTCGACCAGCTGTCAGCATGGTGGGTACCACGACTGGTCACACCTTTCCAGAAGAGAAATCGCGCGGACGCTGCAAGAGAATGTTGCATCGTTGTGAGATGGATGAATTGGACTTTTTCGGCAGTTATGACCAGAAACAAAGGAAATGAGCAAACATTAGAAACACCTCTTTTCCCCCTCCCTAAAAAGGCACGAGTGAAATCTACCACCAAGAATTTGCTCTTCGCTTTCTGGAACTGTGAAGGGATATCGTGGCACATTACCTACCACATGGGCGAACTATTACAAGTACGTATTATTCCCATCTCCTGACTAAGTTACGAGAGAAACTGAAGGAGGAACGTCGTAGATTGGTCACAAAAGGGATGCTGCTGTTGGCAGACAATGGACCAGCTCATTCCACTCATGCGTTCATGATGAAGGCAGTGGAATTAGAATATGAAATATAGCCCCACCCCATACTCACCAGACCTAGCACCAAGTGACTTCCTTCTCTTCCCAGAACTGAAGCATCCACTCAGAGGACGCTGTTCTGACAGGGATGACGTCACTTCTGAAGTTGAACTGTAGTTTCAAAGCCAAACTGCAGACTTCTACAAAATAGGCTTACGGAAAGTGGAGAACTATTGGCAAAAAAATGTTACTATCCATGGTGACTACGTAGAGGAGGAGTTGATAAGTTGATTTTGAGTTTAACGTCCCTTTCAGCAGTGAGGCTATATGAGACGGGGACCTACTGATTGACATGAAATCCGAACCACATGAGCTCCTGCCGGGAATCGAACCTGGGTCTCCTACTACGTAGGGAAGGAGTAATACCATCATTAAGTCAGAGTTCTCCAGAATGGGTTTCTTCTAAATGATTACACGAGCTTTCCAGTACCTCCTCCTTTCTACATACATGCGTTCGCTTTTATTAAAAAATAAATAAATAAATATCATAATTTCATACAGTTCAAGTGTGTATGGACTGCTTGACACCTTGTAGGTAGTTACGTAGTAGATTATACGGATTTTTCGACTAGATCGTAGCTTCTGTAGGTACATCGAGTATACAGAAATTCTACATGTAATGATATTTATACAGGTAGTTTGATAAATAAGTGGGTTTGGTCCATAAACGAATGTAGGATTGGATTCCATCACCTACGAGTATCGGTATGATCTAGTTCATGTGCTGAAGATGTAGATGCAAAAGAGATTATTGATCTGTTGAATGCGGTAAGAGGCATGGTGGTTCAGTTGTAGAGCACCTACTTCTATTGAGTGGGATCCCTGGTTCGATCCCCACCCAAGTACGTTCATAGTGAACAACATCGTGTCCGTGGTTTTTCTCGGGGTACTCCCATTTCCTTCCACATTCGTATTTCACCCATTCTTCCATCATCATTTACTTGTCTTAATCATCTGTCCCTCTTAGCCTAAATGGCATAATCGGGGGACAAAGATTTCATTTTGAATGCGGTGTGCGGGGACAAAGCTTTGGAGCGTACGGCGGTGTTTAATTGTTATAAGGAACTCCTAGAGGAAAGAAGAAGCAGTACAACGAACCTCATATGTGCATGCAGTTTGATCCAGGTAATAGATGATGAAGCATGTGGAAAAATGAATAATACTGTGTTACGAGATCGTCAATCAGCTTGGAGGTTTATTAGTGAGCGACTTGCATTATTCCGGAACTTATTAATTATATTATCGCAGAGAAACTTTAATTTTCTGAAGGTAATTGCTGTGTGCATCTGTTAAACACTTTGGGGCACAAAACAAGACATCCGTGGGTTCGTGCTTACAGAATTTGTTGTCCTACTAGCAAAAGGGTCACGCACTCTCGAATCAAATCATCACAGAAGCCTTACCATAGTTCTACTACTTTGGTCCCAGAAACGAAGCCCGTAAACCAATAATGGAAACATGCATTACTGCCATTCAAGAAATCGCGGTCTGGCACAAGTGTTGATTTTTTTTCTTCGTGGACGTATCCTCATCGAGTTGCTGAAAAGCGCAACTGTGAACGCTACTCACTATGCAAAACACGAACGGTGGTAATTCGATAATTTTGTAAAATACCACTCACGCGATTTTATAGTTATTTCGTAAACAAATTAATACCTCTATTAAAACATATTAACATACACAAATTAACACAGAGCTTCTTCGTGGCTAAAAGGTTAGCATACGCGCCTTCGGCGTGGGAGACCCGGGTTCGATTCCCGGTGGGAGCTCATGTGGTTCGGATTCCACGTTCCATAGGTCCCGTCTCGTGTAGCTGAAAGGGAAGTTAAATTCAAAATCAACTCAATTCAACAAATTAACGTACTGTATTAATAACCGTAACATATGACGTAATTTCTTATAAAAAGACCTACAAGGGCTAGTTTACTTTTAGGAATGATTTTTCTTTGGGTGAAGTCTGCCATTCGACAAATTCAACAAAGTATCTCAGGCAACACTTTCTCTGGTAACATCAAAGATCCCTTTGTGTTGTCGAATGTTTCTGTATTGCCGCTCCCCTTTTTTCCTGACCTGATATTTTTGTGGTAGTTCCGGTGGTTTAAATACTTTTCCGGTACTGTTCATTCGGTTGTTTAAGAAATAGTGTATGGAATAAGAGTGTGAGCGCACCAGTTGAAAATTAGGGTCAACCTAGAAGTAATTGGTATAAAGCTGACTTTGGTCTCATTTGATCCAGAATTCATCCAAGATTAACACAATAGAAGCCCACCGCAATCCAAGTTGGGATACTGTATACAGGGTGATCCAAAGTTGCTGAAATTATCATATAAAGTGCATAAAATGTTATTCTGTAGAATCACTTTATGTAGCAAAAAATTAACTCACATAAGGACTTTAATCCCTTCACGGTGTAAGACCGCATCCTTCTACATATATACATACTCTTTTAGTCACGGATCTATGCGCGCATACAGGGTGGTACAAAATGTTATTTTTCCTTCACGTAATAAAGCAAAGATGTAGCAGAATACATTCTGCTGAAGATAGAAAACGTTCTAAACATTATGATTTTGGTGAAGTGTCATGTTTAGAATATTTTGCAGTATGAAAGAAATGCACGCTTTTCAATGTATAATTATGCGTAAGATCACCTACCACACGAATTAAATTAGGTAAAACGAAAATACATGAGTAACAATAAACTAATACCTGAACCCTTTAGAAATAAGCAGGCTGTCTGAATTGCAACTGAAGTTAAGCACGACGTTCATTTCAAATAAATTTTAGTACACACTGAACGTAATATACACGTTTACATTTCGTTGTCAACATCTTCATCGTCACTGTCACACAAATCGAAAATATTAGCATTGCAACATTGCACTGTGACAGTGAGCACATGATACACACTTCAGTCATACTTTCGATATGAGCAGATATTTGTGTTGCACGGGTTCCTGAATAGATTTGCATTTGAACCGGATTACCGGAGAGCCTCTTTCGCTGGTGTCAGATTGGTTTGAATTAGAATAATATAAGAATTTCGCTGGTGTCATTGCTAAGCATCCAGCCTCTTTTAACTGGATCGAGCACGTTGCAGATAATAGTGTGAGCGTACTAGTACTTGAGGTAGAAGTAATTGGTATAAAGCTGACTTTGGTCTTATTTGATAGAGAATGCATCCAAGATTGACACATTAAAAGCCCACCGCTATCTAAGTTGGGATAATGTATACAGGGTGGTCCAAAGTTGCTAAAATTACCATGTAAAGTGCATAAAATAATATGGTATAGAATATCTTTATGTAGTAAAAACATAACTGCCATGAGGACATTAATTCCTTCAGAGTGGAAGACTGCACAGTTTTACACAAATACATGTTCTTTTCTTTAAAGTTAAATTCATACAGGGTGACACAAAAAACATATCATTGTTCTTTGAATGGAAAGAAGCAACGAGGAGTCATAATTCTATTGAAATGGGCAACGCGGAAACCTTTAATTATCTCAAAGTGAAAATTAACGATGGTATCTGTTAACAGTTACTAAAACATCGAACGTCTACTACATTATCATGTCTAATTGAGCACAGTTAATGACGTGCTTTCAAAGAGGATTTTGCAATACATATCTTCTTTAAATATTGAAGCCTTCACAAAAGTTACAAATATATTTTTGTCTTTTTATGCTATACTGTGAATAGACATGTCATATGAATTGGCTACCTGACAGAAGAGAGAGACCTTAGCTTATAGGTAGACATTCATCTCATATGTTGCCGTCCGGGTATCAACGAAAATGATGAGTTTAAAAAGGCGTAATCAAAAGGATTTCAGACACTTTTAACATTTAGTAAACGTCAAAATTGTCATTGTACTCGGGAAGAAATACGTTCCAAGATATGGATTTAGTAGCAATGGCATCTCCTGTAATATCTCACACACGCTAGAGACTTAAGGACATGTATTCAAAATTTTCAAGTACCTCTTACCGCTTATAAATCAGATAATATCTGTTTTTTCTCTTCTGACGAAGTCTAATGAAGTCAGTAATTATGTTGTCACTTGACTTAAACTGTTTTATGACATGAGATAAAAGTTGGAATTTTCACGCTGGTCACAACTTAAGACACAGCTGTTCTGGTTGGGAGCAGGAAAATTCGGTGTAGGGGATGTTAGGTGTGAAGAAAGACTTGTTGTAGTAGACCGTAGAACCCATTAGAAACTTAAGTTTGAAGATAAAGGAGCGTATTAGTTTTAATTTCAAACTTTGTGTAGAACTTACTTTTACTGTACTATAAGGAATTTTTAAAAAATGTGTAAAAATAAATGCCTCTACTAAACTATGGAACTATGTTACTGTTTTTCTAGAGGCGTGGCCGATATTAGCCCAAATAAATTTAAACCAGTAAACATAGTTCCATAAATGTCTCATCTTTTCTTGATCATTTACCACAAACTACATGAAAATCGGACTTCAGTTAGAAATTCTAGACCCAAATGAAATCCGTGATTTTTAAAACATCACCCTGTATATGTTCTATGATGTACTATATGAAAGGTGTTTTTAGTTGTTTCTATAACTATTCTCTGAACTTATAATTGTAGTTGTAATTGTTTTATTTGTGACAAAAAGTGTCAGAGGCAAAAAAATAAATTTGCTTTTCTTGAAATAGGTAATAACATTTTATGGTTTTCGTTTTCACAATATAAGTGTCGTCAGTTATCGTAAGTGGTAATATTCAGTAGACCTATGTATTACACCGAATCTACCTTACACCTAAATTTCCCCGCACCGAGTTTTCCGTACACCGAATTTTCCTAGACCCGTTCTGGTTACATGCAAAGTCTGTACAGTGGTTCATTAGTTGAAAAGATCTGAAATACATCTCTTACTTATCATTGACCTCACTCCAGCGATGAAACTTGTATAAACTCCACTCTTAAATATATCGGAAACTAAGCTCCTCAGCTCAGTGTTGAAATTTCGTGTTACTTTCAATCAACCATTGCTGAAGTAGACTTGAAAAAAAAAAAAAAAAAATTAACATTGTCTGTTGTTTAGATGGTTCACATGCTTTATGACCTTCATCGGTAGCATTGGTACTATTAAGGATAATTCTGGACTTCAAGAAGCATTTCATGAAAACTACGCCCCAGCGTCGGTGATTCATGTGTTAAGTGGTAAAGCATACACAAAAACATTGATAGCTCATTTCCTAACTGAAGCTGCTTTAATGAACTTATTGTTAAAAAGAATAATTCCTGACAAAAAGTCATGAGTTCCAAGAGGATTCGATACTTTTAATACCAAATATAAAGTTAATACTAAAAGTGGCAAGATGTGACTGAAAGTGGTAGGAATAAGCACGCTGAGATTCTGCCCTCGAACAGTAAGCAGACCCATCTATCTCAGATGAAGACCTGAACAATCTAAAATATTTGTGCAAGAAACTAGAATCTCATGAATGTACTCCAAATGCTGCCAGTGAATGTGCCGCACTTCTCAAACAACAAAATGAACTACACAGAGATGCTGCCAGTGAATGTGCCGCACTTCTCAAACAACAAAATGAACTACACAGAGAGATGGAATACCTACCTTCAATATTGAGAACAGCAAAACTGTGGATTTACTATGGATTCAGTACCTTGGGTACGTAAAAATAGTGTAAGATATTCATTCGCTCAGAAAGAACTGTAAATTAGAGTCAACACCTCACAGCTGTCGAAAATATGTTGAACCTCTTTCCAGTTGCTGGCCACAATCAGTATACTAAATGTTCCCGTCTGTATCTGCAAATAATAAGAGCACTGCATCAAAACGCATCCATGGCTTTACGAAAAATTTGCAAAACACATCTTTCACACAGTTCAACGCTCGAATCGAATGTGGGCTGAGCTCTGAACAGGTGTAGTCATTAAGCAATGCATAATAAATGTTCTCAAAAACCAGGACAGATTAACCAGGGGTCGTGGAATGACAGAAAATAATCGTCTTTTTATGGATTTACAGTTTCCGTGTATTTGACAATGTATTTGACAATGAAAGTATAATTCTGAGGATCATAACTACCAGTATTAGTACTACAGATGACTCAGAGGTGAATTGTGACGACACAAAACTATTAGAATTTCGAACTCATCAGCACCTGAATAATGTAGCATTGACAGATTGTCTTTCAAGAAAAAGAATCAACCGAAGAGATTGACACAGAACGTAAACCGAGTTAAAATATTTATGAGGAAACCAAAGGAAGCTTTGGCAGAGTGATTACAAAGGTAGAGCAGTACATCATCGAGTTCATTGAAATAAGAAAAATTCAGAGATACGAGTGGATGATATTGTCAATCAATAGCATTCATTCGTAGTGTCGAGGTCCGGACATGGATTTTCCATTGTATTTGATGGATATGATTTCTCCAAGTACGTAGTCATGACGAAAGACGTAAATTATATATATCTGCACCAGATGTGCTTTTTGACTCCTCCACAGACATCTGCATCAGTCAGAAAACATTTTTATCCAATACCACGAACACAAATTTATCGCTCTTATTTCTCAGGCACTTATATTAGACTCCAAATTAGGTTATGATTTTGCCCAGTCCATTGGAGATGAACTGCCTAATTGTTCAAACGGCTCTAAATTATGCTGTCTCGGGTAACTTTGATATTGTCATTGTGGTTTCTGGTGACTCATACATATAGATTCTTCAGACCTGAAATGTGTGGTATCTTCGTTCAGAAAAAGGTGAATTCAAGATCAGTGAGCGTACATATGTAAGTGTTAGTGAAATATGTAGTAGCATGACACCGGCTGTCATCACATCTACTGACGTTTCAAGGCATCATTTATTTGTGCCTTTTCGTGTTGGAAAACCTAGTACATATAACAAATTCTGAAGTTCACGGAAGGCAAGAGAACTAAGTAGCTTACTCTTGACTTTTCCAGAAAACCTGCAGATGTTTCTTTAATCGGCATGCCGTCATTGTCGATTCTTTATAGTGGAGACCCTGACACATCTTCAAACTTCGGTACTTGAGTTACAGCAGGCTATCGCTAGACCAAATAATTTAAGTATTCCGGAAAGACTGCCTCTTACAGTGAATGTTGGGCACTTTCATATTTTACGAACATATCTGCAAATAGTGCGTTGAAAACCATTTCCCTTCAACGCCCTCAATCGAACTAAGTGGAGCTAAGTGCTTGGCAATAACACGTATATCCCGATTCAAATCTATCTGGCACCAGAGAAAGAGGCTCTCCTGAAAATCATCCACTGCAAATAGAAATGTTCATCCAGGAATACGTGCAGCACAAATATCTGTTCATGCCGGAAGGATGGACTGAAGCATATCATCATGTGCTCACTATCACAATGGATTGTTACAATTTTGATATTCTTAATCTGTGTCACAGTGACGACGAAGGTCTTACAACGAAATGTAAATGTGCACATTACGTTCAGTATGTGATGAGATTTATTTGAAATGAACGTTGTGCCCAATTTCAGTTGCAATCCACACAGTGTACTTACTTATAAAGAGTCAGATATTAGTTTCTTGTTACTAATTCTCGTTTTACCTGATTTAATTCGTATTTTAGTAGCTCTCACGCATAATTGTACATTGAGAAACATGCATTCCGTTCACACTTCAAAATATTTTAAACATGATACTTAATTTTTAGAAATTGTGATGTTCAGAATCGTTTTATATCTTCAGCAGAATGTTTTTGCTACATTGTTGCTTGTATTACGTGAAAACACAATAACATTTTGTAACACCCTGTATATGCACATAGACCTGTGACTTAAAAATATTAAGTCTTCCACTTGAACGGATTAAAGTCCTCATGTGAGTCATATTTTTACTACATTAAGTTGTTCTATACAATATTATTTTATGCATTTTACATGGTAATTTCAGTAACTTTGGACCACCCTGCATACATTATCCCAACTTGGATAGCGGTGGGCTTTTAATGCGTCAATCTGGGTTGCATTCTGCATCAAATGTGGCCAAAGTCAGCTTTATACCAATTACTTCTAGGTTGACCCTATTTTTCACCTGGTGCGCCTACACTATAAGTGTTTTCCAACGTACTATTTGCAAATATGTTCGTAAAATATGGAAGTACGCAGCATTCTCCGTAGGAGGCACTCTTTCCGAAATAATTACGTTCTTTGATCCGGCGATTGCTCACATGTAACTCAGGTGCCGAAGTTTGTTTAAATGTGTCAGACGTTTCACTATAAAGAGTTGACAGTATTGCTATGCCGATTCAAGCGACATCTGCAGCGTTTACTGGACAAGTCACGAGTGAACTATTTAAGTCTTTTGCCTTCTGTGAGCTTTAAAAAAGGCGCAGATACGGTATCACATCAACTGATGGCTTGGATCATCAGTAGATGTGATGACATAGCCGGTGTTCAATTACTACATATTTTACACACGCTCACATGTGTGCCCTAACTGCTCTTGATTCCACTTTTTTGAACAAATGCATCACATATTTCAGGTCTGAAGTGGTATACTACCACAATAAAGATATCTGTGTCATCAGCAACCACAGTGACAATATCAAAATTACCCGGCAGCATGTTTCAGAGCCGTTTGGACAATTAGGCAGTCGGCATCTCCAGTGGACTAGGTGATATCATGACCGTCTAATGATACACGTGTGCCTGAGAAAGAAGAGTGATACAATTGTGGTTGTTTGTAGTATTGGATAAAAATGTTTTCTGGCTGATGCAGATGTCTGTGGATGCGTCAAAGTACACATCTGGTGTATAACATTTACGTCTTCCGTGTTTGACTCTTCGTACTTGGAGAATCATATGCATCAAGTACAATGGGAACTCCACGTTCGGACGTCGACAAAACCAATAAGCGGTATTGATTTGACAATATCATCCACTAGCATCTCTGAATTTTTCCTCGTTCAGCGAACTCGATGAAGTACTGCTCCACCGTCCAGAGCGAACTTAATCCTACATTTTGGACGAGGACACCATGCAACAACCTTTGTAATCACAGTGGCAAGACTTCCTTTGTCTGGTTTCTGTATGAATCCATCTTTGAATAACGATGTTGATGTAGGGGCACGCTCATACGCAACGGTATTGATGTTGTGATCAATGTTGTTTATGACCCACTGAAGGAAATCTCCAGGATAGAACTCTTTCAAGATGATGTCGCCACAACCTACTACCGACTGCTTGTAGCTCATGACTTCACTGTAAGGCACTGAAAATCCGAGTTGGTACAGTTCTTCGATCAGCCAGCAAGTTCCAAATGCATGATTCATTTGTACGTTGGATTGCTTGTTTTCCTACTTTCTGTAGACATTAACACAAGACGTTTATTCAGGCGAAATCGATCACCGCAATTCTTGTGATAAACAGCTTCAGCTACAACAAGAGCAGTGAAAGTTCGAAACCTCTTTGCAACTTCCACCCCTATATCATTTTGGTTGCTGCAGTGGGTACGAATACTTTCGCGAAATTTGTAAAGTTTCAGTTATGTAAAACTTTTGACACTCTGGGTTATGAAAGTCAATTCTTTCATAACAAAATAAGCAATTCGTCTTCCAGTTGAACTCTGACACAGATTGGAGGCGTTTCTTTTTAGGGGACGGTTTGTAGTTTTCATTTTTCTTTTTCTTCCTCGCATTATCTGATTCTTTTACTGTGGGGCGTGGTCATGGTGATAGTCTTTGTGTATTTTCGCAACACCATTAAGGTCGTGGTTGCAATGATTCTATATCCAGTACCATGATCATTCCGACGTTCGCTAAATGTTAAAAGTGTTAAGTCCTTTGGATCTCACCTTCTGAAATCCACTATTTTTGGTGGTATCTAGACTGCAGCTTATGACATCTCTGGGCTTACGTCTGAATATTTCGCCAGGAAGCCATTTCATATGACCGATATTTATTTACAGCCTAGTCTAAAAAGATATATCTATGTATATCTTTGCAAAATCTTCTTTTAAAACACACCATTAGCTTCGCTCAATTAGACATAATAGGTGGATGTATAGCGTTCGAGATGTTAGTGACTGTTTTCACTCACTAACAATGTCGTTTTGTGGTGTCATCCTGTATATGCACCAACTTTAAAGGAACGAAAAGAGCACGTACTTGTGTAAAACTGTGCAATCTTCCACAGCAATTAAAGTCACCATATGTGTCACTTTTTTTACTACATAAAGTTCTTCTTTACAATACCATTTTATGTACTTTACATGGTAATATCAGCAACTTTGGACCACTCTGTATATATTATCCCAACTTGGATAGCGGTGGGCTTTTAATGTGTCAATCTGCATCTAATCTGCATCAAACGAGACCAAAGTCAGCTTTATACCAATTACTTCCACTTCGAATGCTAGTACGCCCACACTATAGGGCTATGATGTACTCTTTTTAATAACGGCTTACTTTCGGAGACATTTTATTAGCACTAACACGAAAAAAACATTGATAACGACACCAGTTTCCTTTTTCTGGCGGAACTACACAAGTAACAACAGCGAAGCTAAATCGTTGATTATAAACTGAATGGCCTTCTGTATTTTAAACAATAGTTACTTAGTTCTTAATTCATTATTGTACTACAAAGTAAACGTTAGTAATGTTGGAATAGTGTGAGAGACGAAAAGTGTCATCGAAATAATCAATCTCGGTAATTGTATGTTGCTAGACAAGAGTCTGTGAGAACAGAAAAAAATAAATTGTAAGTACATAAGATAGTATGAATTAAGATTATAAAAAAATGATTTATGTTTAACTGAAAGTTTAAATAAATGATTATGAAGATAAATTTTATGTAAAGAGAGAGACGAATAAAATGAAGATGTAAATAAAGGTAATAAGTGTATTTAAGATTCTTTTTGTAGTGATTCCTTTCCGTTCCGATTAAACACGATAGGATTTACCATTCCAAGCGACTTAAGTTAATGAGGAATAACCGCAGCATTTTTCTCAAAGGTATTATTTAAAGAACCCAACAATTACTAAGTTAAAATATCGTCAATTTATTTATGGATACAGTACAACGGAGTAATCCGATTTTATATGTGCCCATTTTCTTTACATTATTTATTACAGATTTCCATTCGCATCTATTGGTTGAGGAAAAGTTCCTCCGAAGGGTAGTAGTATGACATTAATTTGAAGTTATTAACATATAAGAGAATGGTTGTGTTCTGTATGTTGATGAAGGAATGTATGTATTTTAACAGGAAGTTTTGGAAGATATGCTCAACAGACAGCTAACTCGTGAGTATTTGGATGTACTCAAAGTTGTTCTTCTTGGAGGAAGTAGTATAGAGTTTGCTGCTGACCTTATGGACCAAGATGACACTGAGGGAAGTGCAAGATTTAATAATCCATTCGTTCCAACCGAAGTCGTCAGTGATTTGGGTCAGATGGTTTTGAGGTGCCAAGCAACTTGTCAGTCTGTTACATTGTGTGTTTTAAAGTAAGTTGATAAATATGCTTTATTTTCGTGAATAGTTTTTAGTTCAAAAGTTGTTTTCCTAACTATATTGAAGCGGATAATGAAGCAAAACATTGTGCTTCTCTTTAGTATACTTACTTTTTATTGCGGTACACCTTTTATATCTCCGAATTAAGATCACAGTTGCAAAATGGAGATAGATAGAGTTCGAAACTCTTGATAACTGACTTCATGAACGTAGAGCTATAGTTTCTAGAACATGTAACTGTTACTGGAGATTCGCCAAATGTGGGAAGTAGAGTAAATGGCTAATGCCATAAGTCCTTTAGTGAAGTGGCATAAAGATGATCCACATCTCAAGGTCAGTTTTTCTCCCCTTGCTAGTTTCGTACTTGCTTCTACAAACTAATACTCTCCATTTACTCTTATATTACCTTTTCGGGGCCAGTTCCCTCATCTGCCTAAAAGATTGTCAGCATGATCGTCCTGTTTTGCTTCGGACAGTTGCTTTCGATAAGGTGGATTAGAAACTTCGTCTGATTTATGCCATTCCTTTTTTTTTTCTTTCTTTCTTTTTTTCTCCTCAGAAGGATCATAAGTGAACAGTAATTTGATCCATTCCACAGTGAGTTTCAGTACTTCGTCATCGTGTCGACACAAGTTACTCTCTGTCCGTTATAAACGAAAGAGTGACGTTAGTGTTACTCAGCGAACATTTCAATTAAGTATCCAAACTCTATCTGTTTTCTGAAAATTCAAAATTATTATTATTTTATTATGTTGTCATCAGTTGTCAGTCAATCAGCTCTTTCTTCCCAGAAGGTAAATTTCCGTTCAAGTATCTTCAAGAACGGACCATCACGCTCTTCAACTTCTATACTCGCACTACATAAACCAAAAGGCTTAGCCCATTCTTTCATATAGGAATGTATCAAAAGTGCACATGGCATATACAAATAGTGATATTTTATCAATGCTGAGGCATCATTTGAAGCTGGAGCTCAAAGCCACGGAAGCAGTTGGTAGTGTTCACGAAGAGGAAGAGTAGGAAACAGTATCTGACCTTACGACGTAGAACTCGTTCAATTGCTTCAAGGCTAACAATTCGACTTTCCATTTGCAGTACTTTGTTACTCTTAAAGATAATAAGAGCATATTACGAATTTTTTGCATGAAAATTGTGAGAATGGTACCGACAAGAAATCGAACAACTTGGAAAATGACAAAGGACAGTAATAAAATTCGACGGCTTATGTTTTAATTTGTAACATGTTTCTTTTAGTCTTGTGCCGTTGTAATAAGAATATGCTTGTAAGACGGAAGTACTTTTGATATATCCCAGTAATTGAATATGATTGTGAACTTCCGCTATATTTAGCTTTCAAACGCTATGTACTTTCAGTAGGCATAAAAACGAGCTTGACTCGAAAATACATGATGATGTAGACTAGAGATGGCGTGCAAGGCAGTAATCAATCACATTAATGTAATTACATTATGTTAATAATTTTTATCTATCATATTATCATGTGAAACCTTAGTTGATTTTTATTCTTTAAGAAGTACTGTCTTTCATTTTCCATTTGTATAATGCATACATATATATACTTGTGCTGTTTGCTCCAGTAACTCATTTTACAAATAATATTGAAACCCTGTTCCAAAATGCCTTCATTAAAAAAAAAAAAAAAAAAAAATAGTATGAAACTTTTCATAGGAAATTTAATTAATTTGCAAATAAGGTATTAAGAAAAAAGAGAAGGCAGATAAACAACGAAGATAATGCCTATTTAGCTATCAGTGTCACTACCATTGATCGACATTCCATCTACAAACACATTACACATCATATCTTAGGTATTTTCTGCGATTTCCTTTTATTATAACTCATATTTAATAAATAATTGTTCAGTAATTCGTTAAATTACTAAGTAACTTATGTACTTTAGTTTTAGAGGAAGTACTTACGTAACGTATTTAGACCCACTTTCATTTCTGTTCAGTTGTGTAAATGCTTGCGAGTAGCATTTGTTACGTCTTTCTAGCTCGATGATCATTGACGTCTATATGGTATGAGGGTTAGCTCCAACTTGCACCCGCGACACCCATCGTCGAACTGAACCGCGGAAATAAGGCACTCAATGCATCAGCAAAATATTGAAATCCAGTCCCAGTTACGGAAGTTAATATGTTCACAAGATTATGTTTTATAGAATAGACTAGCCTTTGGCTAGCAGGCGGCTTTGCCTCCAGACCCCGCGCCTTTGCTCGGCTTACTGCCTCGCACCTCTTAAACTCACAATTTTACCATATTTCAAGCATCTTTTCATTTCAACTATCTAAAAGATAAGATTTTGTATCCCAAGAAGACGCCTTTTAAATAAGATGGGAATTTTTTCATTCCCTCTTTAGACCCCTTAAAAACTAAAAATATTCACTTTTGGTAATTTTCCTGTGTTTTAGTCCCTGAAGTCTACAATCATGCAAAGTTTCGTCATTCTGTTCCTGCCGGAAGTGCCTAAACATTTTGAAGTGTAGATAAATAACATGGGAAAGATTTTTCAGTTCCCCGTAAAACCACTAAATTTGGGAATTTTTATTTTTGGTTATTTACTTTTGTAACGCTAACGAAAACGTACAAGCGTACCGAATTTTCAAAGTTTTTATTCCAAGTACGTAAAACATGGGATTATAGGTCCCCCCCCCCCCAAAAAAAAAACTATTTAAATAACATGGGGAATTTTTTCACCTCTCCCTCTAGAGCTCCTAAAAATTAAAAATATTCACTTTTGGCAGTTTTCCTGCGGGTTAGCCCCTGAAAACCACAATCATGCCAAATTTCAACTTTGCACGTCAACCGGAAGTACCGCTTTATGTCAGTTCATGTAGTTTTATATATAGTTACGCTGTAATCCAACCTTGTGAAAACATTAACTTCCGTAACTGGATCGGATTTCAATGACACTTTGGTGATATATTGAGTGTCTTAATATCGTTGTCCAGTTCGACGATGGGCGTCGTGAGTGCAAGAAGAAGCTAATCCCCTTACCATATGGACGTGGCAATGATCATGAGCTAGGAAGACGGAAACGCCACTCACAAGCTTTTGCACAGCTGAACACAAACAAAAGCGGGCCTAATTGCTGAACCATGTGTAGTTTTTGAGATGTAGCATGAAACATACCGAAACATTTAAATTTTTCCGGGCACTATCGTCACGCACTTGCTTTCTTCGCGTTTTTACCATATCCTTACTTTCTTCTCCATGTAATACCAGTCATGATTTTTTTTGCAATAGTTATTCACATACAGAATTATTTTGTGGCCTAACAACAATTTTTAGCACTTTGTGCCCTCCTGAGATATTGCGCCCTAAAAGTGGCATCAAAATCACAAACTTAAATTTCACACCCACATAAATCTAAGGTGCCAGTAGTATTATAGCTGTAGTTATTTCTGCACACTCTTTACACGCAATAATATTCAGCGCAAAATTTATAAACCCTCACTTTATGCCATTCCAAAATACAGTCCCTTTAAAAGTGTAATTTTCTTTAGTTTTTGGTGTTTTCTTGTATTGGTTTGCAACCCTGCATATTTATTTAGAATAAAGCGTATATATTTTCCGTGTACCTCAATTTCTCCTGTAAACATTCATTTTTGTTTGGTGTTCATCTGTTTCGTACATCATGAGCACGAAACATCCCTTTGTAGTTTTCGTAAACGCTTGCAAACCAAAAGTTGACACTCCACTGACAACAAAGATGGCCGCCATTCAAGAATACTTGTACATACGGCAACGTAAATGATTTTATTGACCATCTCATACACAAGGCTCATCATACTCCAATTTCTATAATTTTCCGAGATGGTCGAGCAACCATTTTCACAGTCTTTGGACCACTTCAGATGGATTGACCCAATATGTTTTGGATGTGATTACATTCTCTCAGCGCCGTCCAAGGCCGTCGGATACCCATTTTATGTGGAGGCTGTTCTGCTGGTAATAATCAGAATGATCACACAAGCCGAACAGACCTTAGCATGGAAACGAGACAAAAAATATTCCAAAGGTAGGGAACAGTAGAGCTACTATTACTGTCTAAGGCAGGCATGAATGGAATATCATTAGTGGCTCATTATGATGTGAAATAATTGTACCAGAATAAATCGTAATATCTCATGATATGAAAGAAGGCCGTATATTCGTGTGTAAATGTGTCATGAACTTTAAATGCAGTAAAGTAAATGGGGTTGTTTGTTTTATGTATTCATCAAATTAAAGCAAGCCTGTCTAGCGAGCTACTAGGTAAAGGTTACCATTTTTGCTTCGTAGTCAGAGAGGACTTCTAATGTTTAAATCCGAAAGTCAGTTGTTCTAGCAGGGATTTTCCAAGTTTTCTCAGTCCCGCGAAACTTTTTTAAAATTATTGTTCCACGTTTATGCTCTTTAGGCTAAAGAAAACGGGGATCAATGAAAGTAAACAATTATGTAAGAATTGAAGCAATGAGAATGTGAGAGGAAACTAACCCTCAGAAAATTGTCCACCGCAAACTCATATGTTTTTTGATCGAATCCCTCGCACTAAGAGTTAGCGCTCTACCATTGAGCCAATACCCCCGCAGACTCAAAGCGACCAACTTCTACGTTTTCCTTTTCCTATTGTTAATAGCCATTTGGCTTTATCTGAAAGCTCCTTAATAAATAAGTAACAATCCTTAATTTCTAGTAACTATAGATCGTGACAATGAATGGTCTTTGGAAATATTTGTTGTATATGATCAAAATACTTCTTTCATATTTTCCTGTAGTAAGTTTCATTTGATTATGTCAGATGGAATAATTATGACTTATATAACAATTTTCTAATGAATTGCGATATTAATTGTTGTTTCTACTATTTCAGAGCTCTTTCATGGCATGATACGAATGCCAGTTTGAAAGCCACATTGTTAGCAGGACCTATTGTTAAACAACTTGCTTTAGATGGTAGTTTAACCCTCCCTATTGCTGAACATATCATGACATCCATACTCCAAGGGCTTCAGATGCATGGTCAGCATGAGTCAAACCAAGGAGCCCTTCTCTCATTAGGAGCGCAAGTGTACGAAGTTCTGAGACCATTATTTCCAGAAATAATTGAGGTAGTGTATATAAGTGTAACATGAGTGAATTAGATTTTGTTCAGACGGGGATCTGTTTCTCTAAGTAGTTCTCTTTACTGCTAATTTTATATTTTGAAGTAGTAGTTTATATAACTTTTAATGACCAGATATCTTTTAATTACTGGTGCAACGATCATTAGTAGCTTCTCTGGATTGCGGTAAGTTATGATCCCAATAAATATTGGTATATTTCTTGTCTACCTAAATAGGTTGTTTCGAATGATAATCTTGCACGATATTTCTTTTTTCATGTTATAAATGAAAATCATTTATGCCAGTTATGGCTCAAAAAGTTTTGCTTTGAAAACTAGATACTTTGATGCAGCAAGATTGGTTTACAAGAATCTTCAAATAGCTGTTAACATTTCAGAACATATCGTTTAAAATATGATGTATTTAGCGAAACATAAATCGTCATGAATGGAATATGATACGGGCGTTCATGGAATTGTCCATTATATGATAGGAAAAAGAAATATAGTAAGCTACATTTTCAGGAAGGGAAATGTATAGAGCTATGAAAACTGCAAAGAAATCAAACGAATGTCACATGTGATGAAGAGTTGGGAGAATATTGTACGGACGACTCCAAAAGTGCATTCCCACCTGCAATTCTCCCTTTCCTGATATAGTAGGCAACACAAAAAGAACAGGATCGTTGAGGTGGCTGAGAATTAGAAAGGCGTTGGATCAAACCTCAGTTTTGTTACAAATATATCAGTGTGGCAAACTGTAAATAAGAGAATAAAATAAATTGTTAACAATGACGAGTCGTGAGGGCAATGAATGACATAAAAAGTTACAAAATGATCTTAAGCAGTCCGAACAAGATGAATGGTTAGAAATAGATATCAGTTTCTCTCCTTCCTCCAAAAAATAATCAAAAACTCGTAATAAAAGAAAAAGGTTACATAAGTAAAGTTTAAGCCTAACAGCACAAAAACAAACATCCACACGAAACGGAAAGACAGACAAACACAGAATAAGGAACACCAGTGGCGTAGTAGACTAGCGGGCCTCTCATGCAAGATCAAGTAAAGGCTACAGTGGCGATTTTAAAAAGTAAGATGATATACTGGTACACTATCAGAGTTCGAAAAGGAAACGAGTTTTTAAAAATAATAATCTCTCTTTATCTTGCATAGGAGGCCCGAAAGTGTGCTGCGCCACTGATGTCCCTTATTCTGTGTTTGTCTCTTTCCGTTTCGTATGGATGTTTATTTTTGTGCTGTTAGGCTTTTATATTAAAACTTTACTTATGTAACCTTTTTCTTTTATTACGAGTTTTTTATTTTTTGGGGGGAAGGAAACTGATATCTATTTCTAACCATTCATCTTGTTTGAACAGCTTAAGTAAGACCATTTTGTAACTTTTTATGTCATCCATTGCCCTTACGATTCGTCATTCTTAACAATTTATTTTATTCTCTTATTTGCAGTTTGCCACACTGATATATTCGTAACAAAATTTGTTTTCCAACGTCTTTCTAATTCTCAACCACCCCAACGACACCTGTTTTTGGCTGCTATTGCAGGAAAGGGGGCATTGCAGGTGGGAATGCACTTTTGAAGTCGTGTATACAAGGGTGATTACGGGAGGGAACATCAATAGAATAACAGTTTGTATTATGCCAAGAAGGAGTACAACAGTCTCAATTTTTATACTAAGACTAAGGCTATGAAAAACATCAGAAAGTACAAATTTGGTTGCATATTGTCTTCATTGATTTGGGCCTACGACAGACTACCATGTCTGGAATGTAATGAAATACGGAAATATCTGCGGAGGAGTGTCAAAGAAATATGTAAGGATAATCCAAGATATATATATATATATATATACATATAGATAGATAGATAGATAGATAGATATAGATATAGATAGATAGGAGATATTTAGGGCGGAGCGAAAAATCACTTTTTTATATATCGAAAACGCAATAGTGCGGAAAAGTTGTCAATTGTTATTGATAAAATACTGTAAAAGTTTCGTCGCTGAAATCGAATATCTTCGGGTGGCGAATCGCCATAAAGATTGTCCATATCGTATGCAAACCCGCCGTACACACCACTCTCTTGTGTTTCTACGTTAAATGACAAACGTATTACCTATATTTCTTAACTTAAGCAGTCTATAAAATTGAAGAAATAATTTCTAGATGATTTAGGTAGATTTGGAACCATTAAATAGCTCATTTTAGCAAAACATAGTAGTATATCATATACTGTACTTGTGGTTTCATGTAAGGTTCTAGCATTAAATTAATACGCCGATAAAAGTGTTCATTGTTCATTATAATTTTTCCTTCAACACTCTTTTCCTTTAAAAAAGTTCTCGTACTGCCTTATACAACTTACCTTCCTCCCCTGCGTAAGAATTCAATTTGCACTAGTCCAATTGATAGTAGCAGTATCAAAAAGAAACATTAGTATTCGATAACTTTGTTCGAGTACAGAAGACTTTTATTCAAGGTATTCAATTTTCAAGGTAATTTTCCGGTGTTAACATTGCATTTCAGTGTTTATGTCGTTGTACGTAGTTGATAAGTCTATAAATAGTTTGTTTGTGTTATGTAAATTAAACTTTATGTAGTGTATGTGAGATCTGTATTTTATATCTATATTGAAGCTCTAACCACACCGAAGATAAGAACAAGATCGAGAACTACTTACCCATGTTTGGACATTCAGCTGAGCTTTCAGGTGTACAATTGTCCACAAAATCAGATGTAATGAAGCATTATTTTCATTTGGTAGAGCTTGAAAAGTATGAGAAAGGGTATGATCCATTTGTAAAGAAGGTGGCGAGAGACGTTGCTCAGTGTGTGAAATCTGTTTATTAGAAGGCTTCCATTCCTACTGTGTCGTTAGAACGTATAGTTCAGCTTCCACTTGCCTTGCACGGAAGATATACAAGAAATTTATTAAATCTGAGAAGAAAACAAAAGCTTCTGCTAGTTTCCAGAAAAAAAGGATATATTTAAACAAGATTATACGAAGTTCTTTGATATATGTTCCTGTAAATGTCATGAACTTTCCATGTGCTCATGTGAATTGAGAAAGAAAGTATCTAGGAAGGAGTGGACATTTCTGCAAGATCAGAGAACAACATGAGTAGACAGAATAGAGGGAGTTGACTACGAGGAGATTTTACAATTAATCATATGCACTAAAAGAAAATCACGAGAGGCCATCCGCCAACAGTCTTCTTACTTATCACAAACGAGTAGCTCTAATGTGAACTCCAGACATCATCTTCTGATGGTGATGAGTCAAGTGTTGATGATTACTTTGCGAAACAACAGGATATTAGAAAAAAAAAGAAGCAAGCAATAACAACATGTTCTTAGACCTCGTTATGCTGGCAGACCGATTTGGAACATCTGATGGTGCAACTGCTGTGATAGCAACAGCTACATTGCAATCTTTTGGATTAATTGATCCAAAGAATGCTGGCCAGATGATAGACCGCAAAAAAAATCCGTCGAGAAAGAAAAAAGATACGACAAAAGGAAGTTCTAATGGCCAAAAGAAAGATCCTTAGAGCCTTGTACTTTGATGGTCTTAAAGATCAAACTCTATGCGGAAAAGAGACTGAAGGTCGCTGGTTTTCAGTAAAAAGATACTGTACTTGTAAAAATTGAGCTAAACACGTGTGATTAATGAGAGCTTCTTCAAGATACATACCACAAAAGGAGCGGCAACTGCTCCAAGAAGTGATTCAAAGTAACTTTTATTTCGCACCACCCGGAGAATATATTGCTTTCTGTGGTTGACAATGAAAGACTTCACGTCAGAAAAGAGGCATGGAGAAAGATAGTCAACGCAAGGGAAAAGGCTAGGAACGAGAAGAGTAGAGATAATGATAGTAGCAATAATAGGAAGACGAAACGAGGAAAACCAGCTAAAGTAGACAATTAGTCACATGTAAAAGAATTATGCTACCGAAGGTCAATTTCAATGCAAACGATTACACGGACCTTATTAATTGGAAATCAGTTGAAGTGATGCATCCTCCAGCGCTGTCTTGTTTTCCAACAAAGAACTTGGAATCTACAGTAATAACCGTGAACATCCAGGCATAAAAAAAACTTTGAATATTCCTGTCACATTAAGAGTACAGAACTCTACGTGAAACTTGTAACAGAAGCATCTGCAGCGGTTTGTGGCAGAGATGGTTTTATCAGACTTAAACTAAAATTCCAATCTGTAAACCCAACAGTAGAAAAAAGGCAAACTATGCTCTGCAAAGAACCAAAGATCTAATTTTGAACATACGTGTATGGATGGTGGGGTGGGCTTCGAAGGGACCCGACCTGCATCTAGGTGGCTCAGTGGTAGAGCGTTCACCTCTGATGTTTGGGGTCCCGGGTTCGATCCCAGCTCCCGCCAAGTGAACTTTGTCGTGGGCAAACACCGTGTGCGTGGGTTTTCTCGGGGTTCTCCCGTTTCCTCCCACTTTTGCATTCCACCATTTGATTCATTTCTCATCACCGTCTTCTTTAGCCTAGCCGGCATAATCGTGGGACGTAAAACTTAAAGATCTCTTTCTCTCCATACCTGCACCCACGTCCTGATGGGTCCTGGGTCGTTTCACAGAAACAAGGAGAGAGGTGCAGAATAAATATGTATTTTTTATTAAGTAGATTGTTGTGTTGTGCTTAAATCATGCAGAAAATATTACTTTAGTTAAGAAATATAGGTAATACCTTTGTTCATTTACCGTAGAAAAACAAAAGAGTGGTGTGTACGGCGGGTTTGCGTACCCTATAAAGACACAAAATCTTTTTTGGCGATTCGCCACCCGAAGTTATTTGATTTTAGTGACGAAATTTTTACAGTATTTTATCAACATAACTAACAACTTTCCCGCACTATTGCGTTTTCGATATATAAAAAAGTGATTTTTCGCCCCGCCCTAACTTATACATACATATATATATATATATATATATATATATATATATATATATATATATATATATGGTACTACCAAAGTAAGAAGTAGCAGGGATTGACGTGCTAAATCCTTGTTAGAGTTGGATTACAACAGGATACCTTAAGCTCGCACCTCTTCAATGTTGTCACAGATGTGAGAGATGATGCCTCCTAGTGTATGTTGTTAACAACTATATTGTACTCTACAGTTCAAAGAGAGAAGTTAAGATGACAGAGTTGGAAGAATTCTTTGGAAGTTAGTGACTTAAAAATTAGTAGAAAAAAACGGAATATCTGGAGATTAACGAAAAAGGAAATGGAAAAAATAAAGGTAGAGGAGGAACGATTAAATGAAGTGGAGAATTTTAAATATTTAGGCTCATTTGTTGCCGAGAACGGTGATTTTCGAAGTGGAAATTAAAAAAAAAAAAAAAAAAAAAGGAATAATGAAATTGGAAGAAAGTATGTGGCGTTCTGTGTAACCACAGAATTACGGTAAAGAATAAAGCAATAATCTACAAAATAGTGGTTAGACCAAGTGTGAAATAAGATCAGAAACATGGCTAATAAAGAAAGCACAGGTAAAAGAGTGTTACTGAAATGAGAATGCAACGCTGGATGTGTGCTGTAACAAGAATAGACAAACGAATGAGTTAGTAAAGGGAACAACTAAGGTTGTAAAGATATCCAAGAAAAATGCAGTGATATGGCCATCCAATAAGAACAAATGACTATGTGGTCAGAAGAGCGATGACAGTGGAAGTGGATTGGAAGAAACGTAGAGGGAGACAAAGAAGGAAGTGGATGGATATGGTTAAGGATAACTTCAAGGAGAAAGGTCTAACAAGAGAAGAATTCCGGGACAAGGTTTTATGCAGAAGATTCATCAGAATCGTCGCCCACATACGTAGGGAAAAAACGGAGAGAAAGAAGAAAAGTAAGCAAGAGCTACAAATAGTTGGAACACATGGGAAAACTACCGATGCTAAATATTTCAGTGCCTGGCCACATTGAAAACTGCGTTATTGAACCTTTCTTTGTTGCAGATTATAGTGACTGTTCTAGTAGTAGCAATAGGCAGTGTGGTCATAGTCACGTACTTTTATTTTGAGTGGGCAGTACGTCACACCAGGTTTTCGTATCTAATTGTTGATGGCTGTCTAACTGGGACATGTATAAGTAAAACGTCAACTTTATTTTAGTATCGAAAATACGGGGCATGATATCGAAAATCATGATAGCTTACATAGTGCATAGCAGACTAGAATTTTCTAAGCACAACAGTGGCAGATACATTAAACTGCAGAATAAGGACTACCTTATGTTACGAATACTGCCGTTGCATAAGAAAACTGTTGCCAAAGTAACTGAAGAAGTTAACATTCATCTAAACTCTCCAATGACAGCCAAAACAGGCTTTAAGTTCATAAAATGGGTAATCGTATGTTGCTATAGTTAAGCCACGTGACACGCCAGAACGCTCAAAAGGCGACATGCATCGTTCAGCTGCTATCATAAAATTTGGAAATTGGAAGACTGCAAATGCATTAGTAGATCGGACGAGTCGACATTTATGCTCTTCCCATTACTGGGCACGTGTTCGTATATGGCGAAAACCCCATCAAGCATATGATGTGGAATGTTATAATTCGTTTAACACTTCTTTTTTAACCTATTTGATATCTACACGCGTTAGTCTTACACAAATCGAAGCTCGGAGTATGCACTTTAGCCGCTTCGCCAGAAAAAGGCACATGGGGCTTTTCGTTTCGATTTGGTTAAAAATATTGTGATAGGCATAAACTTTAAAACAGTTTAAAGAAAATATACCACCGACACATAAGTTGAAAATCCGTAACCCAAGAAATTTAATGAAAGGTTGCTGTCACCTTTCGTTGTAACCTTTTAATACCAGCATTTCACTCTACTGCCCTTTTTAAAATGGCTTGGTTTTGTTTCATACGTATACTATTCTTTCACGCACCTAAACCTATAGAATTTATTTATTTATATTCCTTTTAATCATCTTTCAGTCCGTAACGAAACTGAGTATGGTCGCAGTCTTTGTTTAGTATGCTTTCTTTAACGCTGAAAAGTTAGAAAGCTCAACTACTATAATTTGCCATCAGCTGGTTTGACAACGATAACATTTTCTATTTCATTCATGGCAGTAAGATTCTGATATGGTGTGTCGTGTCTGTTTGTTTTTCACTTGCTCTCATTCTCCGTTTATCTGAGTTCAAAGTTGGCCTGTCTCCTGTGCGACGAAGGATTGGAAGTACCAAGCATACAAGAGCTATTACCGGTAGTACTCTACTTCTTAGTCGATATGAAGATTAAAGGAAAAACTTAACAAAATTTACTGTCTTATTACGATGTTCCGTTTTTCTGATGGATAGAGAGGGACAAAATAAAAAGACAAAATAAAGAAAAGGGAATAGGATTCGATCCGGTGTCAAAATGCTATGAGAGTTTGTAGTCTCCTACTGTACTCATTCGTGCACTAGGATTCCCTTTAAAGAGCTTTCTACTTATTACTATACAATGAGCTCTCAATGAAAGGAGGAAACAAAAGATTTAAACTTATTTTTATACACCAAATCCTCTGTAGATATGAATTTAATAATACACAAAAAGTAAAAAAGTGCATGACTGGACAGGGGCTCCAAACCAGGATCTTCGGTGTACCATGTCAATGCATTAACCACTACACTACCTAGTACTTTCCCAGAACAGCCAAAATCACTTTCCCACTCTTCTTTGCTCTTCCACTCAGACCACGTGGCTTGTACGACAACCTAGCTGTTGTGCTTCGACAAATCCGGTATTTATGTGTCTCCAAGCACAACAGCTAGGTTGTGGTACAAGCCACGTAGTCTGAATGGAAGACCACTGAAGAGTAGTGGGAGAGAGAGACTGTTCTGGGAGTGGACTGAGTAATGTAGTGGTTAACACATCGACATGGTACGTTGAAGATCCTGCTCCAGTCCCAGTCCAGTCATGCACTTCTTCACTCCTTGTGTATTGTTGAATTCACATCAATAGAAAATGTGGTGTGTAAAAATAAGTTTAAATCGGTTGTTTCCTCGTTTCAAGAAAATAATGATATAACTGTTAGTGATGTTCTGAACATACACTAGATTTGTCCAGCCACAACAGCTAAGTTGTAGTACAAGCCACGTGGTTTGAGTGGAAGAGCACCGAAGAGACGTTTGGCTGTTCTGGAAGCGGACTGGGTAGCGTAGCGGTTAACGCATCGACACGGTACGCCGAAAATCCCGAGTTCGATTCTCGGTCCAGTCATGCAATTTTTCACTCTTTGTGTATCATTTACTCGTAGTTAAAGAAAAATGTCATTTTAAGATTATCTTATGTGAGATTATATTTTTAGGTTATGAAACAGGTACCCAACTGCAGTATGCAGGAACTACAAAAGTTAGATGAGAAAATATTTACCAATAATCCTAAAGGAAACAAATTAGATAAAGCGAAGAAGGAAATATTTAAAAGGTTAACGAATCAGGTATGTAGTACCAATAACTAGAATTAACTGATGAACTAGTCAACGATTTACTACTCTATTTAGTTATGTGATGTCACTACGTGTGAAAAATACTGCATTATTTGAAACACATAGAAACTTTATATATGGAATGTGTATTGAAGCCTGTTAAGTTAGCCCTCGATTTAGTTTATTGCATATAAGTGGAATATGTAGATATAACCGCGTTCCTTGGTTAAATTGAATATTTTCCGTCCGGCTAAAAGTGGCCAACTTAAACAGGTTTCACTGTAATATATTCCGTTGCAGAATTGTTGAAAATAATACAGTATTGTATGTAAATACATAAAGAACTTGTATGTAAATACATAAAGAACTTGTATGTAAATACATAAGAAAAATAGTTCGCTTGTCTTAATTTCTGACTCATGTTCAGATTTCTGGTAAATTACTCTCTGTTTACAGATTAGACTTAAATTTTTGTCTTCAGTGTATAAATCTCTTGCTTGTTTAGTACCTGTCTTTGAGAAATGACATTCATATTCCTACGCATCTGTCAACCAAAACAAGATGACGAATTATAAATAATTGTGATGAACCAGTCACGAAGACACTATCGTGCGTTCAAATATCCTAAGAGGGTTCCTTATTGGGAATCCATTCCTTAAATTATGTCGCTTTGTCTAAAACGTTGAACGAAAAGGTCTTGTTAGTGTTGTTATACAAAACAAAGCATTCTGCTTTTATATTAATTATGTGGTTAGTGAGGTAATGTTTACAGAGAGATCAGTAGGATTGAGATCAAGAGAACTAAATAGTCACTTGTATAAACGTTCAGAAGGTTCTTCTTTGAGTTCGAGATTACAAATGTCTACCCGATTTGAAACACACACGTCTCAGGTCAAATGACACACAGATACTTAAAAGTGAAAGAAAAATTCAAAAAAAAAAAAAAAAAGTTTTCATGGGCTGTTAAAACTGCTTTCATTTACATAGTTCTCCATTAAAGCCGATATTAAAGTATTAAAGAAAATGGCTTTAAGTGAAGACAAGAGAGCGTTTTGAAACTTTGGATTTAACTTTCAACTGGTCTGTTACTAGTGTTCGTAGATTTCGAAGAAAGTCCAGTGAAGATCCACCTAACAGGCACACAATTCATATAAATAGTACTCCGATTTTAAGGAAAAAATTCGTACCTATAGGTGAAAGGTATTCTTTCTTCCACCTATAAATGTTGAAACAGTGAAACGTGTTCGGAAAACTTTCAAAGAAAGTTTGCATCCTCGGGCAGAACCAACAAAGGATTGGATGTCCCACAGCCAACTGTGTTGAAAACTGTACAAACGCCTGCAATTGTATGCTTTGTTGTAAACCCTGAAGCGGCTTATTTTCTGCGAAGGTATGCAATGGGAACCGATGATTTCATGAAATGATTCGTGTGTAGCGGGGAACCCACACCCACAGTTCGAGTAGAATATATATGTATATACAGGGTGTTAATGAACTATACCGACAAACTGTAAGAGGTAATTCCTCGCATCAAAATAAGAGAAAAAGTTCATATGAACCTATGGCAAAAAGTGCATAGTTTCAGAGCTAGAGCTGTAAAAAAAAAAATCGCGAAAAGCTAAATTTCAACAGACCCTATTTCGAATTCCAGAAACTGTGGATGGTGGCCCTTATTAATGAAGTTCAAATTTTAGGTTTGACCTTTTTTTATCGATAGCATGGGTCTTGCAAATTCGTAATCTCAAGTGCTGTCTCTGAACTCTAAATTTCCTTCGTGTACTTTTTCACCGTACTTAAGATGATGTGTGGGGGCCTGATATACGACCGAATGCAGCACATTTTCGAACTACATACTCATGATTTTGTGTTTACGAAAACCTTATCTCGTACCAGATGAATTTATGTAGTCATCTCCCCAGTTGCCTTCGCATGCCAAACAGCATGCAAGTGCCGAAGTATATCAGCAGGAGTTCGGGGCGTTGGTAGAACAATTTCCGAGTTTAATAGTTTGTATACGAACGGTTTCAAAGATGAGAATTTTGTTGGTTGTTACTTTTTCACAAACGAGGTGAGCTCAGAACTTAATCTCCATCACCTGTGCTCTGTATTCACGATTTAACTAACAACAGTTATGCTTGTTCTTGACCATATGTTTCAGCCTTCACTACGTCGTGTGCTTATCTGCACCGACTCCCCAACAAAGCATTCTTGCAAACCAGCACAATGACTTAAACCAACACCCTCATGTAAGACATTCTTGTAAAATGTCAATGTACAGCGACAGGGCTATGTCGTTGTTATCTGTTGGGTGTCCGGACATGTTAGGATTCGGTAAAACGAATGTGCGGACACAGCAGCCAAGCATACAACGGTACGTTGTATATTTTTATATTTTTTGGGCAATAAGTATTTTTTTTTTATATGTACTAACCCAGGTTATGAAGAAGAAGTTAGTTAAAAATAATATAATTGTCAAGTATACAAAAAAGATATTCATATGTCATAAAATAATAAGGTTGTTAATACGTCGTTGGCAAGACAACTATATATAAATAAGATATAATAATAAAATGGGAGGATTATGGTAGATGAGTTCGTCATTTTAAAAGGCTTATTTTATCGTTGTAAGCACGCCGCACTCGCTGGTATTGCGCTGGAACACTCTTCCATGCTCCGATTTCTATAACAATTTCGTCCAATCGATGCGATCTCACTGACAAATTATGCATTGATAAGAACATATTCACGGCTTAATTAATACAGATTACGTAGATTATTTAGTTGTTTGACGGAGAAAATATGCCCCTCAACATAATGATAATGTTTCAACTGAAATATCTATATTGTTGGATTCCATCTGCAAGTTGTTAGAAAATGCTGTCTGTAAGGGTCAACAAAACAAATCGAAGAAAGAAAAAGAAAGGCGCCTTGTAGCAAACGCAACATTGAAATTTTAGATTTGTGTATATATATATATATATATATATATATATATATATATAATTCGTATATTTTTTTTATTTAATTAGATTTCATACATACATTGAGAAGGCAAACTGCCTTATGGATTCAAGTTAATGATCCCAAGAAAAATTTTGTGTATAAGAGGAAGAGATAGACTGCTGTAATACCTAAACAGAATCTTTAAGTTAAATATATATTTCATGTACAGGCTCAAAAATGCGTCTCGTCACTGTCAAAGCGTAGTTTTCCTTCACCTCTGTCAGTTATGCGAAATATTGATTCAAAATGCCAGTAGTACTTAAAATTCTGGGGGAGCCGCGGTGGCTTATTAATAGAGCGTTCACTCTTTATATATATTTGGGGGGGCTCTGGTTCGATCCTAGCCCGGTGGGCTTTGTGGAAGACAAACACCGTGTGCATGAATTTTCACGGGGTTCTTCCACTTTCTTCATTCATTGTCATCATCACAATCTTCTTTAGTCTACACAGCATAACCGTGACATGTAAAACAGAGATTCTGGATCTAAGGTGCTGTTAGTTGGAGTTCAGCTTTCCTTGGTAGCACTAAAGCTATATGCAACATGGGCCTACAGCTGTTGATGGAATCCAAACCACTGTAATGCGTTCAAATTTCAAGGATTTCCCACCAGGAATCGATTCTCGAGAGCATCAGCGGAGCATTGTTGCTATCTACCATTAGTGGGAAACAAAGTTTGCTCTTGGCTGCGAGCTTTGTAACACATTTTTCTTGAATTAATCTGAAAGCTTGCTTCACCATTAATAAAAGACATTTTTTTAGTATAAGAATTACAGGAAACCCAACAAAATGTGTATGGTACGAGAGCGAAAAAAAATGTGACTTGGTCCATGGTAGAGGGATAATTATTACCAATAAAAACTTCACTGTCGAAGGCCGTGACTGCTTTCTTCGGTGGTTCAGTTCTTGAAAGGTTACGTGAAAACTGGAATCCACAGATTCCAATATTGATAGATTTTTTTATCACAGTATCACCAGGGAGACACGGAGAGGTATCTTTAATAAATTTTGGACCATAAGTATTAATATGTAAATAATGAAACTGCCACCCATTGTTAGTCCTGTCCTCTCCTCGAGATATGAAGCATGTTAAGGGATTTAATATTGGTCTGTCGTATCAAATGAAGCATGCCAAGTGTTATTTATTTATTTATTTTTAACTAACGAATAACAGCTTTCAAGG
This sequence comes from Thermobia domestica, assembly GCF_964235325.1. Classification (NCBI taxonomy): domain Eukaryota; kingdom Metazoa; phylum Arthropoda; class Insecta; order Zygentoma; family Lepismatidae; genus Thermobia; species Thermobia domestica. Next base: position 179,312,553 of record NC_137456.1, read on the forward strand.
TCAAGCATAAACGCATTTCAAAATCGGGCATACAATAATTTCAATGACTGACCTAAAAATGTAATAGTGAAAGGTGAAGCCTAAACAATTAGTACTGCGCTCTTAATACATAGATGTGATTTATTTGTTGTGTGAATTAACATGATGATTATTCTTTTCAGTTAATTGGAAGAAATATTGGACAATTATTTAAGAAGGAGATATGCATTGCGGACCTTCCACCTATCAGATTACCTGAAAAAATCAGAATTTCTTTGATGGATGAACAAGGTGAGATTGGATTGTGCGATCTTTTTAAGTCAGACCAACAAAATGCTACGTAATCCTATAGCATTCAACTGCTGTTATTGCTCAAATTCATCACCAGTACTATTGTCATAAGAAAAATTTTTATTATAACGTAATCGAACGGATTATGAATTAATGCCACCAGGAAACATTTAAAAAGATTTGGAATTCTCATACGATTATTTACGAAACCTAGACACAGCATTGTTTTGATTTCTGTCTGCTTTTGGTGGGTCATAAATAGTACGCTGTGAGTGTGTAGTGTTCTATACAATCATATAAATAGATATTAATGTTATATAATGAATTCCCGAAGAATAGTGGAAAATATATTAACACGCCACTAAAATAGGCATGACTATAAGCACTTTCGCTACTCTTTCATCAGATCGGGTAAGGAGAAAAGAGAAAGACCAGGAAAGTAGTTCTGAGACGTTCACTTGCGCACCATATTAGAATGTCATAATTCCAATTTGGCATCTAAGTGCACAATTTACAGCTTTTCTGATTTGTTTTCCTCCTCCTCTTATCGGATTAAGCGATTAGCGAAAGCTTGTAGTACACCTTTTCACAATTTGTGTTAAGTAATTGTTATATATCGACAAGTTATTATATACTGTATATAATTGATTTCCACTACAAATTTTAAAGAACTCAATTATTAGTTATCTTATTCCTTAAACCTCAGTTAATTAAGAGTATTCTATTACGCTTGCATTAGTTTGAAGTTTCCATTAGAAATTTGCAGCCACTGACCACTGTCTTTGCTAGTGAAAAGGCAGGGAACAGCTATATTGATAATGTTAGTTATAGATAGTAATTACATAGTCTTGATGAATAACTATATATATATATATTTTTTAATTTTGTATACATAAGAACATTGATTTCTTGGAATAATATTGTATCCAATACATTATAAATAAAATGTTACTTGTTCAGTTTTTATTAGAAGTATTTAGATAAATATCAAACTTGAATACCTTCAGATAATCTTGACCATGGTCATCGTGGAAAGTTATATGCGTAATCTAATATTTTTCCAACAGTGGAAAGTAGCATTTGCTAAAACAGCTTGAATAGATATATAATTTTAAGTTCCAAGTTCTTTAAAATTTAAATGAAATTATTGGTGTAAGTATCTGTTTGTTATAGATAATTAAAGATGATTATATAATTCAATAATATTTTGATCTTCCAGTACAGAACTATTAGAGTTGATTTTTTTCACATACTTTATGACGTATCATACTTGAAACAGTAGATAATCAGTGACAAAAAGCATTTGAAATAAATATAACACAGTACGTGTAATTGCGCTTAATAGAAAAATGAATTGATAAATTATGTTTCTATCAAACAATGTATTGCATTTATCACTCCCAAGAGTTTGTCTAGTTTATGAAATTCATTATTGCAAATTTTAGTACATAGAAATATCAGTTATCTGTGATAATTTAAAAATTACATTTCGTAACTGCAGTCATATTAGTTAGGGCACTAAAATGCAAGAGCTCCGAGCATCATGCGAAATTTCTATGAACATTTAATATTGTATTTTTAACTAAGAGATACTTGCTGACCTTTTCATAAATGATTTCAATTGTCATAATGAATCGATGGCATTTGTTATGTAAAGAGATCATGCACACACAGGAATAATGTTGAAGAAAGCACACAACATTTTAAACAATTAAAAAAGCTTACATTTTCTCTCTCTTCCATTATTATAATTGCAAAATTCGAAATATATGAAGAAACTTCAAGGATAATTTAACTGATCACATAAATATTAAAGTTGTAAATATCCCTGGATGTTTCATTGTCAATAACTTTACAACAGATTGGTACCAATTAGATAATTTCCGGTACTATACAGAAAAATTGCATTTTCTCTGCTTTAAGTTCTTGTCAGATTGGTCATTTTGTTACGAAGTTTACAGAAGAAAAAAAAGTACTAGGAGATACATAAAATGTACTGGGAACTGAACGTGTAATTTTCAGAAACATTCTGAAAGTACCAGGTTAGCATCGTCAAACAGCGATTCCGTAATTGTACTACTAATAAGGTCTTATTCTTTACTTGGCATTGTGTTTATCGTTTTAGGGTAACGAATGGAAATTTGTATATAGCCTAGTACAAAAAAAAAAAAAAAAAAAAAATCATGATTATTATTGATCTGTCGTATTGTCATTGTTCATTTAATTTAGCTTGCATACTGCGAGGAACAAGTAAACAGTAAATGATCAATTTAACAAGTGTTGCAATGATGACACACATGACAATTGACATGATGTTATTTCTAAACATTAGAAAATGAATGAAAATAATATTAAAATGTAAAAGTATCATTTGATTCTCGTGTACATTGGAAAAGCAATTGAAGCAAGAATAGTCTGTTTTCTCAACGATTTTATGTTTATTGATAAATTAAATGTATGTGTTGATGATGGTTCCTAATTCACAGAGCATTTTCTCTCTGTCGCTTTGTTTATTTGTTTGTTATTAGTAGCACTCTTTAATAAATTTCTTCGTAAACATTGAAGTTAAGTAAGCGCACAGAACTCTTAACTAAATACAAAATTAAAGTTTTATAATTCAAAGAGACTGAACGTGTTAAGTATATGTTTCTTATGACACTCCTAGTGTTATTAACCTTTTGTGATTTTGTAGCGAACACTCCTACAACTATGCTAAGGATATATGTAACAGTTGTAAGCAGTGCAATTTGAAATAGTTACAATATTTAATCTCATTTTAAATGACATTCTTTACGCTCTAATCTAATCCGCTAGGGAAACTAATACAACCGGGATCAAATTAAATATTTGGTGTAGCAAAGTTATACCTTTCCCTGTAGCATCGTGACGAGAGACATACGTATCTCTTTTCTGATCGTACATTAGTTGAGGATGGTTTTGCGATATCATCTGTGAAGATATAATTTATGAAAACATCTCTCTTTTTGAAACCTTTAGCATTATGATGTTACTTAAGACAGTAAGTTCTGTTATGCAAAATAAAAAGTATTCCTTGTGTGCAGTATGTAAATAGTTGTTCATGCATTCTTGCATTAAAATATATAAATATCTGTATAGTAGGTTACTAACGAACTTCAGATCTAAAATAAATACAGACTTCATCAACATTCATTAACATTTTACTTTCATATAATACTGAGTACAGATTTCTTAGAAAGAATATGACATACGAATAACGTGCCTGGTAATCCTCAAAGTGAAAATTTTGGTACCCAAGATACTAAAATTTTTATTTTCTCTTTACAGACATCCCTGGTATTGAGAAATTACTTTAGGTTAAAAGACTATACATGTTAGAATCAAGAACACGTAAGGGATGCCTTAGAATCAAGAACATACAAGGGATATCAAACACAGCCATCTCCAGTTTCAGGTTTATCTAAATACTTGAGAGAGTAAATGGAGCATAAGAGTACTCTCTACGTTAAAACTACAAAATCGGTGTTAAATACTGATATTGGTAGCTTCTTTATAACTTGAATTCACATCATCGATATATTCATCAATATTTCCGCTTTAAGTCGAAATTATTAAACTCTTAAGGCAAGGGGAACACTTCCAAAAACAAAGGGACATCAAAATACAATGCAAGAGAAGATAGTGAAGATACCATGTATATAGTGTTAAAAAAAACTTTATATCTACCTTCCTTTATCATTCCTTCTTTCGTTTCGTCTTTGTATATAAAGTTCAGCGTTTAATTTCTACCCCAAACATCTTAGTTTGTCCTAATTGTGAACAACTTTAAATTCGAAAAGTTTGATTTTAATATCATAGTAGACCCATAGCAACCAGCACTGGAACTATTCTTACAGACCCTAATAGCAAATGTCCAGTCAAATTTCACCTAATAATTTTCCAATGACACTGCCATTTTCCCCGACGGGAACTTTTCGAGATTGACCTTCACAACAAACCTACTAATAGTGTGCAATATCTCCACTAAAAACTAACAAGAGACGCCTAATCTCAGCACGTCAAATGCTTCCTACGTTAAGCCTTGACCATTTGGGAAACCCGAACCTTTTCTTTCAAATCGCTCACAATTACCTTAAGATTCTGTCATCCGTTCCAACCTTTCTTAATTCAATACCATTTCAGTCTCCATTCCGTACAGTAAATAATAAATCTTGTTTATCCTATACTTACCATCTAATTCAAAACCAGAAAAGGCTTTCCCGATCCTACCAAAAATCGTTTACCGAAAATTCTCACACCCTCATTAAGAAGAATTAGCCACTTAAAGCACCCTACACATCTACCAATGCGAGAAACAGATGCAAAAGCTGTTCTTTGTTCGTGAGTTGTAACATCCCATCACAAAGATAATAGAAACTTCCTAATTATTTCGGTAGTATCTGTTATCCTGATTTTCCAATCCCATTTGCGTCCTTAAATGCAACCACTGCCCAACCTTCATGTTGGCAAAACTCACTTAACTCCTCTTTTAATCCGCATCAACGAACACCGAAACGCATGAGCACCCAAAGACCTTATTTATCTGACCCAGAACACAATCCATCGTAGGACTGCATTAAATTACACCTTCCGTAAAATAGAAAAATTCTTCATTCAGACTTGTCTATGTCCTTCGGATGGCGGTGGGAAGACACAATCCTATCAGGTACCCGCTCTTTTGGTTTTAACAGTCTATAATACATACTGCACTATATTGTTTCTCTCATACTTTTATTTTTTTCTTATTTTTGCTGTCATGTTTCGTTCCCTATCATTTCATCATTTTATTTTTTTTTATTATTTCTATTTTTTTAATTCAGTTTTTTCTGTTAGCCTCAAATATTTTATTTTACATAAGATATCCATATGGATATAAGATATCCATATATATATATATATATATATATCGACTGTTTTTCACTACGGAAGGTATACACAGAAGTACAATTTGTAATGTGTTGTTTCTTGTTTACCAAAACTTTCGTGACTAGAATTATGAAGTACGTTATTCATATTATGTTATATTGATTCTCCGCGAGTTTCGCAACAACGAGATTTAACGGAGATGTTTTCTAATGAAATATGTAAATGGTGTATGCATTCTGAACCTAGTAAACAAACAAGGTCCATTAGTTACTCATTAATCCTTATTTGAATAAATATAGTTAGACTTGCTCTTCGTATGGGTTTTCTAGCTGTCAAATCATATGTAAACGATCAATAGTTATGTTTATTTGTTACAAACATGTAACTATTGTAGTGTTTCTCGATAGAAACTATTCCTCTCAGTAAATATCAAAACTAATATATAGTGTTCAAAATACTGTATAGATGTATGTGTATATGCGTATGAATGTCGTATTTGACCAAATTATTAATTGTTTAATAAAAGTATTAATTAGTACATAATGATTTTGAACTTTTACTTGTTGTTTTTTTACGAAAGCATTTAGATTTTTAAATAAGATTATTTCTGTGTTTTCGGATCTCGAACCAAAAATAGTTGTCAAATTGTATAAACATGTTTATATGATTTTGTTACAATCAAACCTCTTAATTTTGTCTCCAGTGCATTTTAAATCCTGTGATGAGTTACAAGTACTTTTTTTTTTTATCTGGAAATACTCTGAGAGGTGAAAAACTGAATATCGATTTATTGTATAAGTTTTATTTCAAATCGTTTATATAAATTATCACGATGTGTATTGTACATTAATCAGCCGTACATCATGAAATCGAGCTAGAAATTTTCAGTTTATATATTTTCATACATAAGTAATTCAAAAACAACTTGGATAAAATGTCTGTTGGCTAATTATATATATATATATATATATATATATAAAGAGCAATCTCATTGTGGCCAATAGGAATGAAATTTCATTTATGTTAGGTTTCAATATGTATATGATAAAGTGTTTGTAAATATGTATATAAAATATACATAATAAAACTATGAAATGAAATGTAAGCAGTGGTTGGAATGTAATGTGCCGAATGTCAGTAAGTGGAGTAGTTTATACAGTTAAATACAACAGAGCTCTTGTGCATATTAAAAGACACATCGTCAACTTTATTTTGTTGTTATATTAAGGAAATTGCTACGAGTTAATTTTCCCTTTGTTGCTTAGTTGTTAGCTAGTTAGTTTCTGTGCGTATTTGTAATGTTTAGACGATCACTATGCCAAAATGGTGTATTTACAAGTTCTTTTATAAGATGAAAGAACTTACATTTGACAGTTGAAGAATAAATTTGTCATTTGTATAGATTCAATTTCACATATGTGTGTTCATTTGTTAGTGATAGCTAAATGTACTTTCACTTCGTTAATGTAATTTGTGTGTGTGTATGTGAACTGTTTTATTATTTTCATTACCTATGTAAATGTTTTGTAGTTTACGTACGAGGAAAGGAATGTACACATGACAATAATACTGCTCAGTACGAGAATAAAATAATTAAGGGGCAATTCTTAACACATATAAATGTTAGTTTGGTACTGTCTAATAAGTTGAAAGTTCTTTTTACCTTTGGTTCGTTTCGTTTTAGTTCCTTTGGAAAATACAGACACCAAAAAGATAAGATCAGAAGGACAATTTTTTAATAATGTGCCTGTTATTAATTATTTTTCAATAAAACCAGGCAAAGTATATTCCTGTACTTTGTTTTTGATGATTACATACATTTCCTAGTTACTATCTGTTTTAAATACCTGGATGAGTCATAAGTTCATAGCAGTTGAGTTTATAATACCACATGTTTGCAAGAAGCGTATTCTGCGGAGTACATTTCTTTCAGACAGTTTTAGGTAAGTTATTTTTAACATGGTCCATTACGTTACCTCACGGAAAAGTAATGGATCAGGGTGACCTAAAGTATAAACTAACTAACTCTATGGCCTATGGAACCCGGAGGTTCAGTGCCGCGTTCACAAAAGCTCTCCACTGACTTCTATCCTTAGCTAATTGCAACCAGTTTCTACTTTGTATTCCTATCTCTGCGAGATCCATCTTAATATTGTCCTCCCATCTGCGCCTAGGTCTTCCTAATGGTCGTTTTCCTATGGGTCTACCAGTCAAGACTTTGAAAGCGTTTCTACTTTCTTCCATTCTAGACCTAAAGTATAATGGACTACAAATACGGTACTCTAAACCTTCCAGAAATTAAATGGAAAAAAGATTTTTAGACATTTTCTTAATTAACTGGCTGGAAAATACGTTACAGTTCACATATTTTGTGCCTAAGCCGAAGCAACATTTTAATTTTTTTCCATTTGCGTTCATTGTGACAGTACTCTCAGATTGAAAAAGGTGATATGATTGTTCTTTTACACTAAATAACCTTAGGTAGCTATGCAGCGTCTTGGTTGGAGTACTCTCCCATATTTTTCACATACTGTACCTCCTAAACCAACATAAGGTATCTCGACTTAATTTGATAGTAAAGAAAAATTATTCGTCGTAGAAACTACGAGAGTAAGTCAGATCACCAAATGGTACAGAAAGAAAGTGTAAAAAGTTACCTGATTAAATTGGGGTTATTTCTCCACATAATCATCGTGTACATTTAGGCATTTGTCTCAGCGTTTCACAAGTTCCTCAAAGCCAACAGTGAAAGGTGTTCGTGATCAGTATAGTAGCCAGCTCTGCTATATCCTGAAACCATTACCACCCATGTGATTCTTCAGTGGTTCTAAGAGATGAAAGTTCGATAGTACCAAATCCGGGCTCCATGGCGGATATTGTTGTCGTATTCAACCTAAGGACAGTATGTGAGCCAGTGTGGTATTGGCAGTGTATGGACAAGTGTTGTCATCCAACGGGAGAACTCAAACTCTCAAAGCACCTGAACGGTTCCTGCGAATGGATGGTCCTAACTTCGTTAGGGTTCGACAGTACGTGGCTGCAGTAATTGTGATCCGAGGGCAGAAATTCCACAAATAGGATGCCTTGACTGTCCCAAAAGACGGTAATCATCACTGTGAAAATTCAGTTTGTCATGCACAGGGCTGTGCGCTTTCATGTAAGCAATTCAACTATAAAGCTACGTAGTCCATAATCAGACATCTTTACTTAGGGTACCGTTACTGAAATTCTGTTGAGCGATGGGGACCATTTCTATTATTGATGTCGGTTCGACCATGCCTGAAATGTTCCACCCAGTTGTAACCGGCATTTTTAGAAAACATTTGATACCGTAAATAGGTGTAATTTCCTTGTGCACTTCCTCAGTAGATTTGTCCTGGACCCACAGAAATCGAATTACACGTATAGAATCAGCTAACACGCCTACCATCTTACTTAATACTCGAATGACACTCCGCCGCACGAGATTTCGATCACTAGGAGCAGTCTACGATAAATGGTCGTCTCTCACCTACACTTCCGGAAAGGATCAGAGTGACGAGTGATATTCATAGATCAATTGTATTGCATTTTACTTCTAATTCAGAACTTAGAAAAATCCTATAAAAAACCAATAATTTCATGATAAAACATTTACTGTTGCGATAATCTTATTAACTTGGGAAACTAAAACTTTTAATAAAATTTCTGACAAACAAACATTAGCTTTCGGAAATTCATTCTTGGAAGATTCTGAACGACCGTTTTCCTTCAGGGAAAGTCTCTGCTCTTCATGCTTTAAAAAATAAAACAAAAGTCATGTTAGTTCATGAAAGTGGACTCGTTATATTTTAAAAACAAATTTACTGGTGCAAGAGCCCGTAGAGGACCAGTGTCTATCAGCGGCTTTCTAAATAGCAGTTCGTTACCTTTTTATTTCAAATAGTCCTCCAATATTTTACGACGTTAGATGGACGCCGCAATGCCAAAACCATCTGGTGAATACAAACTGTCATCCATCTTTCCTCTGACCACACTCAACACTGCTTGAATTAGCTGATCTCATGGGAATCTATTCGAGTGCGGCTAGGGTGTTGGTAACTCGTTACACGTAAGGTTGATACGTCTGTGTGCGTCCGATTTTGACGCCTCGTCTACCTTAAGAAAAACAACAGAACCACCATCGGTTGCCAGTGATATGAGCAGCATGTTTATTGGCAGTAGCTCTGCACTGTACCTTCCATTTTAGGAGGCTCCGCTGACATACAGCAACAGGAATATTGGTCCACTTCTCCTGGCAAGCTTTCCAGAGCCCATGGACAGTGGTGAACGATGAGATGCAAGTACTCTCTTCAATAGTCAAAAGCCTCAAAACTTCATGGGAGTAGCATCAAGTGACTTTACTGGTAAGTCCTGGAAGGGAATAGCCTGGATGACGGCGTCTGCTGTCATATGTTGCAGAAATCTCTATATATGACGGGATGTATGGAATGAGGTCTTACCCATATGCACACTTACTTGATTTATTGCATTTGCACATAAACGGGTCAGATCTTCTGTATAAATTGGAGTGAGAATATGTTGATAATAAAATGCGGAGTTGATTTTGCATGTTTTAGGCACCTGCCAAATCATTAACTTGACGTCATAGCAGTATCCCGCGACAACCAGAAATCCCTTCGAGAAACTTACTTTGCACTGACGGATGAAGTCACGACGGGTTTTTGCGTCTCGTAGGATGTACGTTACTGCTCGAATTTTGCCAGTCTAATAGATAAATCCATATTTCATCTAGTGTGGCAAAACTTCCACTTTCCCCCGGATAGATGGCGCTTGTAGAGGCGCCTGCAGTGGGTCTTTCTTTCCTCCGATAGGCCGTAGTAAGGACGTGTCCACGACATTTAAACACTGTTCGGAGTTTTAATTTGCCACATGAGTTGCGGTTCAGAGCTGACTGTTCCTCGTGCAATCGTCTTGCCATTACACGTTGTGTATGAATGTTTTCCTGCAGGGGTATTCAGCGCAACTTCGAGCTACAGGTGGAGTCACCACACTACACGGTCGCTTTCTACTCCGCTTACTGGGCTGAACATCATGGTGTTTTATGTCGATTAATTATTTCTTGATGGTCATTGACCTCAGTGCACATCCGTTTTTCCTGCACTATTTTCAAATCTTGTCACGAAAAACTTTGCGTGGAAAAGTGCTATGACGTAGCCGTCTTTAAACCGGCTCACTTGAGGAGCTATGATGCACACATACGCGAACTTACGCGATAGTAGAGACCATTTTTGCCTGGTGTTTGAATCTTTGGATCGGTCGATTCTGTGAGCAGGGGTGAAGCTTTAAAATCGGACACACACACACACGGTTCAATCTTCTGTACTTACTTCAAAAATATTTTAACGTATTACTCACATCATTATTTAAATAGCGATACCGTTATATTATTTTCCACATTAAGAGATGCAGTATTTTGGTGGTAGGAAAGCACAAAAAATTCTCTTTTATCAATCATCCGTTTCGTTTAGCCTAAAGGGGATAATCGTGGATTTCATTTCATTTTACCCATGGCTGTAGAAAAAATGACATGCTGAAAAAAGAAAATTGTGTGTAGACTGGGTTACATTTGGTTGGCATACCCGTTCCCTTAAAAGGTACGCCTACGACATAAAGCAAAGAGGAACCCCATAGTTCTACAGACGCACATTATTTTTAATTGCTTATGAGTACCTTTATAATTTCTATTTTGTTAGTTCATCAATAGGGAATATCATTTCCATTCACAGTGAAGAATTTTATAGACATATCCAATATAAAGAAAGAATATTGGATATGTCCTTAATATGTGTGTTCACTTTTGGAAATTATTATTTTTAATCGTATAGAAACATGTTCGAAAGTGTATCGGAAACAGCTTTTAAGAAGGCTTTACATTTTCATTATTGCAAAGTACAAGACGCATCCAGAAAGTAAATTCCGATTAACTATAAAATGAAAGACTAATATCAGAAGAAAATGATATTATTGTGTACCACAATGTGTAATGAAACAAAATATTTAATTGAATTTTAAAATGTGTATAAAATAGGCAATGTATGAAGTGGAGGCAGTTTGAATATTCTTTAGGATTCATAATCCAATGGAAAATTTAGAGTGCCTTGACTTCTACAATGCAAATGACCGGCTATGACTTCTAGAACTAGGAAGACTCAGAAAGAATGTGCAAGAATGTTGACATGACGGAAAAATCATATAAATACTACCGGATTCTCTTCCGGGTAGAAGTAGTTCTATTTTGACGTCGAAACACTGCGAGTCAGATCATTCATAATTAGTTTTGTCACTCCCTCATTCTGTCCATCAGAGGTTCTGCTCGTCATCGTTACCAAAAGTAAGTGATTATGCATTGTCTTCTCTAGTCTTTAAGTCATACCAGTCCATACCATGCTCTGTGATTATTCAGTTATTGAAGATCAGTTCATTAAATTCTTATTCTAAATTATTTCTGTGTTATTGAATTTTATCTTTGAAATTCTACTCCCATGTTTCTAATTAATTCTGAGCCACGCCCCCAAGACTTGCATTAATTTAAATTACTTCTTGGAGGAACTGGGTGGATGTTAAGGCCATTCAGTAATTTCGTGTATGAGAATTGTTTGGGGTTTGCGACCCAGACAAGAGGTCTCCGTTCGACATGCCTCCGGAAGTTTCTAACTGCCTTTTACGTCACAAAACCGGTCACGTTTAAGGTAGATTGCAAACCTATTTTGAAGGTTTTAGCAATATAATGTAGAGTTATATATAGGTGATATATAATCTACTTTTCAATGTATAAAAGTTTCACCATTCTTGTTGAAGCATTTATCGTAACGCGACATCAGCTTTCCTATGCCTGTGTCTGCCTCCAAGGACTGGAACCAGAATGTCACAACACAACCGTGTGCAACTCAGCTGCGGTGTGGAAACATTCGACAAATGAAAGTCAGTGAGCGCGAGGATGATTGAATACACCCCAATTATACTGGGCGGTCCGAAAGTGGGCGTACCCCCCTTTAGTTTCAACAGTAGGGGAGAGAGGGGTATTTGTACACGGGGCACATAGGTACGAGGTGGATATTTTTCCACTGAAGAGGTAAATAGACAACAGTTTGGTGGTGGCAACATTGGTGACAAACGAACATCGTGAGGCACAGTTGATGGTTAGACGCAGCGTTCTTTTCTCTGTGCAGAAAAGAACTTGATTTCTTAGAGCAAAAGTAAGTTTATGCTTATGTCTTTGTAAGCTTATATTTGTAATAAGCACTGGATTTTTGAAAACTTATGATGTTGCATGAAAGTGTAATTCTTTACAAATAATTTCATTTATGTTCAATTGCCCTGCGTGGAGTAATTTTTCAGTTATAGGAATTAATGATCCTGAAGTTCGGTTGGGGCACATTAGTACACATGCATGTGGGGTGGATTGGTACGGACCAATGTGCCCCCACTGCTCTGTACCAATTTACCCCTTCCATTTGTAATTATAAGGGTAGACTACTCTTTGTGCATTTCCCATGTATCACAGTTTTCGTTGTGATTAACATCAAGTAGAAAAAGTTACTAATAATATAGGCTATCTCATGTGTGATCGCTTGATTTCCGTAATCAAATCAAAAATAAATTAACCAAAATAATATGGAAAAGTTTCCTATTATTATATTTCCGACATTCCGGAACTATAGGTATACCCGATAGGTACACAAACTTTCGAATGGAAAATTGATTAACCATTTAGGAGCCTTGATAGCAAAAATGTGAAGATTCTCACCCCCAGGTCTAACATGCGAGTGATTTTAATGGGCACATGTCTAACAAAATGAACCTCAATATATATTTTTACATGGACGCTAAAAGCCAGCGTGTAGTAAGCGTCATATTTATTCGACTTTCAGCAACCTATTTGAAAGTTAATCGGGGAAGTTCTTGAAACTTTAATATTATAAAGGGAACCAAGAAAGTTCTGTCGCTTTTTGTGAAGGTCTGTGTTCAATTGTCCCTCACACCGTAACTTGAATGCAAATAGAGATAAAGCGAAGGTCAGTTGTTGGTGTGGATATACCCAACATCTGATTGTGGCAGGTCAGTTACACAGTGAACTTGCCTAAGGACAGCCTCCGTAAACATGGGACCTCCACAGGGAGGCCTAATGGTGAGTATGGTGTACGAGTTAAAACTGGGGAGAAGATATGCCAGGCCTTTTGTGAGAGTATCGTGACTACGCGGTCAGTACAAGGGCGGTTTGACAAGTTTAAAAACGGTGACGAACCACTGGAAGACGCACCACGTGCCAAAAGACCAACACATGTACAAAATGAAGATCTTCAGGCAGCAATTAAGGCGAATAGTGGCCAGACATGTGAGGAACTAAGACGTGTGAATGAAGAAACCGTTCGGCAGCACCTCCATCAACTTGGGAAGCACTACATGGCTTCCACACGATTGGATCCGAGCCAGAATGCAACGCAAGCAGATACCTGTGTTTCTTTGCTGTCTTGTCTGAGGAAGGAGAAATTTCTGGAAGGGTGTTGACATATGATGAGAAGTGGGTCCTGTACGAAGCTCCACGGCGCCGTCGTCATTAGCATCCTATGAACCGGTTCAAAACCAGCACTGCACCAAAAGAAGGTCCTCCTGTGTGTTTGGTGGAATGCTCGTGGCATCGTGCATCGGGAACTTCTACCAGTTTGTCAGAACATCAATGCAACTGTGTACTGTGAGCAGTTGGTTTGTATTTAAGAACAACTCAAAACTCTAGAGCCAGCACATCTGAATCGTAAAGGGGTCCTCCTGTTACAGGACAATGCTAAGCCCCACATGGCTAGGATGATCCAGGACACCATTCTATGCCTTTTATGGGAACTTTACCGCATCCGCCATACTCCCCGGACATTGCACCATCCGATTACCACCTGTTCTACCGCAATGGAATCCATGGCCTTCCAGAGCGTTGGCAGAAGGTCGTCGATGCTGGTGGGACTATTTTTGATCTTGCAGGTACGTCTTAGGTGACATATCAATGTTCGAAGGTTGTGGGTGAAAAAGCGACAGAACTTTCTTGGTTACCTTTATAATATCAAAGCTCCACCTCCTTTGGAGACAAGGGAACGCTCGAACCAAAATTATAACATCTTTTCCAGTTAGTAGTTGAGGTATGAAAGATTTCAAAATTTTGTAAACTAGGTAGCCCTTGGATTATTTACTTCTATTTTTCCTTATAGAGACAGAATCTTATTTATAGTACGTTTTTATCTTTGTAAATAGCTTGCAGAACTTTTAAATTTTGATGAGAACACAAGCAAACATTGGACTTTTTATTTTATTTGTTATTTTTATATAACAGGTTGAACTAGATCTATTGAATTACTAAAGATTCTGACAAATCTTCAAATTATTTTTATGAAACATGTTTTTATTTTGCATTTTTGCTGCTGTAGGTCCTTAAACCTATTGTTAAAATACTTGTTTGTGAAAGTTTAATAGAATATTATATTTCAAAATATTTCATGGAAAAATAAAAAAATTACGGTATCAGATCTCTATTATCAGAAATATCTCTATTATCAGAAAGTCTGTGTGATATTTCACTTTGCTCGTACCAATCTGCCCCCACATGGAGAAGATTGGTACAGATTGCAGACCTTTCGTAAAATATAATTTACTCCAGGTAGGACATTAGTAGAAACAATATTGTACATTGTAAATGTAGCTAAGGAATCACAGTTTAAGTAGGGAAAAATTCACGTTTCTCAAGCTGGCGATATGGTTTGAAATCTCGGGTAAGTAAAAATCGTACCAATGTCCCCCCCCCCTCTCTCCCCTATAATGTTAGTTATGGTAGAATGTTTGTACACAGTTACCTTGAAGTCTTAAAGAGTCATAAACATTGGTATGATCACTATCCAGTCGTAACACAGCTTAATTCTACGCCAAGTTCTCGCAGATGTTTTGCAGAGCTACTCCGGAGTCACGAGGGTGAAGGCGTGTTCCACAGCTGTTCGTAATTCCTGCGTTGTGTGA
The DNA here is from genome assembly GCF_964235325.1 of Thermobia domestica. Classification (NCBI taxonomy): domain Eukaryota; kingdom Metazoa; phylum Arthropoda; class Insecta; order Zygentoma; family Lepismatidae; genus Thermobia; species Thermobia domestica. The sequence continues at coordinate 179,327,745 of NC_137456.1, forward strand.
TATCGAGTGTTTCTCACTTGTTGCTTTATGAAATCTGAGAGAGCATTGTCTGGTGTTGTCAAGGTAACTGTGTACAGACATTCTACCATAACTAACACTATACTGTTGAAACTACGCCCACTTCCGGACCACCCTGTATTGCTGCGGAATAGCGTTTTAGCCTTGCTGTATGAGGACGTTCGTTATAATGCAATAATGTTATTCTTGCGTTCAGCATTCCACACCTTGTTCTGGATCGCCCTTCACAGTTATCACAATACTGTTCATCAGTGATAGGTACCCCTGGGACAGGATGAAGACTTTTTTTTTGTAGGTCACAAAAAACTGTCACAGCCCTTTTCGGGCAGACAATGTTTGAATTTGGTCTTGATGGGCGAATCGCTATGTTGCCAGTGCATGGATTATCGTTTGGTTAATGTCCTCACGTATGACATCCATGTTTCGTCCCAGGTGACGACACGTTCGAGGAATGGGTCACCTGGATTAGTGCGTAAGATGAAAGTGAAAGCGAATGCTAGATGTTTTGGAATACATCGTGCATATAACGTGAAACTGCAATCGCTGGGTGCCGATCTCATACAGCAGGGAACTGAAGATTTTCCAATACTGACATGAGAATTCGAACAATATGAACTGCCGATTCTACAGAATTGCTTGCTACAGACTTTCCATCATTTTATAATGATACAAAAACGTTATAATTATTATTATTATTTAAGCTAATTGAACGCTACGCCACTGTTCTATTCTTCGCTTTGGACATCGATTGAAATAGTTCAACCAGTGAGGACAAAATTGTGTTCCTTATGGGAGTGTCTGTGATCCTTCGAAGTTATTTTTAGCAGTTACTTAATATATCAAGCTTCCCTCGCCTCTTGGTTTAAACTCTAACGAACTCGTCGGAAGAGTCTCGAACAGTTCAGTCAGTCTTCCGAAATAAGGTACAGATTTCTAATGTAAAAACAGTGTTTCAATGGAAAATTAAAAAAAAAAAAAAAAATGAGTATCTAATAACTGGTAAACTGTAATACTGTGGGTGTAATTCATACAAACAAAATTAATAATTCTACTTTATATTTTTCTGATGTAAACTAAAAGTATTTTTTCTCATTTGTCCACGTTCAGATGAATACACAAATTACGCACACTTATATACAAACTTGGAATTGCGCCTCGCGGGTAGAGAGAGAGCAGTGGGCAAGACACTGAAAGAAACAAGAAGTTATCAAGTGATTGTAGTTTCATTACTAAATGTGCGTCGCAAAAATGTAAAGGACCTGCATACATCATCATACGAAGATAGATCTAAAGTATGACGCTATAATATATTAGCTGCATTTAGGCATCTTAACGTGTTTTGACATGTCTCAAAATTCGCTGTGTACGTTTCGCGGTAACACGGGTTTAGTTATCACGACAAAAAAAAAAAAAAAAAAGCTAGCAAATGTAAATCATAAATTATAACATGTGAAACGCATAATATTTGTCCAATTTTCATGAAATAGATTTATAATGTTCTAGACTCCGTAATTACAATAAGAAAAGGATTTTACAGAAATATTTAAATTATATTTCCTTTGCATGGAACAGTTTAGCTCTCCTAGTATTTTTTTGCACTAGATATTTTAGTTCTCTGTGTGTGCTGAGTATTTTGATATGTGCATGTTAGTGTAAGATTATATGACAAAACGTCATGGGCATAAGGAAAGAAATGATTTAGATGCGTGTCCAGTTCGATGTCCTGTTGGATGTTGATACCATTATTCTTCAATCGTTCTGTTGGGCTACTAAACAGTAACTTTGACCACTGCACCTCAAAATCCTGAGTTTCTAATATATTCATAAATTCGTGATATAGGCTAGAGAAAACATAGATGACGAACGAACCCAGACCTTTCCAGGTCTAAGTAATTGTAGAAGTGGAGCTATTGAGACAAAACAAATATCCACTGTAGGTTCATATTTGAGACTATATGTAATACTAGTTGAATCAATCAGTGCCAATCATGTTCTAAACAGAAAACTGAATTTTCCGGATATGCGCTTTGAACCTAAGTACAGACTCGAACCCCATTCCCGTAAGAAATTCAAGCGTAACCATATATTGTCGAACATTACGGTGTTCATCGTGCACATTTGTAGCCTACTGTGAAATGTTTGCACCATTTGTGACTTACTTTCACTCATAACATCCGGTCCGCATACTTCACACAACTCCCGGTGCGTCTGACGCTGACAGCTTCTCAGTGTGGAGAAACCAGATTTCTGCGTACCTCGCGTTCTGCAGGAGACGGTATGGACGCATTCATGTTTATCATACCACAGTTCTGTCACTACTGACTCCACACAACTGCGCTTGTTTCAAGTTATGAGTACTTGTTTCTCCTCTACTCTTGCGCAAACGCATCGCACACTGACCACTCGTACCATCTTGGAGCATTTTCAGAACTTACTTTCTGTATGTGTCTCGTATATTGACAAAAACTAAAACACTAATGTTGCGTATTTGAATCATTAAAATGTATTTGCACTGTTGAAATCGGACCATTTTGTACGATTTATAATAAGTCTTTATTATTATTATTATTATTATTATTATTATTATTATTATTATTATTATTATTATTATTATTATTTGTAACAAAATTTCTAATCCATATGGTCTGGATTCGATCGACAGTTACGCTACCAATCCTTAGATGAAAGCAGTTACTATTGCCCGATGTAGTCTGGACATTAAGTGTCAATCAATCAATCGACTCATGGTTTTTAAGTAGAATCGCGTACATGAAATTGTCAAGAAATATCAGTCTAAAAGTATTTAGTAAAAACGCTTCTGGACTTATAAAACGATTGAGACGTGCAATATACTTCAAGACATCATTCTAATATATTCTACTACTAGCTGAAATACCTGTTCTTCGCACAAGGAAAATAGGTAATGGAAAAAATTGAACTCCTTCCCCCACCTCTTGGACGTTTATTTCATAATGTAATGATAAAAATCCATAAGAGATTGTGTTTTCGCGATAAATTTTTTACCCCTCTGATCCTTTATAATCCGCTTTTTAGCTCAATTGACAGTTTGATATAGGTACTATGTTTTAAGATTCTATCCGAATGGTTTAGCCACTTTCCTGTGATGTGATCACAAACAACAGACAACGCCGATTTGAATATGGCGAATGTGATTACAGAAATTGCTTTCTTCCGCCCTTTAAAGACGAAGTTTTAGAAAACTCCAGAGCACTCTTTCATTTATCGTTCTGTTTGACCAAACTTGGGTTTAAATTCCATCGGGTATGTCACCAATTAGCTTACCAATCCAAAAAAACTATGGGTTCAACAGTAATCTTGGTCATCTTGAACATTTTATTTTTCATCCTCGTGCTGATGAGGGCTGAACTTGAACTTAAATGGCGTCAGAACTATTCATCTTAGAGAGTTTATCCGGAAAGTAATGATACTGACCACCACATGGCGCTCCAATAGTGCATCTGCCATGAGCAGGATGGACAGTGTGGATGGGAGGCAGGGTTTTAGCCAATCAACATTACACGGATCAGCTACTTTCGAGCTCTAGTACGGTGAGAGTCGCTTATCGTGCGAACTGTGTTTTAAAAGATTTTTGGAAGTTCAAAATACAGCGTTCGCCTAAGCAGCGATACGCTAGTACACTTTGTTTCATGCTTGGTAAAACGCTTCAGAAACGTTCACAAGGCCTACCAGGACCAAACCCTGTCAAGAGCCCAGATTTCTCGTTGGCCTAGAGATCTGAAGAACGAACGTGAACCGTGGAGGATGATGAACGCTCTATACGCCCTTCGTAAAGAAAATTTCGTCAAAGTGAAGGACCCTTTGGACCAAGACAGGCGTTTGAGTGTGAGAATGATAGCCGAAGAACTTAATCTATTTACCCAGCAGTGTACAAAATCGGTAGTGAAAATTTGAACATGCGCAACAATTGTACGAAATTGGTGTCAAAAGTGCTGGATGGTGGACAAAAGGAGAAACAACTTGACATTTCCCGTGAAATGTTGGGGCAACTGGAGAGTGAATCGGACATTTTAGAGAACGTAATAACGGGCGACGAAACACGAGTGATCCAATACGACCCTGAAAGCAAGCGCCAAAGTTCGGAGCGGCACACCAAGGAGTCCTCGCGGTCCTAAAAGACAAGGATGTTCAAATCCAGACTCAAGACAATGCTCTTTATCTTCTTTGACAAGAAAGGAGTGCTATACAAAGAATTTCTGCCTCAAGAGAAAACTCAACGCGGCTTACTGCGTGGAAGTCCTCAAACGCCAGCTAGCCAGAGTCAATCGGCATGACCAAATTGCCAAATGCTGGAACCTCCATAGGATAACGCGCCGAGTCACTCCGCGTTCATTGTGACGTCATAACTCGCTAGAATTGGCATTGTCACGTTGCCGCAGTTAACGCACAACCTGACATGAACCAAGTGGACTTTTTTCTACTCTACAAGCTCCAAAGAAGTTTGAAAGGTCACCGTTTTGACATTGTTTTGGGCATCGTAGCACCAACGATGGGTGTTCTCAGGAGGTTATCGCAAAGTGACTTCCAAGAGTTGTAGGCTGCGTAGAAATCGCACTGGCAGCGATGCGTTGATAGCCAAGGAGAGTACTTCGAATAATTTTAATATGTTATACCAATCGGATCAATAAATTTTACTTCCTAGACCCAGTCGCATTACTTTTCAGACAAACCCTGTAATAACTCCGAAAACCATCCGACATTAATATCGGTCGTTTTCGAATATTTTTACCTGTCTCCCACCCCACCTCTAGGGTTGTCTTACCCCTAAAGTATATTTTTCCAGATTAAGTCATATATACATGGGATGACCAATAAGTTTTTGCCCTAGTAAGGAAACGTTTTGCTACATGTGTGAAACTTGATAGTAAATGTGGTCATGTCTGAAGATACTGTGTATTTTTCATGTTTCTAGATACAAGAGATGTGTATTATGATATCTGGAGTTAGTGAAGTTGTCGAACTTTGTTTACCCGTTTCCAGCGACAGCAAAGAGTTGATTGTGAATCTGAAGTGTTGCCTCTCTGTTGCCTAATAAGAGTGATTTTAGGTGTAATCCTTATTGATTACCTAACCTTTGGTCATAGCGTGACTGGAACATACTACAGGGGTTTGCTTTTAAAAAATGGTGCTCTGAAGGTGAAGCGCCGTGACACACTGAGTAAAAATGTTCGCTTGTTATAATGAAATGAAAGTAAATTAAATCTTTCAATTTTGTGGCCCATGAGTATGCCATTTAGGATAAAGGAGACGGGATGATGAGAATGAATGAAATGGTAAAATGAAGAAAGTGGGAGGGAACAGGAGTACCCGAGAAAACCCACATGCACTGTGTTAGTTCACCAAAGCCTACTTGACGCAAGCTGAAATTGAACCAAGAACCCTATGTACCAGAGGTGAACGCTCTACCACTGAGACACCATACCCATATTTTTAGTCGACAATGCTCCCATTTACAAAGTCCAGGGATCATTCAGTGTTGTGTAAATTCAGTTTTTCATAATACCTTGTGTTTGTTACGTCAGACTTCTTGTTTCAAAAAATGAAGCAGTCGCTGAAATGAAGGCGTCTTTCTTCGGGTGCTGAGATCATTTCCATCTTGATCACTGTTTTCTAGTCAATGTGACACTTTCTAGAAAGAATGGTTGTGGAATTTGAAAGACCATTTGGAAAAGTGTTACTTTGCACGATGACTGTGTGGAAAAGAAATATAACATGTGTAAGTTTCAAACTTCTAACTCTATTCTCTCTCTCTCGCTATATATATATATATATATATATATATATATATATATATATATATATATATAAATGAGGACAAAGAGTGATTGATCGTCCCACTATATCAAGTTTGGTTGAAATTATTCCAGAGTTATATTGGTGAAATTAAATCGATTCTAGATCGCCCGTGGTAGAAAGGATGAAGGATGTGTCAAAAAGTAGAAAGTACTGTTATTTGCCTCAGGTTATGCCTGTGTGAGTGTGCTTATATTAGAAAAGGCCTGGCCTACTTATCTTGATCAAGGAAAACCGTTATGTAGGTCACCGCATCGTGAAAGTAGTAATGGAACATAGGTTATTGTTTAAATATTTATAAATTTATTTGACAATTTTACATGACTTACAATACTATTATTTCTTTTCAAATTTTTCTTATCAAATAATAATTTTTTTTTCAGTGAATTAGTCATTATGTTAAAAAAGGAAAAATTGGACAAAATATCCACATAAAATAGAGTTATCGTGTTGATAAGCTTGTGAATTTACAAAATACATTTTATTATTTCCTATAAAAAGTTTTTTTTTAATTTCTTTTCATATAGGTAGTGCTAAACTATCAAAATAAAAGACACGTTTATCTTTATTAATATAAACACAAACCCAGTGGAATCCTACTTGTGATTACACAATTACAGGAAGTCTATAGACAGGATATATTCCAGTCACAGTTGCACCCGTTATTTTATCTTGATGTAACTCTAAATAATTCATTACTAAACATTTTTAATCAATGTCCATATATAAGTATTACGTACAGTACATATGCATATGCTTTTAAATATTGTGCATACAACAGTCCTTAATATACACTGTACGTATATTTACTATGGGTCTGTGTCTATGTCTAAAACTGTGTTTACTATGAGCCCACTTGTAGACGTGAAAACCTAATGATGAATATTTGGGACAGTCGATTTCTTCCAAATTTTAACATTCCGTTGTAAAATTGTTCCTAGTTTTACCATAAAGGTAAATGGTAGAGACATTAGCACAATACTTTTGGAACACATTATGAAGTGTGACTACCCTATCTGGCCTTCATACCAATTAATACCATGTGTTTTATCCGATAGATATTTACTTGTTTGTACGAGTGGCCAGTAGCGTAGCGTGGTACTCCGAAATGGGGATGCCAAAGTTAGTCATTTGTGCGATACAATACTACTAAAATCAGCAATATATAGCTATACCGATGGGAAATATAGGGTTGTAAAAAAATTAGGGGGGAGGCCCCCTAATTGGTAGCCTAGTGGGGTATACAGAAGCAAATGCGTGGATTACGTCAGAAGCCAATAAGCAATTGTCTCAGCTTCTTCTTACCACTACCGTGTGACAAGAAAACTCGGCCCCGCTGTTGTATGAACATTGTTTCCAGTATAGTTCCCTTTATTTCTTTCTCGTGGGCAGCTTCTTTCTCCGCATACCATACTTCAATCTGGTTCTTTAAAAAGTCACCCCTAGAAATTTGTCATCTTGAGTCCGAAACTCAGACGCCCATTCGTGAATATGGGCCTGAGTGTATACGTATATCATTTAAAGATGTAAATAGAAAACACTTAAACCAACTCTGGGGGCCTGTTTCTGAGTATGTATTTTGTTGTCAGATATCCAGATACTGAAGGCAGGGGCACAAATCTCTTCAACATTCGGGGAACGGGTAAGACCGTTCCCATTTTTTAAAGCGATGTTCAAAATATTTATGAAGTTGATAAACAATGCTGTGGAGGATCACAGTTGTCTTCAACATTTGGAGGAGGGCAGATTTGAGAGAGGAGGGCATATTTGAGGCTTACTCTGGGGGGAGGGGTGATAAATCTGGGGTCTTCCCACTTGCGACAGTCCTATTAGCGACAGGAACTGTTAACTGTCCTATGAGCGACCGATTCGATCTGTTAATTGTCCTATGAGTCACCGATTCGTTCATACTAAGATAATGGAAGAAGATACGATTCTCTCTTCTTTAACTTGTCTTATACTAATGTGATTTAGAACCTAACAAAATGAACTATGAAAAGTTTCGTTCTACCAGAATTTAATACGTAAGAATGCTCTCATTACATTAACAATCTTTTATATGTTTTTCCTAATATTAAATTTTTGAATTAATTTCTATGAATACAATGACTATATCAAGGGGAAAACTAATTAAATATTTAGAGTAGCTCCGCCTTTGTCTATGATTCTAATATAATTAAAAATTTCATGTTAAAATGATGCGGAGCATAAGTTTAGATTGAATATGTTTATGGCATAAGAAAGAAATCAGAAAGAGGTAGGGGAGCTCGAAGAAAAATTTTCTAGGACGGGGCATCTCCATGGTTGCTGTATCACGTCTGATATATCTGGTATTTAATATATGTGGCTTGCTATATTACGTATACATTTTTGTGAGCCAGGGGGGCGACTCCTGCCTTCCCATCTGGCGCCTATGGAAAAAAGGTGTTCACCATTTGAGGATATCAAAGAAACCTAAAAACACGGTGTATTCGAAGAAATTATTACACAAGTTACAAATCTCTCGCAGGACTTAACAGTTCGTCTAGTTATAAGGGATTATTTCAGATTGCTACACGAAAAGCTTTTATATATAAGTCAAACCAAGGGAGGAAGGCAAATTAAGCAATTAGTTTACGTTTTAGTAGCTTACAATAGGGGGGAAGGTAGTTTAAAGAGTTTGTTTACCTTTTGGATTGTTTAGAGTGAACTGCATTGTAATTGGTGGGATTGGTTGAGAATAGCCAATCAGATGTAGGGGATCTCAAAAGCTGACTTTTATCATTGACATTTTTTTTTATTATATTCATAGAGTCTTAGAAAGTCTAAAAAGTAGATAGCTGGCGAAACTGTTACACGTTTAAGTTTTTCAAAATAAAATATATTACTGTGCTTTGAATCAAATTAAGTACAGAAAACAGAGCTTTTCAAGAAAGGGGATATTACAACTGGATTTTCAATAATTACATAGGAATATACTGTTCATGGAAATATCCCTGTTGTCTCGTTAAATTATTTGATATGTTTTATGTCAAATCTAACTCAAAATTAAAATAAGTTTTATTTGCACTCACAGTATAGGAAATATATATTTGACGAACAGTATCACTGGAACGTACATATTTCATACCAAGGTTGTTCGGGCGCTAATAACGCCAGAGGCAAACATATTTTACGAGATGGAATTATATCATCTTCCATCATCTCAATGAAAATGAATCGGTCGCTCATAGGACAGATAACAGTTCCTGTCGCTAATAGGACTGTCGCTTCTGGGACTAATTCATGAAACTCATATTACGGTAGACGAATCTGATTTCTGAGGTGAACCTGTTGTATGTTATATACCAGGCGATGTAGATAAAATTGTGATACGTATCAATGTCGTGAACACATTCTGAAATCTGAATACATGCATATTTATAATTGGTATGTTTCTATTTACGCATCCACAATGATCCACATTAAAATTTTTGGACACTTGTTTTGTAACAATATAAACAATGACTTCCCCAAAACTATGAAAGAAAATCAACTATGTATGGCGCAACAATACTCTTATTTGAGCAAAATTATGACGATCACAATAGCATTATAGGAATCGTTACAGGAATTAAACAAATAGTTGAAAATAGACTAACAATAATAGATGATAATGAAATATTAAAAAACACGATTCTTTTTTTAAAATGAAACAAGTCAAGGGAAACAATTTAATCCCACTTTCCTTTGTGGCATTCGGATACAAATCATCACAATTTCAAATCGGGTGGAGGGGACATGTCCCCCTCATCTCCTCGTTATATGTACTAATGACTGAAGGGCCCAAGCAATCTTTGCGAGGGGCGAGAATGCTGGCTCTATTGGTCTACCAGATCGGTGACCGTGATTCTACAGAATGCTTTATATTTATGCTTGTGTGTGTGAGCTCCCTCAAAGAGTTTCTGGCCACGCCACTGGACATACTATGTATTTATGATGAAGATTAATAGTTTGCCTTTAATTACGATTACAATTACGATGCATTTAATTACGATTAAAGCATAACTATTTTTATACTATTATTTACATAACCGACATGCTTCAAAAAGGCATTGAACTAGCCATTTCTGTTTTGTTCTTTCCTTGACGTTAGCGCTCGTACGTTCTGTACAGCAACTATAGCTTAGTTCAAAATAGAGTTGGAAATACTTGAAGATATGCCAGCGTATATCTAAAGCAAAATGTAGATTTGCAAGGAGTGAAGGGAGTTAAGAAAGCAAGTAGTTGCGCATGCGCACTCCGCAGAAAGCAGACGAAAACCCCGTTTCTTGCAGTAGGCCTGGATGCCCAAGGAACGTAGCATACGACAAGAGGAAAGATAGAAAATGTGCATCTGAGTAACGCGCATGCGTAGGTTCCGCTTATCAAATTAAGGCGAGAGAGCACATCCAGAAGATTGCAGTGGAAATAATTGTGATAATTACAAGCAAACAATTTATATACAATGAAATACGTATTTTTTCTTATTAATAGGGGATGCCGGGCATACCGGCGTTCCCTTACGCTACGCCGCTGCGAGTGGCTCACATAATTCATTGAAAGAAAATCCAGCTTTTAACAAAAGGTATGTCCGGATTAACGATGGCTAATTCTTTCACAATAAAATTATCGTCGTCAAACGCGGAGAAGTGTGCAACAAGCCTCATTTTATTCAACTAATTAAAATTTAAAACATACATCAGTGTATATATATATAGTATTATATAGTACTACCTTCATTAGTAGTAATACCTTCATTAGTATTATATATATATATCAGTGAAATTAGTGTAGTAACTTTGAAGATTTAAATTGTTTGTAAATTCAGGGGTAAGGGGAATGCTATCCAACTTGCAGTAGCAATTTGTTAGAATATTGAAATTCAAATGGGTTAATATGTGATTTTCCATTAGAGATGAATCCAATAATTACACATTTAGGAACGTTACCCAAGAAGATATTCTCTAAATTTTAAGAATTTATATTTGCAGATATTGTATAAGATCTTGTTTCAACTTTTGATAAAGGTAATTGTACAGGATTTACTAGCATATGTGTATTTAGTTCAATAGATATATCAGCAGCTAAATCTATATGTCGTACATGAAAGGTAACATATTCAAGTTTATATTAAGTATTTTCACCAGAAATTAAACAAAAAGTACCTTTAGTACGATGTAATTTTAGACGTACGCTTACTTTATTATGTGGCATACCATCTAAAGCTATAATACCAGAATGAAGATATCCGTACATTTCAAATAATTTACTATTACTTACTTCAGTTAATTTGACCCAATTGGATCAGACAATTAGCCGTCCAGCTCAATACCAGATGATCTAAATGATGGAAATAGAAAGGTAAAATAATTCCAAATGATTACGTCAACCATGGTGAGTTATATCAATTCTTGTGTTTCTAAGTAGTATGTGCGTTTTGTGTATAATTTATGTTTGTGCGGTTAAGTAGGATTTTTCTTCAATAGTTTGTTTGGAGATTTTCAATTTGAATCAGAGTTTAATTTACTGCTTTCTGACTCGGCTTCTTAGTTTCATGAAGTGAGATAAATTTGAATGTCTTTTTTTTTTTTTGAGAGAGAGAGAGAGAGAGAGAGAGAGAGAGAGCTTGAATGAATAGATAGATTTGGTATCGATTGATCCAGTATACATTTAGTTTTCCCTATTTTTCCCTTTTAGTGTTAAGTTTGGCTGCATATGATATTCGGATGAATTATTTTTTTAAAACATTAAACAAATTGACTTGCTTTTAGACTTGCCGATTTTGTCTTTCAGTAACAGCTATTCTGATGAATAATATGGTTATTTAAACTGAAAGTTTATTAATATTGTAAATTTGATAAGAAATAATTCGTATGTTGCGTGCGAAGGTATCTTTCTCGTAGAGTTAAAATACTGTTGTAACGTATTTTGAAGACCGAAGCTTTTAATCAGGATTAATACTGATTTTGAATAATATTTGAAATAGCATTGAAATATTATTTGGGTTTGAGGATTTTTCTATGAAATTCTAACAAGAAGTTTACAGAAAGTAATATAAGTAGTATGCGTCCAATGAGTTGCATGTGATTAATAATATTTGAATTGAATAGATTTTGAACGACGAAAAGTTATGCTGAATTAATTGGATTTGCTTAAAAATTTTCTTGGAAATTAATTTATTGTCATTTGAATAATATTGAGAAGATATCTATAATCTGGCTAGTCGCAGACCTTTTCCATATACCGGTTATTATATATATATATATATATATATATATATATATATATATATATATATATATATATATATATATATATATATATATATATATATATATATATATTAAATTTACTTCTGGTTCTATTATTTGTTGTGTATATACATTGTTCAAACGTTTCAGCGCATATACACACTGTTAACTTGTTGAATAAATATTGTTACAGAAATATTAAAAATTTGGTGTTTAATTCAATATTTTTGAATTGTCTATTTAATTTGTATGTATATTGGATCATTCAACCAAATTCTCCAGTTGATTTGCACCGTAGTGAATGTGTCCCGCAGAGACTGCTCCTTCGGTCCGGAACTAACCGAGCCCAAGCTGATAGTTTGATTTATTATTATTAATTTTTATTTAACTCTTGGCTTGGTTTCGGTGGGGGTAGGGGGAAGTGGTCGCTACAATTACTTTGTTTGTTAAAACCTTCATTAGTATTATATAAATTTATCTCCAGTAACTTTAAACCACATTGCACATGGTAAATATGTTGACTATCTTCATGAGAATAATTTAATAATGTTTCAATGTATACGCGATAAGAATACGAACCAGATGAACTAATTAATTTATTATTTAGTGAAATATCAGTTTGATTGAATAATGAATGTCAGAAATTATTTACTGGTGCCAAAAAAAAAAAGTACAATGTTACTTTTGATGTGTCATGCCAGTTTGTACAATGTTACATCGTACATAAAGATATTCACCTCTTTGACATGGAATAACAAATTCAATAGGTCGTTCTAATGTTAATCTAGAAATTAGACGGTATTCTGCACTTGTAGATCTTTCAATAGCAATTTGTTTCATTGAACCAAAATAAATCAAGTTCGTTTGTACAACATTCTGTACTTTCCGAACTTCGTAGACATTATGAAAAGATCTCTCTACAGACGTTTCGCTGATGGTCCAGAAATAAGAGCTTTACCCTTACGTAACTGTCTTACTCCTACCAGTTAATAACTGGCCAACATTATTAATAGGTTTTGTCTTTAGTGTATCACCAGCTTGTTTTACACGTGCACGAACAGATTCTTTCAATGACGGTCTTCTAATTCATCAGCCGCAACCTGAATTTTTGTTTGTGATGCTTGACGACCTATAGCTTTAAGCTCGTTATACATCGTTATAGTTTTCCATCAAATGTTGTATCAAACTTTTCTTTGATAGTAATTTGGTCAAATAAGTTGGCTACAACTTTCGCATACATTATAAACGATCAAATATAATATAAATATATTCTTGTTCATTTGTTTATATTTCTTGATTCAATTGTTAGGTTACTTGAACGTACGTGTGTAGTTATATGGTTGTACCTGGTGGTGTAACTATGATGAATAAAGTTGTAGAAATGAATGGAATGACTACTCACAATTACTTCTGTCTCATTTCCCTCCTTTTGCTACTTCCAAGTCCCTCTTATTTTCATGCTTTCTTTCTTGTTTACTAAATATGTATGAATCAATATTGTAGTTGTTAGTCCGATGCTTAAATTTCGTCTAATTCAATTAATTTTCCAGTAACTTCTGTAACGTTGGGTCACTGATTAAAAATAAATAATTCGTCATAAAAATGATAATTTTACAGCTAAAATGAGAGAGTGCATATGAAAAAGGATTTTCTAGGATATTAAATTCTGAAGAAATTTTTTCACAGTGTAGGAAACCAGTATTTTATATTTAGAAATGCGAAACCATTGCACGTGCTCCAACCAATGTGATTTTATGCTACATCTAGTGTTATTCGCACTATCCTCAGTGACGCTCACACCTTCTGTCATTGACGCACCTGCCTCTTGCGGAAGCAACCTGCGTTATCTCGCGGGTCTGCTGCTGTGCTCCTATCCTAACGCGGCTAAATAGCATGTTCGCTTTTAGTGGCCATCTAACCTAAGTTGTGTTTTCTGCAGTCTTTTTTATGATATACGAGCAAAGCGTATTTATATCGTAAGAAAAGTCCTCGTAAAACGAATCTGCACCCACGAGTGCAAATCCTGCCTGCCCTATGAAATAATTTCCGAAACACTAAGAATGAATTTCGTGAAGAAATAATTACATATAGTAAGAAGCATATAATCGACACATCAAATGCACGCATATTATCAATCTGTACGCAATCATCTGGACATGCGCCAAAGTAATAACATACCAGAAAGTCTTAAGAAATCATTTAAAGCAAAGAAATGAAAGTTTTTTTTTTTTTTTAAAAAAAAATATTGACGGGATATTCTAATCTACACCAATTTTGGGTGGCCACCTGCTGTACTTAGCCCTAATATTCTTTAATGTTATAGTTAACAAAACGAGATACTGCTAGTATGTATCCAAAGAATTTCAACTTTTTTACATGTTCACGTCATACTCAATTTTAGTTGAACCGCGCAGCGTCGTTTGTTTTCTTCGATGAAATGTTGAAACAGAACAAGCTGTAATTTACAAAAGTGGTAACAAATGTTGTAAGTAACCCAAAAATTGCTTACAATTTGGTATCGTACACGTTCAAATTCTACTTTGGTGAAATATTTGATACAATATATGATGAAATATTTGATCGTCTATAATCGGCTTTAATACCTTGTTTAAGAAATGGAATGCAGATCTTACTAAGCCTTTAAAGAAACTACCTGTACTGTTTTCTTTTTGATATACAAGTTCTGCAAAGTAAAGTATTACACGATCTCTTGATAACACATACGTTTCGATCTCATTTTATTTTATTTAAGAGCAGAACATTTAAAGAAATGTTACGCTCAATATCCGAGAACGGAATGGCAAATCTCGTCCTCCGTGTTCTTTTCATAATATTTTCAATAGTGTTAAAATAAAATTTTGCAAGTGATAAAAAATGAATATTTTGAAATATTATCGTTTAAACTTTACCACATTTAATATCAGATATTGTTCCTATGCATAATAATGGTGCTTTTGTATCACCTCAAATTGATTTTGTGTAATATTCGTGGATATCCAATATTTGCATAGAGCAGTTTAAATTCATGTGGTTGTACAACAAGATTTGTATTTTCAGAAAATCCTAATTGTAACGCTAAAAAGTTGGCGATAATATAACTGATTCAACAAATTTATCATATTTAACATGTACAATATTTGATACACTGAATTTTATTAATCAGTGATATTTTATTTTATTTTATTTAATCAGTGATAGTTTATTTAATTCTTCAATTAAATGCTCAACAGATGGATAATGCCCACTTAAAAGTTTACTTTTCATAAGTTATGCATCTTTTAATTCATACCAAAGTATATTTACATCTTTTGTAACATTATAACATGTTAATGGTACGTGTATTTCATTTAAACCTACACACCAATCAGATTCAGGTAAACGAATATTAAGTTCTAATTTTGATATTATTAAAATGTGATGGATTAATTTTAGAGAAAACTTTATAATACCATTTAAAACTAATGTAATATAAAAAAATATCATCATACTTTCTGAAGTTATTTTCATTTAAAATAAAGTGTTACGTTTCAAGTTGCAAAACGAAAAGGTAATATTAAAACTTGTTCATCTTTTAAGTTTATTTGTGTCAGTCTTTCTTTTCAACTTTAACATAATGCGATATGTGAAATACAAAACAATTTATATGCCCGTGTTGCACATTAAATTCAACAAGTTTTCATATCACGTCCGATATTTTCTTGATGTTTTACAATATGAACGCAGACATTAATAATATTTGGAATATTATATTCTAAATTAGAAGGAAACTTTCCATGGATTAATATTATTTATAACTTTTCAACATTTCTAAGTTTTGAATATACTACGTTTGTTAATTTCTGATGTATTTTCGTAAATTGAACCTAAAATATATAACCCTGGTGAAATATCAATCATACATTGATCAACTAAATTTAAAGAATGTTCAATCACAATTTTATTTTTATTATATTTTAAATACGAACTATTTCAGGAATCATGTTTAAAATTATGTGGATAAAAGAATAATATCCTGTTAATATATTAATATTATAATATTCATGTTTATCAAAAACAGTATTCTTTACAATTTATTCATATTCATTTACATTATAAAATCTCCATGGCATATTAATTTGTGTTATGTAGCACCCCATTCTCCTTCACTTAAATCAAAGTTTAACTATAAATGATGAAGTTGCGTTATTAAAAATGTTAGTACTTGCATTTGCATGCAGGGTAACGTAAAAGTCATCCTTAAACGACGAATTCATTTTTAATGACTGAATAGGTTTTGTTTTAATTCATGAATTCATACTTAATGGATTTTACATACGCCATACTCTTTTACGTTGAGGCATGTTTCCAATTAAATAAGTTTTTCTTGAACTTAAAATAACTCTCTGTAATTCTTCTGCACAAATATTCTTTTAATTTCATCACTATTCTAATCTTTTAATTTATATGTTACAGAATTTGATTTGATATATTTATCAACAATAAAAATTACTGAGACTATTTCG
Organism: Thermobia domestica; assembly: GCF_964235325.1. Taxonomy (NCBI): domain Eukaryota; kingdom Metazoa; phylum Arthropoda; class Insecta; order Zygentoma; family Lepismatidae; genus Thermobia; species Thermobia domestica. The sequence goes on from NC_137456.1 coordinate 179,344,348, forward strand.
GCAAATAACGTTTTCCTAATTTGTTCATATTTACTTACACGAACATAATCACTAGAACAAAATTTAGAGGTTAATCACTTTTCACATTTATTTTCGTTTTCGTACTTGATTTAGATTTGAATCATTTAAATGTACAGGTGCTATTTTAATATTTCTATGGTAAGAATGACTATAATTATGCACAATTTTATGAAGAACGTGAATATAACGTTATGTATTTCTCGCTGTAAAATAACGATAATTTTTTTCTTTTAATTTGCGTATAAACCGTTCTGCTAATGCATATTTAATTTCTGATTGTACCCTGTAAGGACGGATCTTATATTCCTTAAATAAACGATTGACATGTTGATTATAAAATTTGGAACCTAAATGATTATGTACGTTAATTGTAGGTAATTTAGTAAGTTTTTTTTTCAATTTTCGTGATTGTTTTCAGCACATTTCTTTATTTTCAAGAAAAAGCAGTACGCATATGTTGAAAAACATCTACGCGACATAAAATATATTTATAATTATTATGCTTTTCAATATTTTTCATATCTCCTAAATCGATTTGTAATGTTTCATTACGTCTACTAATAATATTTTTTAGGTTGAAAATTTGTTAGTGTTGGTGCATGCAATGTGTATGAATCTTGCGAAGCTAACCAATCTTTAATTTTCTTTCTCGATAGTTTTCTTTGATGGTGTAATGTTTGAATACGTGATAAAGAATTAGGATTTGAATAATTATACTATATCTGACAAGTTTGTCATGTTTTCTTCATTACATACTTTTTTAATGTATTAAGAAATTAGATACTATTTTACGTCTACATGATTTTCTTACTTTACTACTACTACTACTACTATTCTTTTTATTATTAAAAACTTTGTATTAATATATTCTTTGTATTAATATATTGGTGTTGTATTAATATATTCTTTAGGAACATTAAGTTTATTTAGTAATTTTTAAAATTCATTAATTCCTACTGGATGTTTAGAATAGTTACGTGTACGAATGTCGTTCACCAAATCAATAATATTTGAACCTGGAATTATATTATTGTGTATATATACTGTACCTGATTTATTCCAATAAATTTCATCTGATCTTATTAGTTGTTTCAATCGTGTGTATTCCTTGATTCACCGAATTAGTATTATGAAAATTAAATCATTCAAAATACATTAATAGAAACGAAGTGTACCACGAAGGCAGTGTCCATTAACAATTGAACCACTGATTGGAAAAAGGGAATAAGTACAATTTTTTGCGATTTCAACCTGAGATAGCAGATGGGTTCCTTTGAGATAGTTACATCGTTGAGTAGAAAATAGGAATGTTTGGGCAACTCTATATGACCAATGTAGAAGACAAAATATCTTGCTGATTAGAAAAAGGGAATAACTACGTTTCTATTTCCTTCTTCCAATCACTATAGGATACCACCACAACTGTGATACTGTGTGTATGTAAACAACCATTAGAGCCTTCTGCTGACGTTACGATACTTCGCATTGTCTTCGCATTGCACAATATATAGAGAAATATTTGGCCCAATCAGTTACAGATTTACATGTTTTTAGTGATACAAGTAGTGATCATACAATACCAAAACTGGAATCATACAATGACATTAATGCTTTTCAGTCTGATCGTGTCATAACGCTTTACCACTGTACAGCAATATTTGCCTGTCAGAGGTCACAGTTTTTACCATGTGACCGAAATTTTGTTATAATGAAACGGGAACTCAAACGACACAATCGCATTTATTTACCAGCACAGTATAACCACATGATTACGAATGCAAGAAATACTGATACTCCATTTCAGGTTTACGAAGTTGTCAATGAAGAAATCTTAGATTTTAAACATTGGTGGTAACCGTTTTACAAGAAATCTTCAAGTAGCATTGTGGACAAAACAGTGAAATTCCAAGTAAGTAAATAGAGACACTGTTTATAAAGCAGAATCTCTAGGTTATGTGCAAGCTCATAAGTTTATCAATGAACTAAGAACTGATATTTTTCGATTACTCAAAAGTAATGTCACAAACGTTCCACTGCCAACGTCAAAGGCATACGATTGGCAAGTCCCGATCAATCAGAAAAAGATAAACGATTCTTCACAAATCATCAAATGCATACCTGACCAATACAAAAAGTTTTATAGGATGATTTGTTCATGGAAAACCACTGACCAAGAAACTGCAGAAGACGAAGATGCAGACGAATAGGACCCTATGTAAAGTCATTTTATTTTGACAACGTATTTTGCTACGTATTTTTTCAGCTGTCTATTGTATTACTTTTCTTGCTGTACGAATAACATGTGCTTTTTTAAAAAAAAAAAACGAACGGTGACAATAACAGTGTTAGAAGCCTAACATTCGTGATAGTTCGGATACATATATCCAAGATTAACATACAACATTGTATTCAGCATGTATATTTTCATAGCTTTCTATCATAAACTGCACATTACATGCTCTACACACAATTACAATTGCGTCCAACTCTAATTGATTGGAAAAAGGGAATATTTTTTTCCATTTTTAAGCTTATTTAACCAATTGCAGTGCTGCAATACAAGATTCTCCTTCTTGTCTTAGTGTTTGTTAGTTCTTTTGCTACAAGTAATCAATTGTACACTTTTTGCAACAAATACAAACAACGCTTCGGGAAGTTTTTTTAGCGTTTTTGAAAACTTAGGACTGATGCACTTATTCCCTTTCTCCAATCAGTGATTCAATTATAGTATTCTCTAATGTTTATAATTATCAATATAAAACCCACCAAACTTTAATTTCTATAATCTATAAAAATCATAATGTAATAAGGGGTTCTACTCTTTTTCCCAGAACTTTTTAATATACCCAGAACTCCCTTATGGTTGAGCGGCTAGTAAGTGCGTGTCGCTAGTAAAGAAGACCCTAAACTGAAATCAAATTCAATAATTAAATATTATGTTTCGGCCATACGTTTTCTACATTTCAGACTCTCACTAACGCGACACGCCCAAAAGTTTTACAACACTTTCACGTACGTCAACATAAGGTACTACTCAGATTAATTCCTTTTTTATATCAAAGCTGAATGTTCAATTCAAATAATAATGCTAAACAAATAACACTTGATTAAGACAGTTTAATACCCGATTTATATATATATATATATATATATATATATATATATATATATATATATATATATATATATATATATATATAAATCAATGCAAATGCGAGAAAATGTTCTAAAACTCTGTCTGCCAAGTTTCGTATAAGTTTAGTACGTACGTGCAATGCATGAGTAATAATCACAGTAGAACGTTAAAAGTGATATTTACATTTATAAAAGGGTGAAATCTTTAATAACAAAACAATAAGCCAAGTTCTTCAGAGAGTAAAACTCAAAGTGCAAGCAGTGAAAAATATATTCCGTGCACTAGCATTTTAGCCGAGGGTAACAAAAGGTGTGCAATTTACTTAAACTTTCGATTCTATTATTAAGGAATCGTGTTTCCATATTAACATAAAGGACGAAATTTGTCTGTGCGTATTATAATGTCCAAGAGACGAGCAAATTTCGAGTTCCAAAATATCATTTTCTGTAAAACTATAAGGCTCATTTTCCATTTGTAATGCAATGTTTCTCATTCTTATTCATGGAAACTAATTACTGGACAGTACTCTTTAAAGATCACAGAAGGTTATATTTTCTAATACATTCTAAACACGTTAAAGCTTACTTTTGAGAACATCCGTTAAGGAAATTTTATTTATATATCTATTTCTATTACACAAAGGATCCTCTATTACGAAAATTTGAATCATGTATACATTACGGCTTCTTCAAGATAGATATCATAGTGTCATATGCACGAACAAGTTTATTTTCATACCCTATAAGATATTTATATTCTGATAAATTCATTAGCTCATTTATTTCACAAATAAATATCTTCCCTTACGTGCAATAAAAACGATTTAATCTGCGTTCACAATATGGTTTCGATAATTGTACTTTATCGTTAAAATATTCCATAAGAGAAATTATGACGTGGCCTTATATATTTTTGTTTACCTCCGTAATAAAGTATGTCAAAAATTTTTATATATCCGTCAAACTAATTACAAAACCTACTTAAAATTAACTATTAAGATACTTTATGTAAGGTAACCGTTATTAACTTGCCGGGGCCGCGGTGGCTCAAAGGTAGAGCGTTCACCTCTGGTGCTAGGGGTCTCGGGTTCCAACCCTGCTCCCGCCAAGTGAACTTTGTGGTGGACAAACATCGTGTGCGTGGGTTTTCTCGGGGTTCTCCCGTTTCCTCCCATTTTCTTCATTCCACCATTTCATTCATTACTCATTATCACCGTCTCCTTTAGCCTAACCGGCATAACCGTGGGACGTAAGACTCAAAATTTCATTTCATTTTCACCGTTATTAACTACTGCAGGAAGTGCTCAGATCTCATTAACCAGTCATTTATATTACAGCAGTCAGGGGGTAAGAATGTTTTTGACTCTTCTACAGTATGTATAAGAAATATAAATGATTAAAGATATGGACATTTCCTCCAATAATTTGTAATATTCTAATAAAAAATCCCAATTCTTATCTAAACACCCACCAATGCATGTTCATATGATAATTTCTTATATTGTTCCACACGATAAAATGATTAAAAGAGGTGATCCAATTTTAATACATCTTAAATGTACAAAGAGGGAGGGGGGATCGTTTCAATAAGTTATTATATGAATGAGTAAAATTAAATATTGTGTTCAAAGAGGTAGGTGCGTATATGCACAGAGTGTGTCCAAACTGGAGGTAGCTGTGGTGTGTGTATATATACAGAATGTGTCCATAAAACTTCTTTTCCCTGTCTATAAGCCCTCTATGATGTTTTGTTGTTCTATTTTATCTTTAAAGGTACTATGCGGTCTACAACCTTCTAGAACATTCTATAACGAAAAATTAACATACCTAAAGTCAGGCTACATAAAGAGGTCCGGTTTTCTCTAACATAAACATATTCTTACACAGCCAGACCTGAAGCGAATAGTTCTAACACGCAATCCTTGGTTCTTTCTACTACCCGTTTGTCTGATTTGACCCGATGGACCTGGCAGACAGTATACAATCTGTAAACCTAGTGAATACTTCAGATAAACACAAACTAGTAGTGATAGATAATTTTGTTCTTAATTGTAACTATTGATTCAGGAAAGAGTGCATGATTCTAAATAGACGCAAAATTCTGTGTATTTTCTTCATAACTTTTGATTGGTTTGGCATCTGGTTGTAACGATATGTTCAGCGCTAATTCAAAATGTTGGTCAGTTCCTGTGTTTGTAGTGCTTCTCTAGTGAATTAAATGGCTCAAGAAATGAAGATATTTTCGAGCTCCATTGTGTCTATAAATCTGATGTGACGAAGAAGATAGGACATCAAAGCTAGATCGACAGCTAGTCCTCCGACATATTTAGTGCAGAATTGAAAGAAACAACACAATCCTTTAAAAAAGAAGAGACCGAGAATTCCAAAAATATCTTTGCTCTTTAAGATTAGTCATTAAATGGAGCGATTGAGGGAGCAATTAAGTCAATCATCCTACAAAATGATATGAAGAGTCAGTCAGCTCTAGAAGGACATACCAGCCCAAGAAAGTTATCTTCTATAACATTGAACAAATTATGAAAATAGAGCAGTTTTCTCTGACTAGAGAGAAAGTAATTTTCTTTATATGACGGAAACCGTGCTTCAATTAGTCACCTGTGTCAATAGTTTTAGACTCTCAAATTATTCTATGCGTAAACATGGAAAGTCTTATAGATGGCTATGTCAGCTTGTCTGTTGGAAGGTATCAGAGAAAAATGGTAAAAGAAGCGATTTTTCATAATCGATTCAGCGTCCTAGGAATAGATTCCATCTCTTGTTTTAATACTGATCGCCATAGTGCAAAAACGGTAATATATAACAGAAAGTGGGTTCCTACAATCGATTCGCTGCCCCGTGAACGGCTCTTTCATAGTTCTGTTGCTACTTCCGGAGCGGTTATATGTATATTCCGTTTGTATGTAGTTTTAATGAACTTGCCCTTACGAGAAGTTGTTATTTCTGGATGACGAGTTTGATTCTCTGTAACATTTACACCATTTTTGTGACTATCTTTCAAGAGTCTGACGCATTGCTCTGATTGATATCTCCAACTATTGGACGATTTTCCCCACAGAACAGCTCTCTTCTCTCAGTATAAAACGTGAGCACGTGACTGAACGGTTCACAGTTTTCTTTCCGTATTTTATAGTACTTGCATGTTCTTTACACTAATTTAGTGACTCACGCGAGTGAAAGCAGCACGATCGCATGTAACACATTCACACGTACCTTTACCTATCAACACACTATTGAATAGCGCATATACGACTGTTCATTGTAATAAACAGACAACTAGTGATAAGGGTTCGTACAAACACCATTAGATTTCGTTAAAACGATCCATCACCAGACAAAGCGTTAGTTTCATTCAATAAATATGTCTCAATGCAAGCAAGATCATTTATTTTTGTATTATTATATAAACAACGTTGTTCATTACAAAACAAGACCAACAAACACATTTTTGTACAGACATGATGTCTTTTATTTGGAAAATTCTGAAAAATCGATAGTGTGCTCAGACTTTTGAGAATGACTATATATATATATATATATATATATATATATATATAATGGATCATTTTGATATGCACTTGTAATCTAATAGACAAAAAAACGCTGAAATTTTGTACCGTCTAAATATCGGCAGGGAGACATTGATTGGCGTACCCTTTGATACCATATTAACAATGTTGCCAACCAATATAAAGTTGTATTTTTTCAAATGGCACTATTCAGGTTATTACATATTTCAAATCTATATATAAAACAAAAACTTACAATAGCATACGTGTAAACACGTTGCAAACTAAGGACGCTACAGTTTCACAAATATCACAGAATGTTTGTGCAAAATTATTTAAACGGTTTTTTTAAAATAAATTTTATTTCGTTTAAACATTTTTTGTCTAATTTTCATTTTTGGTAAACAGTTCTTACTCTTATAACAGTTCTTTCGTCACATTTGTAATATTTTAGCCAACACAAATGTTTTCAAACAATTTCTTTTGTGTCAAAATTTTTTCTCACAAAAAAATTGTGTAGAATTTTTTAAAAAAATTAAATTCTTTTGTAAATTGTTTGTCTAAACTTTCAAAAGTTTCTTTCGTGAGAAGTTTTTGAACTAAATTTCTTTTGTGTAAAAGCAATTTTCAAGCAGAAAATTGTGTGTAAAATTTTCACACTACTTTCTGTGAAAAATTATTTTAACTGAAAATTCATTTTTTACCAAATTTTCCCCTTATTTTTTTTCAAACTAAATTTTGTGTATTTTTCAAATACAATTTCTTATCATAAAAATTTTTAAACTTGTGCATATTATAGAAACTGATGTATTTTTGACAAACACTATCTTGAGAACTGAACGTACGAAATTTTTAAAAAGGTGTCGAAGCAAACACCTGTTTCCAGACTAGAAGATTTAAATCAACAACCTATTGATGATGTTTTCTACACGCAATAATTAAAACCAGAGCCTCTACCGTCAATGCTCTTAATCGATAGAACAGCGTGTACTAGAAAGAAAGGTCGCAGAATAGAGATCTCGTAGAATGGAAATATTATTCTTTTCCATTTAATTAATGGACACCAGCATCTCCGATAAAGAAGAAGAATGAAGCCTGATCAAGAGTTTTACGCCAGTCTTTCCAGTAATAATTCCATGGATTATTTTTCAGAAAGTACATTGACTTCATGCACTAGAAAATTACAACGTCGTATAGAGTTTCGTCAGAAATGGGATATCACATTGGTGGAAATTCATTACTCACATTCTATGTTGAACATAAACAGTGAAAATAGTAAACTAGGAAGAAGTACGGAGTCATAGAAGACTGTGATTCGTATACGTTAATACAACGATTTACGTGAGCTTGTTAATACAATTAATTAACATCATAAAACAACGAACTTATACATTTCTTACGTTTCAACAAACAATGTGTGTTTAGTAAGACAACCCTACAATAAAATAAATGTATGCATAATGGGTACATTGTTAGCTCAGTCCACACTCATTTAAATAAACCACAGGGATACTATCTGATCTTCAATAGCCATAAAAGAGAGTGAAATACCCTTCCATATGATCATACTCACTCATACATAAGAATAGGACCATAAGAATCCATCTTTAAAAATGAGGAGTACAAAGTTGGCCTATCCCACCTATTCTAAGGAATCACAGGGGTAATTATCTGTCCTCAATACCATGAAAGAGAGAGAGAGAGCTACACTTCCATATAACCACAAACACCCATCCAAGGGAAAGAGTTAGGACCCCCAAATTTTCAGAGGTTCATACCATATACCCCTCCAAAATTTTTAATTCCCCCAAATATCCAAATTTAAGTGGTACACACTCCTCCCAAAATCGTTAATGACGTCATGTGACCCAGTGACGTCATACCACGTGACCAAGGTCAATGATTTCGGTCTCGTCACCGATTTCCTGTTATTTTCAGGCGATCACAACTATCTGCCTGAAAACGAGCCCACAATATGCCGATGCACTAACAATGCATCACTGGTTAAAATGTTTGCCATAATTTATTTCAGTACACAGAGATGAGCCGAATTGCAGGAAAGCAGATAAGAAAAAGTCACATTCTTTTGTTTTCTTAAATCATTCAGGCTTGAAATACTGATGATATTAGTACTATGAGACAGAAAGAAGTACTCAATTCTCTACCGCTACAAACTATGAAGGGCTATGGCTAGCCAGATGTAGCACGTTCAACTGGGTGATATGGTCAGCACATCGGCTCTTAGGTGTCATTATTCTGGCTTTCTGGACTTGAGTTCGCTCCTCTTAATTCATGTAGTTCTCCAATAGTCTCATGATGAAAAATCTTTCAGTTTTACATCCCACGTCTATGCCTTGGAGCCTAAGAGTGACAATGATAATAAACAAAATGGTGGAATGAAGAAAGTGGAGAAAACGGGAAAACCGACACAATGGTGGTTGTCGCGAGATAGGATCAAACAATGGACCCCGCGCACCAGAAATGAGTGCTCTACCATTAAGCCACCCCACTTTTTCATGATGATGAATCAATACAGGAAAATGTTAGTGATTCAATCGTGAGCAGTGAAGGGACCACGCACTACGAAGTCACATGAGCAAAAATTCGCTAAGCAGAAATTCAACATTTTAAAAAAAAATCTTAATTCCCTTTCTTTATAAATACTCTGTACTCGCAACCGCTGACAGTAAATTTTAATGTTTCTGCTGATGACAAAGTCTCCGCCAATAAGAATACAGTGCATAACCAATTTGTTAAAATCTTATGTAGAGTAGAAAGAAACTTCTAGGAAATAAGTTTTTTTCTCTTTTCTTCAAACAAGACTGTGCAATAATTGTGATAAACTATAAGACAAGGAAATCACAAATGGAATAGGCCTATATTGCATGTTAACAGAACTTATTGTAGATATTACTATAATAAGAAGGGATGGAAGGTTTGAGTACGTCAATACGCCACTACTTTACATTATGGGTTTATGAATATACTGTGAACAGATGCTTGAATCAAGCATATCAATTTCAAATTCAGTTTTCAAACTTCTGTCTACCAAACAAGCAGATTTTCTGTTACTTTATTAAATGCAATATGAGTTCATTTTTTATCTTTCTTTTCTACAAAGTTCTTTTTAACACTTTATATGTAGTTTCTCTAATATCGGAATGCATTCCTTTGTGTGGCGATTTTTTTCCTTTCAATTCTGCACTTCAAATCACAACAAACCAAGAAATAGACTGTGTGTTAGAGTCTTGTGTCCTAGCTACTCTGTAAAGTAATGTAGAAAACCACCCATACACCCCTCCTGACAATTCCTTCAACCAATAACACCATATAAACACAACAAAGGGACTCCATACAAATGCAGTGACTCGTCAGAAAGGTTTTAGTTAGCTTTTGTTTCATTGGTTAAAACTTAGCGTAAGTTTTAAACACCGAGGCTTTATGAGACGTGACTCTATAGTTTAAGGTGGAATCCAAACTACCGTAATGCGTCTATATTTCAACACTTCCCATCGGGGATCAAATTCGGAACTCAGGGCCGCAAAGTTGCCCATGCTAGCCACTGAAACAGTGGGAATGGCTGCTAATAGATAACGAAAAAAAAATTATTTCTGATAGATTGGGTGTACTGCACAGATAGTTCCACTCCTGACTTTATTCCTCTATTCCATTCGGAAATGGTAGAAATCTGTTATCGTTCAGATTTTTATATTAACCATATAGTAAAAACTCTAACAGAGCGAAATATATTTTTATATGACATCAATGTTCTAAGCATATGTTTCACTTGAACTTTTGTTCTATTCAAAATTGAGATAGTGGAAGTTACGATTTCCAGTTTCAACACTGACTGCCATAGTCAAAACAGTTTTTTTTAAATAATTTTTCTATTGTAATTGAAAATGAGAGAAATTAACTGCCATTACCCGTTCCAATCTTGATTTCCATAGGGTGAAAATAATAATAATAGGCTACAACAGTTTTATATGCATTTACGATCGCAAGAATCTATCTCATTCTTCTACTGCAATCAAAAGTAGTAAAAAGTAGTGCAATATTTGTTTTTAATTGTGGTTCTTGTATGTTAATACTTGTAAGAGATGGGGAACCTCTGTTGCGCAGTGAGTGGTAGGACGATCACCTCTGGGACGTGGGATTCCTTGTTCCATCCTAGACCTAGTCAAGTGAATTTTATGGTGAACAAATATGGTGTGTGTGGGTTTTCTCGATGTTCTCCTACTTTCTCCATTCCAGCATTTCATTCATTATCATCATCGCTGTCTGCCTCAGCTTCAGAACATAATCGCGGAACGTTAAACTAGAAATTTCATTCAAGCGATTTTGTTTATGTTTCATAAATAAATATCTCATTAATAACCCAACAATAGGGCATAACTCATTTGTCATGGAAAAATCTACAAGGAATAGTTTATTTTTTGAGTTTGAGTTTTTGCAGACATGTCTCAAAAGCAACTTGGGCGATGCTATTCATATTTCATAAATAAATATTTAATTAATAACCTTGCAATTTGGGATGACTTATTTGTCCTGAAAAATCAACAAGGAGTCGCTCACTCTTCTTGGAAGTGAGTACTTTCGATTTTCTCAAAAAGACAGACAATTTGCTCATATTTTGTAAATAAGTCATTAATAACCCAACATTATGATATAACTCGTTTATCCTTTAAAAAAAATCCACAAGAGGTAGTTTACTCTTGGAGATGAGTGCTTTAGATTTTCTCAAATATGATTCAAGCGACTTTGTTCATAATTCATAAATACATTTTTCATTAACAGGATAACAAAATAGGATATCTAACTTCTGATGAAAAAATCCACGAAGGGAAGTTTACTCTTGGAGTGAGTTTCTTTTCATGATTTTCTACAAAAAAAAAAAAAAAAAAAAAAAAAAAAAAAACGCGCGATTTTGTTCATATTTCACAAATATTTCATGAAAACCCTAATAATATGGCATAACTCATTTGTCTTTTAATAAAAGCCACATGGGGTACTCTTGGGAGTGAGTACTTTCGAACGATGTTCTCAAAAATGACTCAGGTGAGTTTGTTCATATTATAGAAAGTTTATTGGAAGCTAGTATATATTCGGTAAATAAATAGTTTTAGGTAATTAAAATGAAATGCTAAATTATTATTGAGTGTGTACCCACATTTCTAAATATAGTCGAAGGTATTTTAGAGTTTTTCGCCACATTAGAAAGTAATATTTAAAGGGTCGTTAGTGGAGTGAGTGGGCCTTAATAACAGTGTTAAGATATGGGATATAAAACCATACTTAGGAATAAGATTGCCTACGAGTCGAGATAAGAAAATCTTGTAACAACACAGAGGTCTTCCAAGAAACAGACATATTTTCCGAGATGAGACATCACTTTTATGACAGCTTTTCGAGAAGAGACACCTAAACTCTTGTTTCGTAGGCAATTCTACTCAGGAAGTTTATTCGAGGCTTTATGCTCCACCTCAAATCAAACCCAGGATGACACGCACATACACATGGTTATCGACAGACATGTAATAGGGCGTATATGAGGAGTGAGACATATACCCACCCACCTAAAATTTTTATAGTCCAGTGTATACTCATCTTAAATTTTCGAAAGAACAAGCGTATACGGGAGGCATATGCTATATTTTTGGAATATCTACCAAATATTCTAGCACTACTTCACTGGTTATTAATTTAATTGAAACATAGTTTGCAACACATAAGAAGTGTAGCGTGGTAACACTAAAGATTTGGATACAGCACCTGGCTGTTGTTAGTGATGTGTTAAAGCATTATCTATAGTACATCAGGGGTGGTAGGGCACCGTCACTAACAATGCTTAAAGTCGAAGAGGATGATGGCGAGAATAGAATAGACTTTTGCGTCTTGTTTTCAGCAACAGGCCGTGTTTATGTATGGCAGGCCAGAAACAAGTATGCTTTGGAGTCTCCTCCCTACCGTGAAATATAACGATGACAGACAGACAGCTAAGTGGGTAGGTAATTGATTAATTTGACGGAGTTGACAGTGGTACAGTACGGGCTTTAACAAAAGCAGGAGCCTGAACTCCATAGATATACTAATTAAGCAATGCGCTCGCAATTTATGCAAAACATGTTTGTATAATTTGAATATTTGCCTTCAGCTGAAAGTCTGATATCAGTAAGTTCTTCCGAAGTCGATGACATTGCTTAACCGTTGTATAATTTCCTTGGTTGTTGCTTGTTGACGCATGTTGATAATTCCTCTTATGAAGTGAGTGCTTGAAAATTAAGAAGATTGAACTTTTCCGTGTGAAACGCAATGGTTTTGAGAACAGAAACCGTTTACTGTTAGTAAAGCTCTTTTACTCAAATAGCAGCAATAGCAATGCTGCATTGCGAGAATATTGCCGACAGAAAGGGCTGAGAAGAGGGTCCATTTGGATTAATGAGTTAAAGAACATGATGAAGATATTTGTGAAAACAGGTAAATTAGGTGTCGTATCAAAGAGAAGGAGACTCATCTCCATTGAAGTTGTTGACAAGATTGCTGTAGCTGTAGATGACCGTGGAGCACATTCCTCGGATTTTGCCCCAGTGCTCGAGTTATGTCACGTGAATTGCCTCTCCCTAGTCAACAATTCGCAACGTTTTGCAGTGCATTTTATCCTGGTATTCCCATAAGATTATACTCTGCACCAATTGCAACCCAAAGTTTTCCACAATACCACCAGCTTGCCTTTTGGTTTTTAGCTCGCATGGGAGGGAAAACATGTGGCCGGGGAATATTCTTTGGACTGACTGGGCACATTTCACTCTGGACGGTGCAGTAAATGCGGGTAATCCATATGTACACAAGCAACTATTGCAGCCACGTGACTGTTTGGTGTGGTTTCACAAACTACTTCGGCGTAGGTCCGTTTTTCTTTAAGGAGATGACATATCGACGGCCTGTTATGTGTACAGTGACATCTACACGTTATATGGACCTTATGCAAGAACACAAGTTGACCATACGATTATTTTCATGTAAGATAGGGCAACACCACATATCGCTTGAAAGATGAAAGATTTGCTGCGAAAAAGTTTCACTAACGACCGCATCGTCTTTAGGCAATTTCCAGATGAGTGGCCTACAAGATCCTCGACTTAAATTCATGTGACTTCTGGTTGTAGGGATATTTGAAAGATTGTATCTATCAGGGACGTATCTGCTCTCTGTCTAATCTAAAACCAAACATCTAACGACATCTCACTATGATTTCGCCAGAAATGCTGCCAGCAACTGTCGACTGTGTCGTGTACGGATCCAGTATGCTGCTGAGCCGGGAGGCCGTATTGAACAGTTAATGTAACCATAGTTCCTAATAAACGCGCCGGAACCACTGTTATTCTCTATTTCATCTTTTCTCCGTTTCCTTGTACCCATATTACGTTTTGAGTTCCAACAGTGTCACATTTTCACTTGCTGCCAAAAATTCTAACTTTTAATAATTCGCGAGAGTATTGCTTGATTATTATATTTACGAAGTTTCAGACTTCTACGCTCATTACAGCTCATGCTGTACCACCCTGAACAATGTCAGTTTAATTATAAGCACCCGGTAGGTACGAGATACTTATTACTTGATTTGCCATTAGTTTCGGGATCTAATAACAAAAGATCAGTGTCATCTAATGTCCGCTGTCCACATTGTTAAAGGTAATACAGAATAATAACTAGATATAATAGATTACATTTAATACGTACATAAGTCAACCTGACGTTAAGTCATTCTACATTCTAATTATAATATGACTTACAATTATATTAAAGTCTTCATTTCTTTGCATTTTCCTTTTCATATTTATGGTATAAAGTTTCCAAATCATTGAGATAATTCATTTCTTTGGAGAGGCTGGTTATACTTTCTATCAAGTCTCCACTCAAAAAGGCATCATTTTCTCTGTCGCCTATATTCCCAACCAAATATTTGTTGATCAGTAATCGTGGCACTTCGTCACCTACTTCATTTGCAATCATTGCAAATGGGTATACCTGGAAAAGAACATTTAAGTACGATTCAGAAAAGTAATAAAGCGTCTGGCACAGTTTAACATAACACAATATCAAACCTGTAGTATGGCGTAATATTTAATTAACATAACGTAACATTTACTTTAATTTGGACAATGGCAATCCTGATAAGAATTGTGATTATGTCATTAATAACTTCATTCAATAAATGTGGATTCCATTAACATTAATTCCACATACAACTTTTTTTTTTTTTTTTCGTTTATGCTTACAGATGCTAAATACGATCAATTTGTTCTTAGCCTTACTATTTATTTTAAATTAAACAACTACCTACCTTTGTTCCAGACCAAACTAATATTTATTTACTAATACAGATATATGCACACAACATTTGTATTTCAAGGATACTAAATGTTTAATGCTAAGAAATCATTATTATTCCAAATTCTTCTTCGTACAACAATAGCAAGCACAGGTTTAGATGGACAGATGGTTTTTAATAGAATGACTCATGATACAGTGCAGTGCTAGATAAGGACAAATAAGAATATGACTTCGACGTTTGCGTTCATTTTTCGTGGTGTGGCCAACGAAAAGACCAGAAGCCGCTCTCAAAATGATTTCATCATGCTCAATATTATTGCACTGCCCAGGTTGTTATTGTATTATCATTCAATATGTGTAGTCAACAACGAGAAGGGATAGATTGACTATAATGATTTTATTTAGTTAAAAAAATAAAAATAAAGAAATGAAAGAGTCCAGGGAAAAAGTCAGTCCCCAAAAGAGAAACTGCATCAAAATATAAAGAACTTGTAAACTCTTCTCATTATAGACAATCAAAAAATTTGCAGTCATTATTATTTATTTATTTATTTATCATTTCTCAGTAATCTTGGTCACTACATATAGATCAACATACGCTACATATAATTATGAATAATATTATGTGTTTACAAACTAACAAGGGAAACAATCGATTTTCAACACACGAACTCCTCTATAGGTGCGAATTCAATAGTACATAGAGTAAAAATGATAATCTAATATATAAAATTGAAAGTGACTATGTTTGTTACTTAACAACCTTTGAACTACGATATCGATTTCGATCAAATTTTCACTATAGCTGAGGTTCGGGTCTGGGATGGTTTACATCATTTCACTTCGACGGTAGAACTTGCGAGGGAGAAGGGATATATATATATATATATATATATATATATATATATATATATATATATATATATATATATATATATATATATATATATATATATATAAATGAACGAAAATAACTGATATTAGTGTCAAATCCATAGTTTTCGGACTCGACGAGACGAATAGTGACATTTTCGATGCCATTTAAATCCAAATGCAGCCCCAGTGCCCCTTATCTCCAAAATGAAATGTATTCTCTAGGTGCGAAGAACGGACAATCTGCTAGCCTAATATATAAAATTGAAAGTGACTATGGTTGTGACTTCATAGCTCTTGAACCACTCGATAGCTCTCGATCAAATTTTCAATATAGATGAGGTTCGGGCCTAGGATGGTCTTTATCCTTTCACTTTGACAGTGCAACGTAGGCCAGGAGGAAGGAGGAGATACATAAACATGAAAGTGACTATGTTCGTGACTTAATAACTCTTGAATCATCCGACCCATCTCGATCAAATTTTCAACATACAGTAGATGAGGTTCGGGCCTAGGAAGTTTTTTTGTCATTTCACTTTGACGGTACAACTTAGGGGAGATATATAAAAATAATAAAACTTAATAACTCTTGAACCACGTGACCGATCTCGATCAAATTATCACCATAGCTGGAGTTTCTAGGTGGTTTCTTTCATTGCACTTTGGAGGTGCAATTTAGGGGAAGAAGGGGGAAGAGATTTAAAAATGATCGAAAATGACCGATATTAATGTCGAATCCATAGTTTTCGGACTCACTGAGATGGACAATGTCACTTTCGATGCCGTTTAAATACAAAATCAGCCTCGCAACTTGGGGGAGGGATATATATATATATATATATATATATATATATATATATATATATATATATATATATATATATATATATATATATATATATATATATATATATATATGACACAAAAGGACCGATATTAATGTCGAATCCATAGTTTTCGGGGTGGCTGAGGTGCACAGTGACACTTCCGATGCTGTTTAAATTCAAATTCAGCCCCCATTGCCCTTTATGTCCAAAATGCCAAAATGAAATGCATTCTCCTCGTGCGTGAGATGATCGGGTAATCTGATACTATATTATAATAATACAATGATAATACACAAAAATGAAAATTATGATAATTGTCTTTTAGCGCAACTAGGTCTTACTTTGGGGCCGCGGTGGCTCAGTGGTAGAGCGTTCACCTCTGGTTCATATGGGATCCCGGGTTCAAACCCTGCTCCCGCCAAGTGAACTTTGTGATGGACAAACACCGTGTGCGTACGTTTCATCGAGGTTCTCCCGTTTCATCCCACTTTCTTCCTTCCACCATTTCATTCATTTCTCGTAATCATCGTCTCCTTTAGCCTACCCGGCATAACCGTGGAATGTAAAACTCAAAGATTTGATTTCATTTCATTTTTAAGTCTTGCTTCTTTTAAGAAATTTCCTTTCCAGAGTATGACTTCTCTAACCAATGCTCACGACGTATAAAAATAAGAAATAGTTAAACGCAACTCCTTCCCTATAATTTATAGTTTTTTTTTTTTTTTTTCGAAGGAAGATCATTTTATAGCAATATGTCGCAGAATAAGATGAGTTCAACTTGAACTTGACCTGTAGTTTCATTGATGAAGTTATTTAACTCTTTCGTGGACAGTAGGAAGGATTCCTCCCACTAAAGGAAACTAAGTATGGGTCTTATTTGTTCTACTGGGATCTATTATTTCCAATACAGTCATTTTTCTTTTTTATTAGAGGAATAGTAATTGCACTTTGAACGACGATTTTATTTCATTTTGAGATTTTCCTGCATCTACTATCTAAGTATTCGAATGATGGTTGATTACGATTTTCCAATAAACTAAGGGGGGATAGATATCCAAGCAAAAGTATTCAGATACTAGAAGGGTAAGCAAAGTTTGAAGATGGATCCCTCGGCCCTCCAGGATCGATTCCCATGTCGTAAACAAACCTTAAATCTAATATCTAGACGACTCATAAACGTAAACTAGAAGAGGGACATACTTTTGAGCAGAATGATGACTTGAACTGTCATTCTAATAAAAATAATTTTTAGAGTCTAGAAACAAATTTGTTATCTTGTTTACCATCTACCTTCTTATATGTGAGTTTACATAAAAGTTGTAATTATATTCAAAGTTTTAATGAAAGAATACGAACTTAATTCGATATAAAAGTAACGGCAATGTGTAGAAAATTTTAAACATACATAAGTGAAATTCTATCATTTTTTGGAAATTATGCGGGACCCCTACACTAATATAACATAAACTAAACTAACCTAACCTACCCTAAACTAACCGAATGTGGACAGAAATTACCAAAATTGTAATATTTTATTTTAGAGGAAAGAGCTGGACCCCTTCTGCTAAACATAGGCCAAATTTTATAACAGAAAACTGAAATTAGACCAAACTAAGTGAATCACATTTAAAATTCAACCATTATTACTATTCTAACAAATTAACTTATTTGTATCTTACCTCCAAAGATGTTCCAATCACCAATAAAAAGTCAGCGAACTGAACATCTCTTTCAAATAACCAGAATTTTGCTGGTAATTCTTCACCAAAGAAAACTATATCAGGTTTTACAAGTCCCTAGAAAACGGAAGATAAATATTTTTCTCGAACAAAGTTGTTTCCTTAATGCTTTCAATTTACAAAATTGTCATAAATCCTGAGAATGAGGGATGAAAATAGTCACTCTCTGCGTAAAGTTACAATAAGACCCAGTGTTCGTTTATTTAAAAATGTTACAACGAATATGCATTCAATAAAAAGTAGTTAACTGGATAATCCGTGAAACTTAGAGTATTATCTATTGATCTTGATTTAAATTAACGAATTTATTTTCTTAATAATGTCTTATTGTTAACTTTTAATTATTTAATAGTTCATTCTAAAATTTAAAATCTCGTTTTATTAACCAAGAATTGTACTGATCTATAACAATACTTTCTTCCATATGCAGAAAGGTTCATTCACATGTCACTCAACCACTTCTTGATTTTTGAAACTGTTCATTCTTTACTTTCATGGTCTCCTTTTAAGATTCCTCTTTAAATCCATTCAGTATCCTTAAAAGACTGTGTCCATTTTTCTTTTATTCACAATTTAGTGTCTAATATGCTTCTTCAAGCTTTGGCTTATGGGTCAGACAAAACTGTAGGCGAATTATCATACCCACAACATACTTCTTACACCCTTAAGATCTTGATCCAAGATTATATTTGTCTTATCTTATTCTTCCCAAGAACTACCGTTTGTGTTTAAAATTTGTGCAACAATTTGTCTGTTCCTTCATTTGTACTTCTTCAAGTAAGGAAATATAGATGTATCTTTATATATCTTGCTCTTAAGAGGGAGACTATTAAAATAAAATTGAATAAGAACAACTTAATCCTCAATTAGCATGGCGGATTTTTATCACGTATGTAATAGGGTCGGGCCAATAATAATAATAATAATAATAATAATAATAATAATAATAATAATAATAATAATAATAATAATAATAATAATAATAATAAACCATTAAATATTAAATAATTAGATGCAAATTTAACAATGGGAAACTATTGGGAAAAAAATTTGTCAAGTACGTTACATATGAAATTTGTACAATCTTAGATATAAAAAGCAATAATCATAAATTGTAATAATCTAATTCGCTTCAATTTTCTATTGTGTATCCCTTGTTCAACTGCTCAACTTAAACTTTTGAAAAAGATTCAATACATTTTGTCGAATTTCTGTGATTTAATAAGCTCTTATATTTCATTATATTCAATAAGATTTTCGGTACACATACTTTAAAACCAGAAGCATCTACCCAAAGATGTCCCAATTTTTCTCCTTTCATTACTTTGTCTTGCTTTCTTTTTCTTAACCTCGGCTACAGATCTATCTCCCATCACTTATGTCACTGGGTTTTGTAATAAATAATTCTTTTGTAATATAATCGTTTCAATATAAAAATTTACGGAAGTAATGTATGATTATGATAATGGTGGATGAATCTCCGTCTCATTAGTTTGCCGGAAATAGCAATTAATGGGATTATTTACTATATGGCGCAATATATTTTTGAAAACAATAACGTAAAATTATTTGTTATTTACAGCAATTGTTTTGAACAGAGAAAGGCAACAAAAGTTTTTCTTTAACACAAATGAAAAAATGTAAACAAATACCTTACAATAATCAATTGGAAGCTAAATCGTTAAAATGATACTGATTGCGTGAAGTGCATTTATTTTACTACAATATAATGTTAGCTTTAAAAAGATAGAAAAATAGAAAAATCGTATTTTGAATTGAAAATGTCGCTGTAAACAAATACTACTTACAGTTGTATAAATAATTCCACACGGAGTCTATATTTACAGAATTTAGTAGTGTTTCCAAACAGATAAGTAATTCTTCCCTTACCAATGGCTGGAAATCTAGCTTTTGTTAGCCTACAAGAACATTTTAGAAAGATTCACCAAACATTTAAAATAATAATAATAATAATAATAATAATAATAATAATAATAATAATAATAATAATAATAATAAAACTTACATTGACACTTTTTGTACAATATTTTTAACCGTGGCATATTACCTTGCATCGTTCATTCTTGCATCTCATAGGTATCCCTGAAAGAAGAGTTTTCTTAGTTTCTTCTGGATCATGATCAGTTGAGCATTTTATACAGGAAGCCGTAGAAAATGTTCCATGAGCCTCTACTAACTTCTCATCTGGTATACCACTCACTGAAGTGGAAGAGAATTGTAATCATGATCTAAAGTTTTATGATAAATAAATAATTCACCCGGGTGTTGCTTATTTGCATTTATCCTGAATGTACACAATCACTAAACCGAAACCACAATATCACAATCTGCTTATTTCTTTATATATATATAAGCAAAACCACAATATCGAAGTTTGTATATAAGAAGATTATGTCAGGTGGGTACCAATATAATACCAGTGGGACGTCTCGAACATGTTATACAAGCTGATCAAAAACATAGAATACTCACCTTAATAGCAAGTGTACCTATTTCGAGGGGCTATTCAAGCATCCAGACAAGTTTCATCGTGTTAGGTTCCTATAATTGAAAGTTCCTGTTCGGGCAGATAGCTGGTCGTAGGGATACTGAAGGTCTGATCGTGATAACGGTATCCCACGCTCGCTGTGAATGTTGGTGTATCTGATTATTAATCGTTACCGAAGCCCAGCTAGAGATCCAGTGCCGCCACACGCTGTCACACACATACTCGATAACACTTAGACTCGGAGACCGAAACAAAAGATAAGGTATGCTATAATATTGGTATAATGATATTTCAAATTACTATAATGTATAAACGTATGAATTATGTTTAACAAATGTGTCTAATATATATATTGTTCAATTAACCATGACGAATCCCATGTACTATCGGAAAATTATTTCCAAGTTTGTACAGAATGGAGGATAAATAAAATGAAATGAAATATATCGTATAGAACAAGCTAGTTGCCTTAACGGTATAGGGACCCGCATATTCTTCTGGAAGATAGTCTAGTAATGTATCTATGTAAGGACGAAGAACAGGATTTACTATGTTATCAATGTAAAGTGTACCTTATATCGGAATGAGAAGAATAGTGTTATTTTCGGAGTTATTTTACGTCCTACAATTTCATTCTCTGAATTCTTTTAAACAAACTTCTGTTTGCTATGCTTCTCTTTCGCACGGCCAGATTACAGCACCCTCAAGGTCCTTGTAGACCGATTTTCTGTGAATATCGTGTAAAATTTTAACACTTTGCATTGGCGATCTTTGATATACAAATCTTTTTATGAGCGTATACATAGGAGAAACAAAAAAGATGACGGAAAAAAGGATAAAGCAGCACAAGGATGATGTAAGATTAAAAATAAACAACAATGCAATATATAAGCACGAAAGGGACAAACTACACAATCGGGTGAGAAGGAGCAGAGAACAGGACTTTGCTGCGAAAATGGAAAGGAGCCATAGAAATCATGAAGGAGGAGACAATGTGATGACTTGGAATGGAGAATTTATGATAAATAATGAATGGGAGAGGATTTTACTTAAAGAAGAAGAAAGGAAAAGAAAGAAGAAAGAAAGAGAACAAATGAATAAGGGAACATAAATAAGAATAATTAAAGGACAAGAAAGTATCCAGCAAAAGTTATATTTTTAATTAGACAAGTGAGCAGCTGAACAGGTGAAAATGGAAAAACATAAGTGTTACTTTTTAATGAAAGGGTGGAGCCTAATTAGAAGTTGATCTTCAGAAGGTATATAAGAGATAACCAACTCACAAGTAGCTAGAAGAAATGGAAGTCTGACGGAGACATAGTAAGTTTGTTGAAACTGTTACGTGTTTGTGTTTTTATACTTTTATCACATAGGCTTGCTAGTATGTTGTATTTAATTTATTATTTGTATATGGAAAGATGAGTGATTCGTGAAATTCAAGGAGTCATGGATTTTTGTTAATTAAAGAAATATAACTACTTGAATGAGACACTGTCGACTATTCTTGAATATGTCTGCAGATATTTTTAAAGAAAAATTAAGTTTGGTGCACAACAAAAAATTTTTGCCATCTTTAAGTTCACGTAGGAATCTTCTAAATTACGCTTTTCTGTAGTCTAGAAACAAATTTCAGATCTAAACTTAAAGAAATTTTGTGAAACTTTACTCAGTATTGATCCATTTTTTTAAAGTATTGTCGCATTGAATAACTAGTATGTTTTGATTTTAATGCATTTTCCTTTGGAAGTGGATTGGCCATGCCTCCTTTGGAACTCGTGAAGTTCTTGGGTAAGTTGAAGCTAGAATAAGTGGATTTTCGAGGTAAAGTCCCTGAATAACCATTCCATCTTACTTTGCTCGGATAATTCTGGAGTTTTAATTTTATGTAACTACTTTTATTCTTTGTTGGAAGGTAAATGGGAACAAGAATGATGGTGGCTTTTCAATGAAACATGAAAAATATTTCAGGTAGATAGCGTGAACAAATTTAAATTAACTAGGATAGTATCTGAAGCAAAGATTAATAAATATAGCGGATATAGAGGAACTAGTACAATGCCTATATAAATAGCCATGTTTCAGAGTTGGAACGCATCGGCGCAACGGATTTTATAGAGGGAGCTGCGGTATAGATTCCGCTCTCTCTATAATCATGTGCGCTGGTACAACCCAACTCTGAAGCATAGGTATTTAGATAGAGAGTGTACTACTTCCTTTAATATTTCTTTAACCGCCTTTGGTATTTCTCATAGTTTCCGAGCAAGGCAGCCTCAAAGTTACAATTTTCTCGATTTCAGCATCTCGTAAGTTTGAAATAATGCGTTTTTCGCCTTATGTTTATATGAACCTTTTTTATTGTTTAAGTGTGAGGATTTCACCAGAGGATTTTAGCTACATAATAAATGAACACCCTGATGGTATATATGTATAAATGATATATATATATATATATATATATATATATATATATATATATATATATATATATATATATATATATATACAGGGTGCGGCACGTAAAACCGGCCCGTCGTAATATTCTGGTATATTGTGTTTTTGGCAACACTTAAATAATCTACCTTCCTACCAAGAGATGGCGTGTCGAGGTCGGGTCGACTTACGTGACCTGCAGCAGTCACGTGCAGCCGCAGCCAGTGAAACTTGTCGAAACCAGTTGAGAAAAAGGCCTCGTTGTGTTAAACCGGGTGAGTGTCAGTGTGTGATAATGCCGTATTCGATACCCGAGCCGGTATTCGATACCCGATAATGCCGGTATTCGATACGTAAATTCCCAAACCAACCGGTATTGGTCGACAGAAAATCCACACGCAATCACCAGGTACCCTTGCATGATGAGAAGATTGGTGTTTGGTGTGCCATTTCCGCCACACGCGTTATTGGGCCCATATTCTTTGAGACGACAGTGAACAGTGACGTGTATATGGGAATCCTGGAAGAGTTTTATACACACTTGACCGAAGAGGAGCGTCAGTTATGTTACTTTCAGCAGGACGGTGCAACATGCCACACATCAGCTGCATCATTGTCCCTTGTGCATGAGATGTTTACACCAGAGAGGACAATCAGCAAGGCTTGTGGCCTCCTCGGTCACCAGACTTGTCCACGTGTGACTTTTACTTATGGGGACTGTTAAAGGGAAGAGTATACGAAACAAATCCACACACAATTGAAGAACTCAAGACCATGATCCAGGATGTCACCAATAGCATTACAACACAAGAACTGACAAGGGTATATATGAATCTCCTCAATCGTGCTCACATGTGTGTTGAAGTGGGCGGAGGACACTTTCAGCACCTGCTGTGAAGGCTGCTGTGAAGGCGAGTAGTCATATTCAATACATTACATTTCATTTTATGTGTTCACTTTACGGGCCGGTTTTACGTGCCGCACCCTGTATATATATATATATATATATATATAGTTTCTGGTAGATTTTGTGTTCTTATGTTTTAAGAGTACATAGATGATAATTAAGAAAAGCAGTAGAGCAAGAGAGAAATTACTTGGGAAGGCGCTAGAGAGAATCAGAATTATATAATAAGAAAAACTTATTTTTCTGGATTTAAGGTTAGCGCTTATTTTTAATCTATAAATATGTATCTCATAGAATCTATTAGTAAGTCATAATGACTATTTTGCTTATTCATTTATTAGAAAGAAATTGCAAGAAAAGTATTTCGTCAAATGTTTTAGTAAAGAAAATTAATTGAACACTAAAATTATCTGATATTATCTATCTATCTATCTATTGGAGCCATTTCTTCATCTTTGTGGTGTACGTCAGGGTGATCCGCTGTCAGGTTCTCTTTTTGCTTTATCTATTGAACCTTTTTTGCATATGTGTCGACGTCATTTAATCCAATATGGATTATCGATTCCAAAGCCTCTTCATATATCGCCTAACAATGTTGAAGAAAACAAAATAATTGTTTCAAGTTTTGCCGATGACGTAGTGTTATTCATAACACGGAATGAAGGTTTTAATGAAATTTATAATTTATTTTCTGAGAACAGTATGGTATCTGGAGCAAAGCTTAATCCTCAAAAATCATGTGGACTTTGGGTTGGCAGTTGGAAACATCGCAAAGACGCACCACTGAAAGTCACGTGGACTTCAAGATCGTGTAAATTTTTAGGAGTACACTTAGAGAATACAGAACACGATGAAAGAGTTAACTGGGATAATCTAGAAAGCAAAATAAAGAAGAGTCTTTTAAGGTGGCAGTACTTTTCGTATTGCACTTCATATTATAGTCGTCGCCTATTATTGAATACGTTTGTGGGATCAAAGTTGACACACGTGTTTACGGTTTTACAACCTCCGTTGGATTTTTTACAGCGAATAGATAAATTATTTTTGAATTTCCTCTGGAATAGACACCATTGGCTACACCCAAATTATGTATTTTTTCCAGTAATGCAAGGTGGTTTAGGAACAGTGCATATTTATAGTAAAGTAATATCGTTGCGGTTACATTTTATAGCAAATATTTTACGATCAAATTTTCATTCAGTCCTTAATGATTTAATTTTGTATCATTTATCATCCTGCTGTATACATCCATTAAACCCTGTCCATTTTTTTATTATGGATTTTAATACAAATAGCATTAATGGTGTAAATTCTTTCTACTCATCTGTTATTAATTCATGGAAGCATATGAATGTCTATTCAAATCTGGAAAAAATTACATTGGATTTCTTTCGTTCCTTGCCCGTTTACAACTGTCTATTATTTCGATCAAACACAGGTTTGATTTCTTTGAGTCCTGAATGGAAGCGATTATCTGTATATGCAGTTGGAGATTTAATATCTGAAACTGGTAGTTGGTACGAAGAGGACCATTTTGATTATTCAAATCTCACAAAATGTTCCCAGCGTGTCTTGACACTTGGCTTAAGAAGATTTAAGAATTTACTGAAACAATTTTTTACAAGAATTGATCATATGGCTGAAAATAAGATTGAGTATACTTTTTGCGATTTGGAACAAACGATATTATACATTTTCCAACAACATCAAAAACGCTGTATCGACAGGTACTTTCTCGATCATTATCTCCTAATCTAATTACAAATAAATGTCGTTGGACGAATGAAAGGATTCCGTGGACTGAAATATGCCGATTTCCCTCAATTGGATATGATGCTCAGAATTCATGGAGGTTTTTCCATGATAGGCTAATAACTGCTGAAAGACTGTATCAATGGAAGAAATTAGATGGTCCGAAGTGTCTTTTCTGCCCGCAAATCGGTACAGAATTACATATAATTTATGAATGTGATGCTGTTCAGCCATTTTGTAAATTTGTAAGCACTTTAATCTGTAAAGTTTTGGACTTAAATGAAATACCTAATAGTAAACTCATAGTAGGCTATTTTAACTCTAAAAAGTCAACTGCTATTTCTCTTTCTAACTTTTTGATTATTTTAGCACGTAGTACAACATACATTGTATATAGATATCATTTATATTGCAGTTTCAATTGTCCTCTGGATTTTTTGAGTATCTATATTCGCCGTTTAAAGTATGCTATAAATAATGCTTATAAAGAAGCTGTATCTCAAAATAATATTGTAGCCTTTGCAAATATATGGACATACAATGATGTTCTTTGTACCTTCAACGAGCAAGAACTTGTGTATAAAATATAATATGCACTTATACTTTGAATATAAATACGAAAATTAAAATTTGTAGAACAGTGTACAGTGTAGTTTATAAAATATTGATGATAGAATTACCGATGTAACCTTATTGAATGGAAATAAAAAAAAAATCTATGTATATATATATATATATATATATATATATATATATATATATATATATATATATAACACCGTCTTACTGATTAAAAATATAAAGAAATGTTGAATTACAGAAAACACAAAATCAATACGACAAGGGCATTCATTGTTTAAATATTTCGATAAAAGTTTACCTAATTATAATACATTTATTTTGATCAAACTTCAAAGATATAATGAACAATTTATAATTTTATATCAGTAAACGGGAACATTTAGACTATGAGATAGTACAGTAATTATGGAACGAAAAGTAAACTGAGGAAAAATTCGAGAACGAGAAAAGGTACAAAAAGTAATGAATTAATCAAATGGCGGGTGGGTATGTAAAGTGCATTAAGTCAAAAATTAGTGTTTTAAAGTTCAAACATAAATCCAAAATCCGGTTTTGGGAAAACGATTAGCTGTTGTAGCTCTTCATGTTAATAAGACTGTTTTTTGGACTTATGTCTGAAACCCAAAACAGGATTTTTATATTATATATCTGAACTTTCAAATGCGATTTCTCTAAAACACTAACTTTTTGACTTAACGCACTTTACACGCCCACGCGCCAAATATTATGACAGTAGAAGCAGAACAATGACACGAAAACTAATTCATTTGAAGAATACCGTACACCCAGAGATCATCTAAGCAAGGAGGAAAAGAAGTTGTAAGAGCTTTGTCTATCATGTCTATCATATGTGTTTGTGGAAGTAAAGAATAGCATAAAATAAATGATATGGGGTTTGCAAAGATTCGAATTGAAGGAGCTTTAATTTGAATCTTTTGTAACAAGATTTCTAGAAGTATAATTGCAGGTTATACTATGATAATATGAGCAAATCACTACATAGAACTTCGAATTATTGACGTAAAACTTCGCTATTAGCACTAGACCAGTCAGAGGCGATTGCATGTTATATGAAAAGGTGCAAGTAAAGGTTTTGTATATATTAGAGTTGATCAGCTTTAACCAGTTCACACACAGTTATTGCAAGTAGACAGAAATTTCGTTGGAGTAGAACACTTCATTGAAGAAGATGTAAAAGAACATGTGACAATTACGTGGATGTCCTGGAATTGACAATGATACCAATAGGATGTCGAAACCGTCTCCAGTCTAAATAAGAATTCATCGCAGTGGGAAGTACGAATTTTATTTATTTATTTGCCATCAACACAACAGGCATAAGCCCAATTATAGTGTTGGTGTATTACATAATACATTTACAGTAGTTTTCTTAAACATAGATTTCATATTGAAGATGTCAATTTCTTTGTGTTTGATACATATTTTGTTATAAGTAGAACACATTCTCCAAATTGGTGATTTCAATAATACGTTGGTCCTTGCTTTTTTGCAATAAAACAGACCAGAGTTATTAGCACGAGTTTTAAGTGTTGGGACATGAAAATTTAATGTTGATATGAGATCTGTACAATTAAATTCGTTTTGTACTATTTTATGGAGAAAAATCAAATCTGTCACATTTCGTCTTTGTTCAAGTGTAGGGATACAGAAGTTGTCTATTAATGTTAGATAATTTTCATAATATGGATAGATTCCAGTTGTCTTGTACGTCAAGTATTTGATAAATTTAGATTGGACCTTTTCAAGTTGGTGTCTGTATTGCTGTTGTGATGGGTTCCAAATCACAGCAGCATATTCCAGTTTTGATCGCACATAGGCATAATACATTTTTGTTAGTGTAGTACTATTGTTAAATTCCTTTCCAATTCTAATTATGAACCCTAACATCTTGAAAGATTCGTTAACTATATTCTCTATATGGTTATTAAATGTCAGTTTCGTATCAAATATAACTCCAAGATCTCTGACTGAATTTAATCTATTTAGTAAGATCTGATTCATTGAGTAATCAAACTCTATTTGACTTTGTTTCTGGTAAACGATAAAATGTTACATTTGTTTATGTTTACATTAAGTTTGTTAAGAGAACACCAATTAGCAATATTTTCCATGTCACGTTGTAAATCGAGACAGTCATGGATGGTCTTTATCCTACCATATATTTTGAGGTCATCAGCAAAAAGCAATTTGTTACTTAATAATATATGATCTAGCTTATGTAATAGTACCTTGTGATTGACTCTGTCAAATGTCTTTTCAAAATCTATATATATTACATCAACCTGACATCCTACATCTAACGAATTTGCTATAAAGTCTGTGATAAGTGCAAGGTTTGTTGTTGTTGATTTGTGTGGGATAAAGCCATGTTGATATGGTGAGATTACGGGTTGGATGTGGTCAATTATCCGTCGGTATAGGATTTGTTCAAATATCTTTGCAAAAGTAGGTAAAATTGATATAGGCCGGTAGTTATTTATTTCATGTTTATCATTGGTTTTTGGTATTGGGCAAACTATAGATGATTTCCATTTATCCGGAAAAACGCATGTTTTTAAAGCGAGATTGAATGCAATGCTTAGCGATTTGTAAACGCATCTATACAACCCTTTACGATATATGGAGGTATTCCATCAGGGCCAACAGCAGTTCTGGGCTTTAATTTTTTGATTGCCATTTCTACTTCAGATTGAGTGATATCCTCAATGGTAAGTGACTCTAGTTTGTTACTTACATAAGTTAATAAATTTTTCGTAGGAATGCCAGTGAAGCCTGTATCTGGCACATATACTGACGAGAAATACTGTGCAAAAGCATTGGTTATTTCATCATTATGATAAAGTTCGCGTCCCTCATAATTTAATTTCCCCCCAAGAAGATGCTTAGTCTTATTTTTTTATAAAATTCCACAATTCATTAGCATTGTTATTAATGTTATTTTCAGAATCTTATATGAACGCTCTGTATGCTAGCTTAATTTCTTTCTTTATTTCTCTACGCAATTCATTGAATTTATTGAGATAATTTACTTCTTTATTACATTTGTATTTTTTATGATACCTTGCTTTAGTTTTGATTTTTTTGATAATTTCATTTGTAAACCAGCATGGATAAGCTGTTCTTGAGTTGTTTTTAAGTGGCACGCACTTGTCAAATACACTATAAATAATATAATAGAGATTATCAACTAGGTCATTGGCGTTTTCATATTCCTTTAGGCAGTTCCAGTCAATAGATGAGAATTCAAGATAAAACTCTAAGAAATTAGCTTTCCTAAAATTATATCCTGATATATTAGTTTTCTTTTTAATCTTCGCGGTCCCCTGCTGCATCACGTTTATTACTAAGGATGGATGGTGTACATCTTCTGGAATTAGTGGACAATATTCCCTACTGACTTCTATATTCGTTATATTAGACAGAACCAGATCTAATGTACGATTATTTTCGTTCGTCACATTATTTAATGATTCCAAATTATAATAAGACATAAATTCATATAAATTCTTACATTTAGAAGAGCTTGTTTCAAAATTAAATTCCGTACCGTTTATTTCCAATAAATTGAAATCACCAATCAGGAGAACAGGACAACCTTGAGGACAATTAATTTCAAGGCGAGTAAATAAATCATTATACAATTCAATATTAGATCCCGGTGAGAAATACACAACACAAATATATATGGTTTTCCCCTCACTGTTTATTTTGGCAATCAAGCAGTCATAATTATCATCACACCTGTCCAATAAGAACATGCAATGTTTACTTAGGGCTGCAATAAGAACACCCCCACCCCTTGTTTTACAGGTTTTGACAGAGTTTCTGTCTTGTCTCAACACAGTATATCTGTTATCAAATAACTCAGCATCATAATGAGATTCATTAATCCATGTCTCAGTGATTGCAATTAGATCGTAATTGTTAGTTAATACACTACAAAAGAAATCACATGTTCGACCACGTAAGCTACGAGCATTTTGATAGAATATTTTTAGAGAGTCTTTATTATTTGTAAGACCAGTTGCTATTTTTGAACTACACAAACACATTTCTTCGAGATCAGATGTAGATAACTTACCACATGTTTCATTGCATTCCTTTGTTAGTCACACTCTGCTTCTGTGAGGGGGTGGCAAGGTCGCCCGGGTGATCTTCCTTCCTCTTTTGTTATCGGACGATGGCATTTCTGCACAGGTGGATGCACTCACTGAAATCGGAGTTTGGTTAACCACTGGTAGTGTTGCAAATTCTGTATTTACGTTCTTCGGAATTTCCTTCTGCTTTGATGGCGTCGCACTATTTTGTTGCAGTTCTTCAAGAGTAAATGCCTTATTATTTATAATTAACCTATTATATTGAAGCTTTGCATGGTCACCTTTGGAACGGGCATCCCACATGAAGACAGTTAGTTCTTTGCGAATTTGACGAACTGAGGCAGGGAAATATTCGGTAATTGAGACAGGGGTTCCCTTAGCATGATATGCATTTTTTAATATTAGATTCTTCTTCTTGTAGGAAGAGAACTTTACAATGATGGGTCTGTTATGTCCGCGGCCTAGACGATGGGCTCTTTCTATTTCACTTGCGTTTAGATCCACTTTCAATTGCTCTGTGACGAACTTTATAACACGTTTCTCAGATTCTTCCCAAGTTTCCGCACCTTCGCACTCGCCAATGTTTCGAAATATTAGATTATTTCTTCTTGAATGGTTTTCTAATTTGTCCAAGAGTTCACTGTTAGCAGCCAATTGAATTTTCAGTTCTTCGTTCTCCTTTTTAACAGCATTGAGTTCATTCACCACTACTTGCAGCCGATTATTTAGGTCATTAGTCACACTGTATATTCCATTTATCTTTGAGTCCATTTCTTCTAGCTTTTTGTATAAGTCATCTAATGACTTAGGGCCTGGATTTACTTCCACTCCACCAATTACAAGTAGCACTGCAATTATTAAACCAAAGAACGAGAGTTTAAGCACAGCACCACAAATATCAGAATTTGCACGAGGTTTGAAACACTGGAACTTAGTTCTCACAACAAATAACTCAATCCGAGTTCTCCAAGTTGAGGTATCTACTCCCATCTTGTCACAGATGACTGACTCCTGGAGCGATGTTAACACACGTCCGAACGCTACGACGCTGATGAAGAACGAACCATTTTCCATTTATAAGCTAAATATTGTATATTGTATATAGATATTACATTTATGAAGAATAGGAAGATGCTAGATAACAATAATTTTGTATTACCATAAACAGCAGAGATTTTTAATGTTACATGCCCATAGTTTCTACAAAAACCTTTTCAGTAGCTTTCTGATGTTAATAAAAGCCTAGATTGTATTGATTTCTTTAAGTAATTAATTGATACATTAAATTAAATTAGGTGAATATGGTCTTACGTAATACCGAATAATTAACACCAATACAAAACGTAATTAAATGCAGACAATTTTAAATAAAGAAATGCAATGATTGTTGTACCGGTGCAATTCTTAAGTATTCACAAATATGTTCTGCACTTTTTCTTCGGTATTTACTTCTATTTCCCGTAACTTTTAATATGATATATGACGTCAAACATACAATTCTACTCATTAAAAGAACTTGCTCTTCATCATGCAAATTAAGAAAAATAAACTTACATCTTTCTAATCCATCGATGTTTTGAGTGTATAATCTCAACAGTTTTCCCTTCTCATGAAGCAATCGAATAAAGTAATGGCCTAAATTAGGGCGATATTTCTCTCCGGGGTACAACTCTTGCGCTAAAGTTATAAATGGCCTTTGATCCATCATGTAATAATCTATCTCAAATATTGCTTCTGGATATGGCAGCTTGAATCTCTGGAGGTTGTAGTACAGTCCTGTACCCGGAGTTCTGTAAAGGTGAGAAAAGAACCAATCCGTATTCTAGAAGATCTACATTTCTTTTAGAAGCTATTTTTAAAAGTTGACATGCATACAACAAATGTCTATTAGTCACTGCATTTACAGTACAGTACGAGTAATAAGCAAGTATGTGAACTTATTACCTCAGTAAACTATTTGCAAAGTTTCATACTCTACTTATTGTGAATCATTCTGACGGAATTTTTGATATGTTGATTTTTTTAATCATTCATGGCATCAAAAGTAAACTGCAAGACTATCTACAATAAATCACGGGTGTTTCTGGTGGGCTCAACGGGAAAATATCTTGTGTGGGGAACAAAATAAATCAAGTCTAAAACTGGGTATATAGAATAAATAAATGAACAAGAAAGAACAAATGAATGCTATATCTATTGTTGAATAGTAGCATATGTTGCATTGTGCACTACAATGCACTACAATATCTTAATGTTAGCAAGGATAAAAGAGTTATATCTTCTCCCTAATCTCATTTTCTTTCTTTTTTCATTCTTTCTTTTATCATTATTATTTTTAAAAATTCAATTACATATCCATTAACATACATACTTATTAACAGTGTAATTTGAAACGGATACAAAAATCTACGTAATAAAAAGCCAGCTTCATTTCTCGTAAGTATATAATTTTATAAACTTCTAAAATAGTCATTATATATTAATGATGCATTAAAATTCAAGTATGCATTCGATTTCGATCGTTTCTAAACCAAATGAGTAACTCATCCGACCATTTATTTTCAGCATCGAGACATTGACATACTGCTTAATGTAGAATCTGAATCACTTCTACAGCGAACTGAACCTTGGCATCCATAACAACGATACCATATATTCAAGAGGGAGATCTAAAATATGTATGAAGATCTGCTAGCCTAGCGAGAATCGAATTCACTGAGACTCCGTCAATGTTCCTCGCCTTAAACCCAATCTACGTGACTTAAGAATTGACTATTCTCTACTTATTGGTATTTTATAATTATTTATCTAAATTACAAGTGTAACAATCACATATTTATCTGAGACTTCGTATGCTTGCTTTTACAGTAATATTTCAGAATCAGCTTAAAATGTAATTCAAGAATGTTCATTTGTTTTTTAAATGCTTCTAAAAAAATTAATAAACACACATTAGGTGCTATTAAATTCCGAAACTGAAAATTGGCTTAAGAAAGTATTATACTTCTTCCTTCATAATTTGTATACAAGCGCCGCAAACGGTTCAAAAATCTACTTCGGAGTCCCTCTCGTCTTTATGTTCTTTTTCGTCTGAGAGAAGCAGGACAAACAATCCCAAAGTTAATAAAAATGAAAAGCTAATTTGAGCACTTTGCAATTATTTCATCAAAACCAGCTGCATTACACATTATGTGTATAGTGCTTTCTTTACGTCTGCTTCACGTGCTAGAAGTAATTGGAAGGACTCATTTCCATTGGGTACTTTTCAGATGTAACTCGAAAGACTTGTTGATAAGTTTTTTCTGAATTTGTTGTGTGTATTCTCGAGGTATTGACAAAATGATTATTTATAAAATTTAGATCATTCAGTTGGTCTAAGAATATTAGGGATGTTTTCTTATTAACAATATCAAGTTCCTGTACTAATTTTCACTTGATTTGTAGATTTGTATAATTTTTGCCACGATGACAAATATGCATTTTTTCTTTCTTGACGAAAAACGGTCGTCGTGAAGTTTCGTAGCCTTTTATATCCTCCCTAGTCTTCCTGAGATCGAATGTGTTTAAATTTCCGGGGGCTCAATCATGTTCTTTTATTAATGACTTTGTGTTACTTCAAATAAAAGGCACTTTAGAACTTGTAGTCCTAACATTAGTAGGAGCATGAATACCAAATATAATTTTTAGTAAGTTATTAAGAAATAAACTTTGGCATATATCATTCTAAATCATTCAGTTTCTTCCCAATTAATAAGGCTGGCATGGCGGTAAAATATTTCTTCATTGCAAGGACTGTAGTCCCGTTAACTAATAATTTTGGGTGGAGAGATGGGAAGTTTGGCATGAAGAACCATTGTTACATTGTTAGTAATAATGAGATCCAGTAACAATTCCCTTAATTCGGTTAATTTAATGGGTCAATTTATTAACTGAGTGAGGTTTAGGGTATCTACTATTGATTTCAGGTAAGCAGTTTTAGGCTTTTCTGTACAGAGTTGGTCACAACTAAGGTCTTCAATTATAAAGAAAGGGTCAACTTGAGAGCATAGCTCAAATGCAATATTTCCAATAACAGACAATGTATAGTACGGTATATTGGATAATCTGTACACGATAACAATGCCTACTGTAATAGCCTTTAGTTTTATAATACAGATATTCTATATTGCTTCTTCTGAACCTGATGTAATAATTTCTAGGTTT
Organism: Thermobia domestica; assembly: GCF_964235325.1. NCBI lineage: Eukaryota > Metazoa > Arthropoda > Insecta > Zygentoma > Lepismatidae > Thermobia > Thermobia domestica. The sequence goes on from NC_137456.1 coordinate 179,379,305, forward strand.
GTAGCATAAGTAGACATGAGGTCATGAACAGACACCCAATCTATAAGAATTATCCCCAATACATAAGAAATGCAGTGTTACCACCCGGCACAACACTCAAAAAGCATTATGCCAAGAGTCAACATATATTCAGAATGTCTGCATAGCAGCGAATGAAAGAATTATATGTCCCTGGTACGATTTTCCCACCCGGTTTCATCCACTCAATGTGAAAGTGTTTGCATCATATGCACATTCGAGTATTAGTTCAAATTTCACTTTAAACGGTAGATCCCGTCTTCACCTTGGTGTTAAAATGGAGCTTTAAATTCAAACCAATCAATTAAAATAAATATCTGCGTATTCGCATGATTTTTGTTTTCTAACTTTTTGTTACATATGTCAAAATAAAACGTGAGCAGTGTTTGTGAGGTGGATGAGATTCGAATAATGAATTCCTGAATAAAAGTCCAGTATGATAACATAACTCGTAAATTCAACGTTTGAGTGCCACATGATCTAACTCAAAAGCATTTACTCGATCGACTTTATCTGTGAATCTTTATTGAAACGAGCCATTTCTGAAGTGGTTGATCACGAGTGTTCAAAAGTGGATAATCTACAGTAATATGCGAAGAAGATAATATGACTATTACTTGGATTCAAGATCCGTAAATTCTGTTGCGCTATAACTCTTATAACTCTTACTAATAGCCATTAGCAACTACAAATTTGTAACGTTATGAAACAAATATATAAGAAACGGTTCAGTGAAATGACTCAAGCCAAGTTATTACTTAGTAATTGCACCAAACTACTAGAGAAAATGTATTTAAAAAAGATTATTAGTTTTTCTTGAACAAAATATTTATTTTCACTTAATCAATGTGACTTTTGAACTGATAAAAGTACAACAGATGAAGCATGCAATTCAGGAGAAATAATTTGGAAAAATATTTATAAAAATCATAAGGATATTCTTTTTAAATTAAATTAAATTAAATTTATTTATTTATTTTTGTCCGAAGCATCTCATATAGTATCATATGTTTCAGATTAATCTGAAACCCTTCTGGATAAATCAAGGAATATATCTGTTGAACACGAGATATAACATTACTTGGTTTAATAGTTATTTAAAAGACAAAAAAACAAACTGTTCAAAAAGCAACTATCTTCAGTAATGTTATAAATCATTAGTATAGAATTCATTGCCACCATCATAAAACACTGGTAGGCCCCTACTATTCTTAATTTATACAAATGATTTTGCAAAGTAAAAATTTTAGGATATTGTACAATTATTTCTTGTTACAGTTACACTTACAGTTACTAGTAAACATGGAAGAAGAAATCATGAAAGTTCAATTAAATCTTTAAAAATATGGCTATGACCATCTATTAGTATTAATTGCAAAATAATATATATATATATATATATATATATAGATAGATAGATAGATAGATAGATAGATAGATAGATAGATAGATAGATAGATATAACATCCTCATCAACTTTAATTGGAGAAGTACTGAAGATGACATTGAAATATTTCATTGTCGTAAATATACTGTAAAGTGTAATTGTACTACTATTGTTAATAAATAAAGAAAACTAAAATTGCTTAGGTGAATTTGTGAAACACTTAATGTGGACTTCTCATCTTAATTATTTACAGGATATTAAGAATAATCTCCTATAAATTTGTACAATTCCGAAATGTTAATATGGAAAACTGCGTATGGTTGCGTTGAGCTCAACTGGAGTTTGACGTCCTTTCTAGCAGTAGAGCTATATAAGACATACATCTACAGGATAACGTGAGATCCAAACCTCTTGACCTCTCACCGGAAATCGATCCAAGGTCTCCACTACCGAAGGCATGTACGCTAACTATATAACCACGAAGAAGTTCTGCATATAGTCTATCAAGTTCTTATACACAATATACTTCATTTGGTATACAAACCTGGAGCGTAGTTTATTCCACCCATTTACACTCACTGATAGTAAAACAAATTTAATAACTTAATTCTTAATTTATTAATTTTTGTATAATGAAAGAAAATAATTGTTTGCTTCATTTCTGTAAAATATTAACATTTACGCCACACGTGTGCGAATAAAGTCACAGACATTGATATTAGAACCTTCGATATTTTGTTTCTTTATTATTTTTTTCTACAAACTAAGATTTTGTAACTTTAAAAATGGAACCTATTTTGTCACACATAAAGTTACGTTTGAATGGTTGTAACAAAAGTTAACAACTTAACATTTAATTTTATATAAAAACTTTTGGTCTAAAGTATAAAAGAAATTGAAAAGTACAAGTAATAAAGTTAAACAAACATTAATAACAAAAATTTGAAATTAAAAGTTAAATTTTGACTTCCATACAGTATCACGGTCTAAGTCACAATAATACTAACGAACCACGGACTAGTCTAGAAAAAGATCGGGTAATAGCATGGAAAAACTTCACGAGGAGCTCTCATTATCAGCCCTTACATAACTTTATCTGGAAAATGTACTAATGTATGTAAAAACCGAAGATAAATAAAATGAAATTACACATGTATATAAAACTAGAAGCTTTTAACTTAGAAAAATTTAGAACTTATAAGAACAGGGAAATCCACCAATTGATATCAAACCTACAAACTCCTGAGATTTCTGGTAGAATGCTAGCTAAAAATAAGAAAATATTAATTAAATATACAAAAAAAGAAAGAAAAGAAAAGAAAAGAAAAGTGAAAAAACAATAGATAAAAATGTAACGTGTAAAGAAGTGGAAACGATGTATAAATGAAAAGAAAGTAACTTTTGTGAACAATTACTACTATTCACATAAGATACGAGTTTCTTCCTTGCTTTTAATATTATCATTTTAATGTAACATATTGTTGATAAAATTAACAAGTATGAGTTACAGAATATTTGGACAATATCCATTTGCTTTAAATAAAATTTTTAAAAAACTATATAAATTATGAAAAATCTAACTACCGACTTACATTGGTCAAAATTAAGAAATATAAATTTGAAAAATTTGAAACTATAAATTTTCTTTGGGTAATTTTGCTTTCTTTTCTTCTCCAATCTCCTTTTTTTTAAAAAAAATTGGTACATTTTGCAAAAATTAACAACTATAAATTGAAGGTAATATGGACTAGAAGTTTTCTCTTTTTTTAAAAAAATATTGAACAATATTATTTTTATTATGTGTTGTATTTAGACTATCTTTGTATTTCCAGTAACTGCTGAATGTACATTAACTAATTACAATCCTTTGTTATATATTATACATTGGAAAATTCACTGTTTGAAATATATTGTATTTTATTCGTTCTTTAATAAACCTTCTTTGAATAAACGAAAAGGAAAGAAAAAGTAAGATCCGGAAGTTGGAAATATCTTTTCTTCATTTTCGTCTATGTGTGAAGTCTAACCTGAAGATGAATCTTTCTGATGCATTTCTTATGACAAATATTAGTTCAAATTACTGACCTGAAGTAGAACTTAAACACAAACAAACTATTTGCTCAGCAAAACAATATATTCTCATAAAAAACTACATACGTGTTACAGTTTCGTCAATTAACACTTTGGCTTCATCAGACACTATGAGATACAGGAGAAACGTACAGCCTTATATACAAACAAGAGCTGAGACATCTTGCTTCTGATTGACTTCTGGCAGCAGTCAATCCCCTTCAAGTATTCTGATTCCTATACCGAGGCTTTCTATCAGTTGTCAATAACACACACAAAAATGACGATCTTAGCACAACTAATCTAAACTAACAATTAATTAACATAAATAATTAAATAACTATATATATATTTATATATACAAATACACATAAATAAACAGATAAACATACAATTACGCATACACTTAAAATGACGACACATACACATATATACACATATACATATACAACCACATACTTATATCTATATATAAATATACAATTACATATATAAATACACACACACATACACACACACACACACATATATATATATATATATATATATATATATATATATATATATATATATAGATAGATAGATAGATAGATAGATAGATAGATAGATAGATAGATAGATAGATAGATAACTAATATTGACTAATAAATACATAAATACGTGTAAGACAATCAATATATACAAAACAACCATAATAGATATGTGGTTGTTATACGTTAAACGTTATACGTTGTGGTTATACGTTAAACTTTTTTGACAACCTATTCCACTGCTCGTCGATGATCAGTCCTGAGTTCAAGTTTATTGCTTTATTACCCTCCATTTCTATAAATTGTGCCTCCATCCATTTCCTAACTATGCTTCTTTCTTCTTGGCCTAGAAATTTCACTTCATTCCAAATAACTGAATGTCCTGTGTCCCTTACGTGTTTGCAGACTGCATTTTTGTCCCTCTCTAGCCTAACGTCATCCTTATGTTTTTTTGTACGCTGTCTTAGTCTCTTTCCAGTTTCCCCAATATAACACATATCACACTCGCTACACTGAATTTTATAAATCACTACTTTTTTCTCCATCATTACCCCTTGCTCTTCTTCTCTCTTCTTCTTTCTTTTTCCCTTATTACTTCCAGTAGCCTCTTGCTCCCTTTTCTGTAAGTTGAGATGCCCTCCATCTTCTTAAGCATTCTTTTGATGATTTCTGTTTCTTCTCCCAAACTTTCTATTTCCCATCACATTTTTCTTCTTTCTTCTATTTCTCCTTCACTTTGCTCTCTTTCTCGGCTTCTTTCTGTACATTTCTCTTGTATCTCATAGTGCCTGATGAAGCCAAAGTGTTAGTTGGCGAAACTGTAACACGTATGTAGTTTTTATGTGAATATATTGTTTCGCTCAGCAAATACGAGTAGTTTGTTTGTGTTTAAGTATATATAAAGCAAAGCTTCTACTTATGGAAAATATGAAGTAGATGTATTATCATACCGTTGTTAGCTGGTTTTCGCATTGTAATCAATAATAGCACTTAGATCGCCCTTTGTTTCAATTGATAAGATAGTTTTCAGCTTCCTGATGCTTTTATTAACTGAATTCACATATTAGCACACGATCTGAGACATCTTGTGCTAATTTATAATGACCACTGTACTTGTAAACTTCAATCAAATATCTTCCAGTTTTACTTACATGTTAGCTATATGTTGCATTGCAAAGGGAGTCTACTGCTGGCAAAATTAATTTATCACAGCAGTTTCACGTGTTTCTTTCAAAATATGAATACAAATGCAAACGCTAACAGCGTAGACAAATTCTGCGTGGCACTTGCTTCTATTTTCTGTGTAAGTGAGCATTGGAGTACAGACATGGAACTCCAATCCAATATTGTAGATGATTTTGTTCTGGCAAAAAGCTAAAGTAGTCAAATAGCAAACCAGATCAGGATGCTGTGTTAGTTAAACTAATGAATATAAGTATGAGACAATGTGAATTTAATTCTACAACCTCGAAACTACTTACAACTAAACCCATTACAAAAAGGAATCTGCCAAACTTTTTAAATCATTATCGTATATGAATTGGGATTTATTCATTAAGCACGGTAATTTAAATGCCAATGATATGTTTGATCTTTTTAAAAATAGGTTTCTAACCATTTTTGAAATGTCTACAAAGGATAGTCAGATATAAGTCATCAAAGAATATCCAGTTAAATAATATTACTTGGTATACTGCTTAATAAAAGCTATCAACAATCATATCGTAAAACTTTCTGTTATGAGAGCTTAAGTAATGCAGTATTATAATATACACAAGCGCGTAATCGAAGAATAGATACAAGATTGAAAGAAGTAAATGTAAAAATGCCATAAATGTAACGAAAGCAAAATATAATGAAAATTGTATCGAAACATCATCAAACAAATGCAAAACTGCATACAAGGTAATTAACAAAGTAAGCAAACAAAAGTGATAATTTACCTCGTAATAATGCTGTTACTCTCTCTCTCTCTCTCCTGATATTCTAAATACTTACCTTGTTACTTCTATAGAGAAGACAAAAAAAAAAAAAAAGAAAGAAAAAAGAAAAAAAGAAAGAAAGAAAGAAAAGAAAAAGAGAACACTAATATGTTAATATGTACCAGTATATTATTCAGCATAGTCCTTTTAGTGAGACTTTCATCATTAACCATGTTAAGCCTAATGACATCACAGAAGTAGTTTATAAAATTATCAACATCACATAGCAAGGATATATCTGACATATCTAATAACTTAATAAAAGCTATCGTCAATCATACTGCTAAACCTCTTTCAATATACCTTAATATTTTATTTTTCAATGAATCTTTCCTATTGCACTTAAAATATCTAAAATTATTCCTTTATACAAAAAGAGTGATCGTTTGAGTCTGTCAAACTACCATCCAATATCTTTTATCCCATTTTTTTAAAAATTATAGAAACCATTGTAAAAAATCAAGTATATAAATATTTGACTCAGCAGAATATATATCTGCAGGGTCAATGTGGATTTAGAAATGGCAAATCCACTATTGATGCAGTTGAGTCTCTAACAAATAAAGTATATAAAGTTTTTGAAAAGCAGGATTTTGCTCCAGCAACTTTCTGCAACTTATGTAAAACATGTGACTGTATAAATCACGTTATGTTATGCAATAAATTAATATATTATGGCTTCCATAACAATAGTTTGAACTTTATAAAATCATATTTAAAAGTGCGTAACAGGTAATTAGTATTAAAATATAAATTCAAATATCTTGGAAGTACAATATAAGGTACTTTAAAGTTCCGTTTTAGGTCCTTTACTGTTTTTAATAATGAAAAACGATTTACCCTTTAATACCAATACTATATCAATTCTATATGCAGATGACACTACAACACTAAATACGAATACAGTTTTGAAGAAGTATATACAGAAGCTGAAAGTGCATATTGGAAGCTGCAACATGGTTTAAAGCAAATCGTTTTGTATTAAATCAAGACAAAACAAAAGGAGTAGCAATTGGCCTTAGTCATTGTAAAGATACGAAAAAATATAAAAATACTGAGGTTAAATTTCTTGGTATATATTTAGAAAACCAACGACATGGAACACCATGTCAAATATGTATGTCCAGAACTCTCCAGAGAATTCTGCCTATTAAGAAGTCTAAATAACACAGTTCCTCATAGTTCATATTTTGCATTTTTTCATAGTATGATATATGGGATAATAGTAGTTACGTTCATGATATTCTAATGTTGCTATCTGGATTATTGATGGGGCATCTAGCAAAGAACACTGTAAACCGTTGTTTATGAAACTTAAGATAATGACAGTAGTGAATTTAAATATTTATCAAGTATTACTTTGCACAAAGGAAAACCTTACAAACATGACACTGAGGGAGGAAGTACATACAGATAGTGCTAGATGATGTAAGAAAATTGATGTAGACAAACCAAAGTAAGAAACAATTATTTGGTTGTAGAACCGACGACCAAAGTTGCTTAGTAAGCTAACAACCTCCAGATTCCAAAAGTTTTTAAAAAGAAGTTGTATAATTATTTAATCTCGAATCCATTTTATTCCATTGAAGAGTTCATTGAATGTACAAAAACAGTTGTACTCTTTATCATGTTATTTTATCTTAATTATTATTATTATATTACGAAGTTTGCTACAAGGTGATTCTTTTAAAACTCACGGATTTCATTTGGGTCTAGAATTTCTAACTGAAGTCCGATTTTCATGTGGTTTGTGGCGAATGATCAAGGAAGGATGGGATATTTATGGGACTATGTTCACTTGTGTAAATTTATCCGGGATAATATCGATCACGCCTCAAGAAAAAGAGCAAATTTTCGCCAGTGTATCTTACAATTAGAATGAGGGTTTGGATTTTTGAAGCGGAACTGCAGAAAACAAATTAAGTGTTAGTGAAATACAAATTAAGTGTTAGTGATAACGCCCACAAATCACATGTTGAATAGCTATAGGCAGTTTCTTGCCACAAACGACGGAGAGATTTCTTGGGTGACCTAAGGAGTCGATAACTGTCATCTTTTACAACACCCGCCTGCGGGATCCGATGCTTACCTTTGTCACTCAGAACCGATCCTGTTTCTTCCAATTTATTCACTAGCGACCACATTATGTTTCTGTCTTGGGAAGAATGTGAGGCAAATTTGTTTCTGAATGCCCTTTGTATAGCAACAACAGATACCGTTCTCCAAAGTTTTAACGATAAATCTATGTTGTTCCAAAGAGTATACTATTCTCTCTGTGCAATGATCGCACTCACACAGTAACACAGAATTGTACAGCACAATTCCCAATACAGCCGGTCCAGTTTCCTGTTTCTTATTGGCCTTGGCAAGGTTGCCATCTAAGGAAGAAAACTCAAATCTCCACACCACACCGCACTTCATTCCAATGGTAAGGTACACTGGCGAAAATTTGCTGTTTTTCTTGAGGCGTAATCGATATTGCCTCGAATGAATTTAAACCAGTAAACGTAGTCCCATGAATCTCCCATTCTTTCTTGATCATTTGCCACAAACCGCATGAAAATCGGACTTCAGTTAGAAATTCTAGACCCAAATGAAATCCGTGAGTTTTAAAATTATCACCCTTTGTTATTATATTAACCATCACTGAATTTTGTATGATTAATTATTGTTACTGATGAACAACCTTAATTATATTTATATACTAATTGGACGTTATCTATTGCGTATAAAGTTTAACGACAATAAAATATTCTATCACATTCTATTCTATGTATTCGAAACACACTTTTTTTTATTGGTGCCCATCAAATTAGATTCCGTGGCACTCAATTGTACGCCTTCTCTTGGTCGATGAACATTTATATAAAGATCCCTCTGGTAATCTCCGTACTTTTCCATTAGTACCCTAGGTGCAAATATTACATCCGTTGTCTACCGCCCAAACATGAAACCAAATTGATTTTCTGTTATATCGGTCTCTTTCCTGGATCTAGTTTCTATCATTGTCTCCCAGAGCTTCTTTTCATTATTGATCAGCTTTATTCCCTATAGTTGCCACATTCTTCCACAGCTCCTTTGTTTTCAAACACCGGTACAACGTAGCTGATTTTACATTCATTTGGCATTTTCCAGATTCCAATATCCTATTTAAAAGTCGAGTAAACCACTGCAGTACTTCTTTACAAACGTTTCCACGTTGCGATAGAGATATCATATTAGCTGATTCTGGAGTATTTGGTCCATCTTTCGTTCTTTTCATGGTTTTCTTCGTCTTTATGAAAGCCACAGGCCACAGTTCTTAATTCATAAGTATATTTTAATAAGTTTTCCTTTGGTTTTCTTCATTGAAGAGCTTATGGAAACACTCGTTCCACCGCTTCTTTATCTTTTTCTCATTTGTGAAAATTTCGTTATTTATATTTTAATGCAGAATTCCTTCGTGACTTAGTGGTTGGAGTACGCCCTTTGGCGTGGGAGACCCGGGTTCGATTCCCGGCGGGAGCTCATGTGGTTCGGATTCCATGTTAATCAGTAGGTCCCGTCTCATATAGCCTCGCTGCTAAAAGAGACGTTAAACTCCAACTCATTTTAATGCAGTACACACGCGAAATATATATATTTCTCTCTCTCTCTCTTACTTTCGGAAGCTTGTAGATCATCCTTTTTCTTTCTTTTGTTTCCAGTTTATTGTATATACACCGTACAATTCATAATAGACCTTGCGTTTTTCTACACTGACTGCCTTCTTGTTTTTTTTCTTAGCTTCCTTGTAGTCCTTTAGTTTTGTTGATTTCTCGAGTTCTGCCACTTTTTATATCGTTCCTTTTTCTCTTTTACAGCTACTTGGACTTCTTCCTTTTTTTTACCACATTTCTTTATCAATGAAACCTCTTCCCTTTGTTTCCCATCAAAAAATTGTTGTTGCTTTCCTGAGTTCTATTGATATTCTGCCCCATTGCTCTTCCACTTGCACCTACTCTTCCTTTATTTGCAATACTTGCGATGTGGTCAATTCTTTTCGAAGGCCAATTGCTTTTCAGCACTTGTCCCATACAATTTCCAACATCGTTCGCACAGGAACCTTTTGTCGTCTCCTTTCTATCTTTTCGTTGATGTAAATATTAGCTACCACGAGGCGGTGAAGCTTCGTAAGATTCGCACGATATTGCTTTGCAGTTCTTTGCGCCTCCTAAGTTATGTCTCTTCCAGAAAATCTAGTTAATCTGAGATCTTGATGTGCCATTTTTATATTTAATAAGGTATTCTTCTTTCCCTTTGTAGAATTTATTCAGAATAGCAATATCGTAGGTCTCTGTCGCGTGAAGTGATCTTTCGTTTTCTCTATCTTTTCATCCATATCCTCCATATATTATTTAATACCTTGATCATCCTACATGCTACTTGCGCAAGCTCTGCGTGCCATTTGCGAATAGAAATGAATATAAATGAAATGTATCGGTGAATTTTCAGGAAATTGGAAATCTATTGATATTTTTAGTTATTATTACTTTGGCGCCGTTGATACTTATGCTCCCCAGTAACTGCCATATCAAGTGACATAAATTTTATATAGGCCTATGATTGCAGGAGAACCGCAAACGGTCATGATTCTTTATGTTACAACATAAATTGTTATAACAATTGAATTTTCTTTTCCCAAGTGCATAGTGTTCAAAGTGAAACTTATATAGTTTGATTCATTAGAAAAATATAGTTAATTACTGTTTTCAGTAATTAAACTATTTCTTCATATATGAACTCTACAATTTCAATAATTGTGTAACTGGCTGAAAAATTACACACTGCTATATTATACTGAAACGTTAAATATCTTTGGAATGGAAAAATCTAATTTCAATGTACTTTTATGCAACACAAATACACTCGTGTTTTGTGGTAGGAATAATCTTAACGAATTAATTCGATCTGGTAATATTTAAAATATAATATTTTGCAATTACCTGAAATCTGGAATTCCACTCGGAGTACTTAATCCTGCCCCAGCCATAACTAATACGTTGTGACAGTTCTCCTTGATGTAGTTGCCCGTATCTCTCAGTGACTTTAATGAAATCTTCGTAGCATCTTGTGCTATCTTTCTGTTTCCAAGGAGAAAACTTCCGCAGGAGTATACCTGCAGTGCTATTAATGAAATATATTCATTACTTTATTTTCTTTACTTCTATATAAAGATTATAAGCAAACCAAAAATATAGGATAAGCAAAAAAAGAATAACAATATAATTATACAAGTCAAAATAAGAATAAACTCTAAATTTATATTATTAATACCCATGCACAAGAGTGAAAGTGTAAACTCGAAAGACATAGAGAAATAGTTTGCACCTTACATTTTACGAACGTAGCCACCTGTAATAAACTTTATTTTAAAAATAATGAACATACAGACTATTTATGAATTTCTTCATACTATTTTAGATGTACTTCAATACCTTTTAGGTGTATTGAACTTGCAAGTTTCGAACACGTCAGAAGGAAGACATAATTATTAACAAATCAACTTTCGTTACAATTCATGTTTGTAGTTTTCAGCAAAACTTTTCAATGAGCAATTACAAACTCGGCTTGTTGGGCATCCTTTAAAAGAGTGATACTATAATTTCTATAATTATTTTTAGACTTCCTAATCATTTCCTTAACGACTTTTCACTTCATCTATTTATGTTTGCACAAGGGAATTTGTCTCGTGACCCACTTGAAAGTATAGGAGCCTAGGTATGTATTGGCAGTTGCTCAGTACAGAGGCAGTTGCTGAATTACACACGAGCATTCGCTACATGATATCGCTTAACTTAGAAGATTCTGTCATACTTTCTTTTCAAATATTATCCTTTCTTTGGGTAGTGGTGAGGCGAGACTACATAGTGCCGCTATAAAGTAATTGAAGGTTGTGTAGCTAACTGCTATCTATTATTGAACATAATTTTTAAAATTCTTATTTTATTTATTTGTAATATAATTGTTTATCAATTTATTGCAATTAAACTTGCGTAGTTACTTGGTTAGACAATTTCATATATTCTTTTGAAATTACTATAATAGTAAGAAGGGTCGATTGGTAATTTGTAAGGCTGTTTTAAATGTGTTTATGTTTGGAAGCAATTTGAGAGTTCAATGTTAATAAAAATATTGCAGATAAATGCTGTTCTAATCTAGTTAAGCCTCTTGGAAACTGTATTTGGAGATAGGCCCTCATAGCCATTTCATTATTGTAGGAGGTTACTGTCAACGAGAAAGACATAATAAATATTATTGTTTGATTTTCATTCCTAGTTCCTTAGCATTTTTCACCATGCTAGGATAAATACACTTGGTTAGTTGGTTGATTTGATGTTGTAGCATCCTGTGAAGTACCGAGGCTATATGAGACATGGACCTAAGCTTACCACATGAACTCCTATCGCGTTTCTCATGCCAAAGGCGCGTACACTAAAATAAAAGCACTTGTTATGTGGACTATGAACTACACAACCACAACAACGCTGTATCTTAGTAAATGTATGATCACAGATCCTCATTTGCATATATGTGTAGAACATTATTCGTAATAATACAGCGTTGTAATAATACAGATTTTCCACAGTCCTGTCGGCATCATGTGTATATGAGAGGACAAACTGCTGAGAAAACTTTTATTCTGCATTACTAAACTCTTATAGAGGACTTCAACCCAAAAGGAGCCTCTGTCTGAGAGAAATTTTGTCTGCTCCAAACATCAAGCCATATTTGGTGGTAAAATTCCCTCCTCCTCTTTTGATCGTCTCGCTAGTCATCCACTTATCACATGAACGTGACGACACAGGACGAGTTAGTTTGTATTCCGTATAAATTTCAAAAACATAGTATTTATGGGAACCTAATTTCATTTCATTCTTTTATTGTTGAAAAGTGTATGATATTAAAACCAAAATATCATAGTGAAAAGTAAGACAAAATTAACACCATTGTAAATAATGTTTGTGTAGAACTATATGTCCGGCAATGCAGTGGTATTACTCCGCCTTTGTCCACCAGCACAAGTGTGTAGGAAACAACCGCCCTTTCAAGTATAAACTATCAAGCAGAAAAGAAGGATTTCTAACCAACTATTAGGGGAAAAAGAGAAGCAGAACGCGTTTCGGTGAGACGTAACACATGAGAAATTAACAATCGTATAAGTGCATCGAAGGTGTTGACAGCTGTATAAAACAATTGTCTAGTTGTCCAGTATAAATTGAATATAGTTACTTGGTACGAAAACCCGATCATGGGTGTGTGGCGCGTTGTATTTTGAATGCTTTTCGCGTTCTGATTTCGAATAAGAGGCCAAGATATTAAAATGCGGTCATAATTGTTGCTTGAAAACTGAAACGTAAAGTGCAAAAATTAATATGTAATGTTTTATTCCTGTATGTGTGTGAAAACGAGAAAGAGAAAAAATATAAATATTACTGAAGTGTAAAGTTATCTTTTTTCCTTTCAATTATCACTTTACACCCCTAAGGATAACGTGAGTGTGTTTACAAGTTTTCATAAAAATATATTAAACGTAAATCGCATTGGCGTAGGTAAGCGCCAAGGAGTTTACATAAAGCTCTTTCTCTATTTTAAATTTTGATGTAATAATCATTGATTGCGCATATCACACTAGTACATTTTATATTTTACACTTTAATGTAGTAACTTCGTTATAGTTTCCGAGGCTACATGAAGACATGAATGGGAACCAAATTAGGTAGTTACTGACATTGGTCCATATTTCATCCTCCCTCTTTATCCCCTTTTGTAAATGGTTTGTAATTAGTAATCTGGTTCACCAGTAATTACCTGATTTCATTAACCTGATTGGTGTACCGAACCCCGGATGATGGTATAACTTGTATTTTTGTATTTAGGTCCATACCCCCGTATATATTATAAGTAACTCTATATCCTTGTAAATTGGCGTCTCCTCACAGGGCCATATGATGATCATAAGCTTATACTATCATAATGCAAGATTAGAAATTATGTTTACCTTTTTCCGTAAGAGCGAAAAAACTTTCTAAAATACATTTGTTTAATATCCATGACAATGCATATACAAAGGAAAAAGAAATATGATAAATATGTTATTTGATGAGAGTGTCCTTGAAATAGGCATGGATATAAGAAAAGATATAGTTAATAATAGAGAAAAGATTAAATTGATTTGAAAATTAGAAAGAAAAAGGGTGGGATAGAAAAGTAAAATCAGAAATAAAAAATTCATTGAAAGCTCGGGTCTAGTAACAGCAATTGTACATATATATTGTAATTGACCTCAGATGGAAGGCAAGGTATATTAACGCTCAAAAGTTTCGAATACCCTGGATTTTTGTGAGCGTCTAATATGAACATATAGTTTTGGCACGAGAACTTTGCCGCCGTGTGTTAAAAGTACTTCCGCCTAAAGCATAAGATCCCACGACAGTTGAATCGAAATCTGAGAGGTACTGCATATAGTATGTCTAATTATAATTCTTAGACGTGTATTGGCCATCGTGAACATTTTATAATAAATGGTATGTTTGCTTTTTAAACATTAGCACACCAAAAAGGTTTAAATGCACTTTTTTTTCTTTTAAATTTATGTCACTGCAGTGACCTCCTATGTCTACGCCTTTCAAATAAAGCTATTATGTTGCCTTAACTTCCACACTTTTGTTTATACTAAGTAATATCTACTTTCATTTTTTAAAAATTTAATAAATATAATTAGACATATCATCTACTCTACCTTTGAGATCTCGATTCAACTGTCGTCAAATTTTATGCTTTAGGCAGGAATGTCTCCGACACATGGCGGCAAACTTCTCGTGCCAAAATAATAAGTTCACAGACTCGCACAATACAGGGTGTTTGGAAACTTTTGAGAGGTAGTAACCACACATGAGGGAGCAGGTACGTTTTTGTGGCTATTATATTAGTGTGGTTGCATTGTATACAGATTTAGTATATGTCTGATGAGGATCTTGGTTAGAAGATCGAAACGTAACATGTAAAGTAGTTATTTTTATGAATAGTACAGTCTTGTTCAACAGTTCAGTGTTTTATTTCTGTTCTTATTTGCAAGACGTGCAGCAATGTTGTGTTGTATGTTTATATGAATATCGTTAAATTAGCTTTACAACAATTGACACTTACGGGAATTAAATTATTACTAACACACTCAAAACTAATAGATAAAGTGTCGGTTTGTAAGAGAGTTTTAAAAACAGAAAGTCTTATTAACAATAGTTTCTACAGTATTCAGGAATTTTAAAATGACAAGATATTAAACTGAATTTGTGCAAAAAAAATGTCTTAATACGTAAATCAAATTCATCACATTAAATTAGATTAAATGTATATTTTGTCGTCATGTAAAAATTCTATACGAAGCAGGTGCAGAAAATAATGTTTCAACGGCTACTATTCGTTCAAAAAAATGTTTTTGATAAAATGTCTATTACAATATACAGGGTTATTTTTCCACATAGTTGTCGCCATTGTCCAAACAACTTTTAAAATGGAGTACTAGTTTTTGTGTATGCTACAGTCATAGAATTCTTGTTCCTGCTGATGAGGCCATATTTCGAATTTGTGATTCATCTCTTCATCGTAATGGAAGTATTGTTCAGCAAGATGTTCCCGTAAATAGAAACAACTACTTCGTGAATATTCGCCGGCCGCTTACTGTGCTTGGCGAAAGCGTATGATAGAACGCATTTCACGTTTTGTGGGATTCTGACTTGGCTCAGCAATTGTAAACTCATGCTACTCGCACTAGATTGCATGTAGCAGTGAGAAACAGCCGCAAGAGGGAAGCAGAAAGCTCGCAGTGAATGTCAGTGTAGTCCAGGGTGCGAAATCCCGGGGGGGACGGGGGGAATTTCCCTCCCACCAAAAATTTTATGCTTGCTTTTCCCTCCCACCAAAACGTGTAGGGGGGAAACCTTAATATGAACTTAAAAGTATAGCGAAAATTCTCAAGTAAACAATTTTAAATGCATGCCTGCTCAAAACAAACAAACAAACAAAAAATGTAGTTTAGTTGTAACGATATGAAGACCTTTATCCTCTAGCGTAGACTTGTAGCTGTCCGAAAGAAATTAAAGTTCATTCGCGCTCTTCATGTACAATGTTTGTCCGATGCCGACGTGGTGAACGATGTCACCAAACTCAAAATATGGGGGCTTATTTATGACCGTTCGGAGGATAGTCGATGAGGATGGTAGAGGTTGACAATTTGCTTATTGACATATTTCTTTTTTCCTGCTTTCTCTGCAGTTGTTTCCTTAAAATGAACAAGCAGTTGCAAAATTACTAATATAGAATAGAGAGAGGGCACGGTGACTCAGCGGCAGAGCGCTCACATCCCGTGCGAGACATTGATATGCAGCTTTTCACATGTTCTAAATCGTGAAATATTGTAGAAGGCTATTATATATTTATTATAGGTATCAAATTGTTCGTTTGATGTTGCAGTTTAAGATTTCTAGCTTCATTTTTGCTTCTGCTTCAATTCTGTGTCCTTTCCAGAGAGCTAATTAAGAGTAATTTTACGTTTTTATTGTTAGGATGTACTGTACATATTTATTATTAAGATCTATTAGTCAATCTGTGTTTCAAAATAGACTAAAACGTTTACCAAACATTTTGACCTATGCGTCTATTATAGAACTTTTTTCTGTTTTGCTAAGCCAGTTACTATTTATACAGTACTTACTATTCTTTTGCTATAATGTTCAATCTGAGTTCAAGAGCGGCATTTTCGCTTGCTGTGTCACATTGCTTTGGTTTTGCTGTAAAATTGGTTAATGTATTTGAGTTGTAATATCCACGATCCTCCTTTTGAAATATTGTGAACTTGAAATTATCTGGTCAACTCCCGTTTCATGCTCTCTCTGAATCATGTTTTAATTGAAATTGATCAAAAATCACAATGGACACAGGCCACAATAATAGACTTTATTTCCAATAAGCAGAATTGTAGTGCAAAATTTATCTGTGCCGGAGCGCTTGCGGAGAGAAAAGAGAACCAGAAATATAGACCCTGATCTAAGCATACACACAAAACTGAAATCAAATTATGAAGGAATTTTATAAGTATAATTATGAATTTTAACATTACATAGTGAAGCAATACATAACACAAACAGCCGTACCATAGCATAATGCTTTTCTTATTCTGTACTGGAGCGTTTCTCCTTTTTCAAAACCTATGACAATAAGTAGCCCATTCACAATAGGTTAATTAAAAATTATTGCAGAGCGATTTATATTTCAGTAATGTAGTGTGTTATTGGTTTGGATTGATTTGTATTTAGTGTCCCTTTTCAGCGCCCAGGCTGAATGGGACAGCAACTAATGTTTAAAGTTGTTTCAGAACTACTACTCAATTTACATTTGAGATTTTTGAGTTTTACGTCCCACGATTAATCCGCCTATGCTGTGTTAAAACCATCGTAATGTACATATTTCATGTCTACGAAGAAATAAGTACTTGGCGAAGAAACGGAAATTTCATTAATAATAATAATAAAAACTATACTCTCACTTTACAGCTCATGGGGATCTATGGCTGGCCAGATGGAGCGCTTCAACTTCGTAGGTCTAATGCTTACTTAGCACATCGGTTCTCAGGCGGTATTATTTCTGTCTTCTAGATCTCATACCGCTATTTTCGTGAATGCAGTCCTCAATATGATGGTAAACACAAGGGCACTGTGCTCAAACGGGAGTCTAACCCTGGACCATACGCACCGAAGTGTATATTAAACGCAGTAGATAAGTGTAAAAATTTAGATTAAATGAATAAATAACATTACTCAAGTATTTTAAATAACAATGACGACTAGTTTGAACATTTATTATTATTATTATTATTATTATTATTATTATTATTATTATTATTATTATTATTATTATTATTATTATTATTATTATTATTATTATTATTATACCATAATAATAATAATAATAATAATCCATGAATATTTAAACTTTTTGGAGCTCCCACTTCACGTGTGAAGCACAGCGAGGCATTAGTGTGGATCACTGAACTTCTCCCCCCCCCCCCACCATTTTCAAACGATTTCGCACCCTGGTGTAGTCAATTTACGCATTGTGGAAAATGTTACTTGTCCGTCTACAGGCTTTGTAACCTTACTTTAGGGATTCACCTCGCATATACAGTATAGTTCTATTCGACAATTTCGATGTACTTTGATATAAGCGAATTATAGACATCAAAGATGATACATAAATTCGCTTCTTTCAGAAGTTTCTCTTAGAGTTAAAGAAATACAACCTAAGTTAAGTTTATCATGAAATTAGAATAAAACAATAAATTTAGTTTCCTAAATACGACAATAGTCAGAATTGACCAAAAATTAAGTGCCAACATTTATTGATTTTTTTGTATAAATAATAAATCGGTTCATTCATTCAGGGTTAAATCAAGTGTATGGATAAATTTATTTTCAAGAGTTTACAAAGTAGTATCACAAGATAGGATTAGAAAAACAGAAGGAACAGGTGTGCAAACTAGGCGTCCAAAATGCCAATACAAAAACCAATGTTAAATAAACTGAAGCAATTGATGTTAATCATTTACAAAACCGGACTGAGAAACAACCAATAAATTAAAAGGGAAAAACACACACAGAGAGATGATAAAAGAAATTGATCTCTTTCCTTTTACGTCCAGAACTTTCGTGTAGATTGCAAAAATTTAGCATCAAAAACATGGATTCAAAGTCTCATACAGATCAAAAAAGAAAAGAGAAAGAAAAAAAGAAAAGAAAGAAAGAAAGAAAAACTGAAAACATTTCAAAAAGTTATATAAATTATTATATGAATAGAATGGCAATTTATGAGAGTACAAGGTGGTTTATCATTGTAATTAAACATACGATTATATAAGGATGGTGAATAAATATTGGCCCAAACATTAAAGAACACTTCAAATATATAAATCAAGCAATTTCGTAATCATCAAAACGTTTCATTAAATCCAAGCATTCCGTCAAAGATGTTAATATATTTCATAAGACATCTTCGTTAGTGGAACGACCAGTATGGAATTATATTTCATCAGGATAAGGAACTCTCGATTGAACTTAAATAGAGGCAGCTTAGATAGATAATATAATTATATTACAAATAACCGAAATGTAAAACTTTTTTTTTGTGAATACGTGTATGATTTGGCGTCGAGATATCCACAAAATTCACATTTAGTAATAAACTAGAGATTTTTTTTTTAAAAAAAATACAAATCCTGAATATACCAACATTGGATACTTTCGTAAGATACAAATGGCAGCTACTGTTGGTTGATATTTGTAGTGTATTAAGAACTTCCCTCCTTAAGTTTCATACACGTTATACACTCATTTAGTGTTTCTACAGATAGAAGAATACTGCAATGCAATAAAACAAGAAAATAGTTAGAAGAATGTAAATAGGTACAGTACACTGGAATTCCGAGGAACTGGCCTTATGATGTTCACTATAATTGTAAGGACAAAAATATTGCTAAGTATAAATTACTACACATTAAGGTAAATAAGAATTCACTTTTAATTTCCGAAGGCAACAATTGATTCTTCGGTAATTCTATCTACAATCTTTATAAAAATTTTCGTGTTTAATTTTTGATAATTTTGTTAGGCATACACATATTGCGTATAAAAAAATATATTAAGAATACTATTAGCGAAAGACGCGTTAATATTCCGGAACCATAAATTGTGTTCTTAGTTATAAACACAATTGGGGAAATTTCAACGTAGCACCAAAACTGATAAGTGACAATGTCGCAGAAACCTAAATCATACTAGTGTGGCAATTGGAGTCTTTCAAGTAATACCCTGAGATATTAGATGTAACGACTTAAAGGACTGCTAGACCAAAGAATGGTAAAATACAGCACAGCACCGAGACTGAAAATGATCGAATTCTTGGTGTTAATAAAAATATTTTAATTAATAGTGTGGCAAATATTTAGAGCGTTTGCCGCTCTATCCAGTGTAAAGGAGGATTGAAGTCCATTTTATCCATTGTATACCTGAGCGTGAAGGAAGGGCTATAGCCCCTATACCCCCATTGAATCCGCGCCTATATATATATATATATATATATATATATATATATATATATATATATATATATAGGGTGTAACAATACACCCTAACAATACCTAGGTATATCTAGGTATAAGTATTGATATCTTGGAAATAGATTTTCCTTAAGATTATGTTATAGTTCACTGAATGATTTATTCATTTTTCGCTATGTTGTGGTATGCATAAGTATGGTAAGTCTTTCAGAACGATTCTGACCCTCTGTCCGTCTCTCGTTAGAGGAAAAACGGTAGGAGTTTGTGAGCTTTTCTTCAAATATATAGATTCAGCGTCCCAAGCATAGGTTGTATCTTCGTCTTTCTCGCTTTTTCACTCTTTACTTAAAACGCAAGCGATAGATCTATTACTTTCGTTTGTAATACAGGATTTCAACACAGCAAAAGCAATTAGAAAATAGCAAGAAATAAAGTTTAGATATCAATTCACCATAAAAAGAATAGGTTTCAACTCCGCTGGCGCTATCTCTATTGAATTCAGAAATAGTAAATTTACCACTTGCAGTATCAGTTGTGGATTCCTTTAGTTTGGCTGTATATCGTAGTTTCTGAAACAAAATTCCTTAGCTTATGCAATAAGATTTCTCGTCCCACCCTCTTCCTAAGGAGTTGAATTTCAATGTATTCAATGTGATAAAAGTCGTTCCCAGTTGAAGATTTATCATAATAATGAAGAATAATTGCCACACATAAAGTAACTTTTGGGAGAAACTGTACATGCGAAGGTATAGAGAATTACTTCTACTCTTCCTAGCAATTTTCCACTGTGAATTTATGCAGTATTTGCATTTTATTTTCATTCTTTTCCATATATTCAGTATAAAAATACATACTATACGTACGGTTCGGATATGTCACATAGCTGTAATCTAAAAACAATCTATAGTTTCGCACAGAGATAAATATGCAATATTGCTAGAAATACACAATAATTAACAGTGTCTTCATATATTACAAGCTATAAATAATTCCTTCCCTCTAATTGAGGATTCATTCACGGATTAGAAACAATGAGAAAACAGAAATTATTTTAACCACATTTCTAAATTTTTTCAAACTTTCTACTGATTTAATTTTGTTGTATATTATATTAACACACACACACACACACACACACACACACACACACATATATATATATATATATATATATATATATATATATATATATATATATATATATATGGGTGAACGGGGGAGGGTAATTACGTGCTTTTTGTTGTTTTTTGCATAAGGATTTTGGGAATGGCATTCCTTCCCCTTAGAGGTACACTCATAAAATGCAAATCCGCGGAAAGCGTCATCCTCTAGGAACACATTGCTACCACAATTATCTTCCTAGCTTAATTAGGGGCTGAGGTTTAAATTGAGTCACGTTAAGGAACGACCAGAATGTGACTATTTCACACCATCAGGCACCTCAATGGCCGTTACTCTGTAATGATCAATTTCCCGATGTATGGTCATATTAATTTTATTTATTTATTTATTTTTTGCTTGTCTACCCATAAGGAATGCACCTTTGAAATTTTGCCGTACCTTTTAGTTACACCCTATATACATTGGATCTTCCTTATAATGATGTATTATGAGGTAACCTATAAAGATCTGTTTATTTCTAATATTGCAAATGCTTATTTTCACCTAATTCAGAAATGCTGTATAAGCTTGCTTTAGCAGAGATCAAAACTGTTATGTATATACATGCATATACTGTATATATATGTAACATACACTTAAATGTTCCATTACACGATTCCCTTGGCTTTGCACCAACGGTAAGTCTAAGGACTCTTTTCGATGTTTACTGTTGCTCCATAATATTATTCTATATGTAATGTAGGACTCTAATGGATATGATACACTCTTCGTGTAATACATATTTTCACTTGCTACAGATTTAATTATGTTTATAGCAAAGCAAGCAATTCTAAGCTTATTGGCTAGTAGTTGGACATGACTGTCCCACTTTAGATCCTCATTTAATGAGAAACCAACATAATTTACATTACATAAAAATATACTTATTTTAGGTATCAAGAAGTATCAATGTACAGCATTTCGTACATTTACATTCATGGGTACAAAAGTAATATCCAACGGTAATTTCCAAAGAAAAAAGGCAATGTATGTAGTGTTTTAGTTTAGAGTTCAAAGAAACTTAGAGATATTTCAGAGAATGCTTTAAACTTAGCTAAATGTGATATTTTGATGAGAGTTTTATATAACGTTAGGATAAAATGGAGGAAAATGATACATAAGACAACAATAACGAGCTGAAGTAGGACAAAATGACATATCAAAGTATATTGAGTGATGACCTTTAAATATTCGCATCTATTTAGAACAAAAAGGTATTAGAAGAAATAATATGAGAAAAAGCAATATTGTAAATAATTAAGAACAAAGTGTGTTTGAACACTGAAAAGAAATGGTAATATTTTGATGGGAATGATAGGAGGTATAGCTGAATTAGGGAACATGAAGACAGCAATTAATGGAAGATCTTAAACAGTCTTAGCGTAAAACGAAGAAAATATCTAGCAAAGGCCTCTAGTGTACCGGATCTTCGCAATTTACGCCAAGTGACATACTACTGATAACAAAATACTGATTATGACGATGATAATAATAATTCAAGTATAGAGTTCATAATTTAAACACTTTAGTATATTATCCCTGCCTTTTTTTATGGTGCTATATCAGAAGTTACGTACATTGTATCTTAGTAAAAAAGTAAAGCAAAATTAGAGGACGCCATTAAAATAAAGAAAAAATTTTACCTTTATCTTCAACTGCCGATGAAAATATCCTCCTTGTAAAAAATACAGCGTGATGCCATTGCCACCTTGATATGAAACAGTGCATTTCGAAAATTCCAGATATTAAACACACACCTAAAAGCAAACAAATAAATAAACAAACTAGTTTGTAATTATATAATGCTGATGGTATAGCAATTATATACGAGGAAGTGCCGGGAAGTCTTTAGCTTTGCCTCTTTCCCATTGTCTAATTTCAATTAACTTTGTTTTGCTTGAAAGCTACGTGTTTTTATGTTTGCACTCAAAATTAAAGGACGGACTAATGGACCAATTTTCGTTGCAGATGAGGAGAGAGGATAACGGGTTAACAAATGGATTTCAATGATATTGATACTCAGGGGTAAAAGTGGGTCTAAAAAGGTAGAGGGACGCATGACGTCACGCCGTCTCCGTACCTATCTTCGCCCATTGTAATTTCTTTAGAAAGTGAGGGGACGCCACAAATATTTTTTGGAAGTTGGAGGACGACGTCCCCCCGCGACCCTCACTTTTACCCCTGGTCTTTGCACACTTCTCCTGGAAGAAGAAGAACTTGATGACTATTCTAGTATCAAGTTCTTCTTCCAGGAGAAGTGTGCAAAGACCATCCATGATGAAATGCTAAACACAATGGGAGTGTATGTCTCGTGTTAAGAACTGGGTTGTCAAATTCAGGACAGAACATTTTGGCACTGAAGATGAAGTTCGCCCTGCGAGACTCTTCATAGTGATTGTGTCGGAAACAGTTGAAAAGATGCAAGAAATGATTCACTCAGACCAACACATTTCTGTTAAAAAGATAGCATACGATCTAGTCATTTCCATAGACTTGTTAGTGCCATTATTTTGGTGATCATTTTTTCAGTGACAGTGATTATTAAAAATTGTTATAAAATGGTTAATATGTGCACTAGAGACGTGAAATAAACACCATTGGAAAGCTTAAAGATTGCTTTACAAGTTGTAGTATATTGAAAAAACCTGTAAAAATTAAAAAAAAACAACACTTCAAAAATTCAAATTAAGATTCGAATTTTGAATTTGGCATAGATATGTCCCTCTGAATTTGTTCAGAATTGTTTAGATTGTAGTCTCATATGTGTACTAAAACACCACAAAGTTGCATTTTGGGTACTCAATGGGATCCGATTCAAAATTCAACATAAACCAAGCATTGCACGATATTGACCGTATGAATATACTATCTGGGTTCAGATCGATAACCATTTGCCTGGAGTTATTTACCTGCAGCATCAAAGGAATTTATATTCAATTTCATTTGTTTCTTGATGTATTCATTTGAATTTACACAATTATCCACCTTTCGAGTTATTTAGAGAGGTATTACGTTTCCGAACAGTACTCAATACAAGTCATTATTCTTGTTAGTCAGTATGGATGTTTCTAAATTTATATTGGCTACATTGATACATGTTATTTTTATTCCTTTGTTTCAGAATTGCTGTCACAGATATGTGGAAGTGGATAATTGAAATAGGAAAAAGAATTTATTGACTAATTGTTTGTGCTGAAAGTGTGTGAAGTGATTATGAGCAGTGTCACTGTGTTTCATAACACATTTGATACAAATATTGTGAAAGGGAGGAAAATATAGCCCTCCCTTTCATAATATGTTCTGTAATAGCAATGCCGTTTTTTGACATTTTTGAACAGTCTGTATGGAGACACTTTCAGGAGGAGAGAGGGATTTTTTCATCTCCCACTGTAATAAAGCTGTGCACCAATTTTTACAAAAATCTAAGATCGTCAGGTCAGATTTTGCCATTTCATTGGTTGATTTCACACGGAATGTCTCTATTTTTACTATTCAATTTACAACATTAAAATCTCACAAATAGGCAAATAAAATCGCACATAAATTATTTAGTCCATATCAATGGATCGGTCTTACTAGAATTTCACTAGTTTAACAATAAAGAATTGAATTTAATGTTTTTGTAAAAGGGATCTGAGTTACATTTTACGGTGTTCTGATATCTGTGAATTTCCTGTAAAAGAGGCACATTACTCTTGCGGAATGGTAAAATATCTTTCAGATGAACTTTCAGTTGGAGCTGTTGAAACACACCAAAATCCAAAGCAAGTCATTGTGAGAATAGCAAGAAAGCTTCAGCTCGGATCCTGAAAAGAAGGACTTAAAAGTTCAAACGAACAATGGATGAATCTGAGAATTTTTTCTTAAACGTTTAACAAGTTCTTAATTTTACTTTCCAACTTCATACAAAGGGTTGAACTCCCTGTCCAAGATCAGTTTCAGTGAAGGAATAATTGAATGTCAATGTATTTTGTATGTGTTGTTCGAGCATTTGAGTACCGTACTTTGACAATACCAGTTTTATTCAATTCTACCCATCTCGTGCCTCTTCCCCCCCTTCTTCTTTGCGCAAATTTTTCGCTATGTCCTGGCAATGAAAAACCTACTACTGCATAATACATCGGTCAGCTGTTCCAGACTTCGAAACTTAGGTAGTCAACACCTTCCTCTCGCACGATCACTTTCCTAGATTGTTGGAGCTATTACTTCTAAAGCAGCCAAGTTGCCACTCACACCAGGAATTGAATCGGGGTCGCCAGTTGCCAGGCAGATGTCTTACTGATTACGCTGTTGCACCTCTTTTCACAACGTAAAACGTGTTTCCTTTGAGTTAAAGAATTACTAGACTACTGTTCGTTGGAATGGCAACTGGTGAACTCGAAGGCCATATAAAAGTCAAATTGTAATAAAATTCTGGTTTAATAAAAGAAGAAACTTAATAAAATCACATTGTTGGAATGGCGGTTCATTTTCTATTTCCACTCCAAAGGCCATGATAGCTTATAGACACCTATCGTAAATCTTATCTTCATCTTAACAACGAAATAGCATTGAACATTGGTAAACAATGTATCAGTACAGTTTCTTACATTAGCAAACTTGGAGAAAATTAAAAAATGTTATCTTCCAATTTACATTGTTTCAGTTCTTATTAATTTTAAATGTTACACGTATTCTACTATACTGAAAAAAAAAAATGTGAGAAATCGGAATGGGCCTCGAAGAGAGATAAAAGCTTCCTTGGTTTTTGGTTTGCAACAATACCTAGTGTTGCCACGAGACGAGACATTTCTCGTGTCTCGTCACGTCTCGTCTCGTTTACGAGACGGGACAGAACCCTTTTAGACGAGACACGAGACGAGACAGACTACTTGTCCCGTCTCGAAAACGAGACGAGACGGGACGTCTCGTGAAATGTCTCGTCTCGTCTCGTGTCTCGAAAATGAAAACGCTGGCGGGAATGGCCAAGATTGAAATTGCCAGTGGTCATATAGATTGCAAAAGGAAAATCCCCTTTGTGAGAAAACATGTTGAAAAGCCTTCCTAGAAAAGTGTCCTCTGTCTATTGAATGAAACAATCGTGATACATGAGCTTTCAGGAATATCATCCTTAATGTCTTGTCCCCAATTCCCCTTGCTGTAAACTGAGGAATTCTCATTTTCTTTATTTCTGGCTGGAATGATGACAAACAAAATCAAAGACAGGGAAGATTTTTACAAGGTCAAGAAACCGAACTACCACTACCATCTATTCAATTTGAAAACTGGGTAAGGTCTACAGTCATTACAGGCTGTAGTTGAAAGTTCTGGCTGAGATGGCGGAAGAGAACAGAACAGACTACACTTGTCTTTATTCTCTGGTGGCTGTATTCTTTTCGCTATATGAACCGAAAACGGCAACTGAAGTATGTCATCTTGCAACTAAAATTGTATCTTCTCTCTCTCTCTCTCTCTCTCTCACTCACACACACACACACATACACATAAAAACATAATTTTACCATTTTACCAATCGTTTGCTTATTATACAGCAGTCATGTTGTAAAAGTCACCTCTTCGTTTAGAAGGCCGGCGAAGGACAAAGAAAGCAAAGATATTATCGACGAACCCTTCAAATTGTTTGCTTTCAGCAAATTTATGATACTAATAATAACACTTTAGGTGAAGAGGTTTTACAGGGGGACCTTCGTTTTGTTACGCGGAAATGTTTGATCTGAACAGAGTGCGAAATTGCCCTCTGCTTCCATGTTGAGAGGAGGGGAATACTTCACTTTCCTAGTGAATAATATTCATTATGATCCGAATTATCTTCAGAAATCGTTTCTTACAGGCATATAAAACCTCTCGAACTTGATAAGTTTAAAGAATATTTGGTATAATATTCATGGAACTCCGTTGAAAGCAGAAAATATCATGAGAATGATCAAAATTCGAACATTGGAGAACATAATTAACAGAAAAGAAATAGGATACCCAAACCATATTTTTAAACCTGCTATAAAATGTATATCCTATATTTTTACTCCCATGAAAGTATCCTGGGGAGGATATTCTCTCCAATTTTTTTCAGACTGAAATCCTTTTATCCCGTACGATTCCCCCCCTGACACAATACGAAAAAACAAATGTTGTTAAAATCCATACACATGACCCTTCCAGGACTCAACCCGGGGCCTTCAAGCCATGGTCTATCGCCGCACACCGCTCGGCTTGGTATGAAGATGTACGTTGTATGATTGCGAATAGATCACGACAATATAAGAAACTTTAATCCAAAATGGCTACCCAAAAATCAACTTTTTTTTAGCCACTAGCTAATCTGGGTGTACTGTCATGAGTTTGTTACACAAACGGGACAAACACGACATAGTAGCACACACCCCGCGGTTATGGGAACAGATTTGAATCATGGAGGTGAAGACTGGCCCCAAGCATTCTTTCGTCCGATGTGTCGTTCAGCTCCCATTACTATGGCACTTTAAGTAGAGCTTACTGTGCAGTAACATATAAAATTTCAATCAAATACTTTCCATTACTCAATAAAATTATTTGGTTCCGAGCTTTTCTTTTAAAAAAAAAAATAATTGCAAAAACTCTAAACAGGCTAAAATGGAAAGTAGTTTTTGGATTGTTATGGGTTAACACTGTGAAACCTAAAGCTGGAATATATGAAATCAAAGTATACACACATATCTATCTCTCTATTTATCTATATATCTTTCCATCTCTCTCTCTCTCTGTATATATATATATATATATATATATATATATATATATATATATATATATATATATATATATATATATATATATATATATATATATATATACAGACACCAGGGATTTATTTGTAGCCGGGGAAGCCTGGGAATTTCCCCCCTTCTAAGTTTGACTTCCCTGTCTCTAGATTTAATTCAGTCTTCCCAGCCTGGGAAGATATTTTTCCCCTTTCTAAGGCGAGCTGTGTTGGTCTTGTTTATAGAATTGCTTCCCGAGGAAAAATTCTTTCAACTGGCATCACTACTTATCATTCTTAATCTGAGTAGCACAGTAATAATAATAATAATAATAATAATAATAATAAAAACGTTTTCAGTAATCAGTGAGCAGTCATAGCTGTTGTGAATTGGTATCTTTTTCGTTGACAAGCACGTTAAAAAGAACAAAAGGAAATTGATATTAGACTATATTTTAACAAAAGAAAAGCTCCTGATGATGAGGCAAGTAATTCCAGCACACAAAGTAAGAGGCTTTGAAGATAGTGCAACCTCCGAAATCACATTAGAGATATCTCATCAGAAAAAATGAAAATGATTCGGGACCTAGTGTTAATAATGGTAAGGTTATTTCTAGCCCCAGTGGCTTGTTCTCTTCAATATGTGATCAAAAACAATTTGCAAGCTGGAAAATTAAACGACGTGGCTAAATGTTGAACAAAATACTAATGACATTCGCGTTGTGTGTATTATATGTGCTTCCGTTCGTAAACTCGGTATTGATACAGTGCGTGAGTTTTCTCGGGGTTCTTCTGTTTCCTTCCACTTTCTTCATTCCACCATTTCGTTCATTTTTCATCATCACCGTCTCCTTTAGCCGAACCGGCATAAACGTGGGACGTAAAACTTGAAGATTTAATTTTATTTCGGTATTCATACAGAAAGAAGAATAAATGTACAAAGTGTATGGTGCAACGATATTATTGCAAAAGCATCAAAGAAACGTTTTTATAAAATTTTTGACTACGAAAAGTCTATTGCACACACAAAATGTTCATATGTCAATATGTGAACAAAGGGATAGGGAAGAAATATAGGTTTCAATGGCAAATGCAGAAGACAGGTGGAAAATTGTGAATGAAATTCGTGTTAAAAACACAGCTACGATATTTAGGACTGCCTACGTTATTGTTCAAAATCGTCTATTGTTTACGATGCTCCCACATCTTATTAAATTACAAGAAATAAATTTAATGGACCTCGGACAAGTTCTTTACTGCTATGTTACATGTGCAAATATTATTGATTTTTAGCTACAGAAATGAAGGCAAACTGTCCGAATACCTTGCGCGTTCCGTTGAACCCTTCGAGCTAATGGTGGATGAATCCTCCACTGTGTCTCATAAACCAGTTCTCATTGTGTATATCCGTACTGTAGTTAATCACGTATGTATCTATATAATTTTAGGATTATTTGAGTTATAGGCAATATAGGCAGAGAAGTTTGTGATTCCGTGATTATGTGAACCCGTATGAATCTTTCCAAAACGATATTACGGGAAAGACTTATGGCAGTTTGTCTGAGAGCGCCAGTAACATGCAAGGCGGAATAAATGATGCTGTCTCTTTACTGCAGCGAGAATTAGACACCAATTTACTCGTGTTTTACTCAGGAGCGTCATTTCAGATTTCCCTTGATATAAGTAAAATTTTGCGTTTTTCACTGATTTTCTACTATTCTATTGATAAAATCTATATAAACCTCAAACTCAGGGGGGGCAGTTGCCCCTAAATGACACCCCTGGTTTTACTACATGAGTCAGAAGATGGGACCGGTTGTTCACAACGCTGTTAATACGGTTTCAGATATGGTTCATTTTCAAAACTTTGTAGAACGATTATACGGTGTTTACTCAATATCCCCGTAGAACACGAGAAATCGAACTAATATCAGGAGAACTAAGTATTCGCTTCTATAATACGTATTACTAAAGTTTTTGATGTACGTGGTGAGGCTGTTCATTTCGTTCAGTAGAAGCATTGTGGAAGTCCTACCCTGAGCTAGTGGAACACTTTCGAGAAGCTTCTACAAATTTGCAGAGAAGTTTTGAGCAGCGTGCAATATTTTTGGGCCTACAAAATTTCACTAAGTGGAATTTTGTTTATGAAATGTCCATGATCCGAGATGTGCTGGAACCTCTAGATGTCCTTAGCCTGCTTCTACAAGAAAGGTCAGCATCTCTTGCACTGTACAGGCAATAAGCAAAATTGAAACAACTGTACGTGTACTGGAAGCGTTGCAAGAAAAGAATGGCATGTTCATGGAAGAATTACTGAAGAAACTGGTCAGTTTTGTGGAGTCCCACTTGCAAAACCCTTAGACAGGTCTCTTAAGAAGTACCAGCAAAACAGATTGCAATTCTGTCAGGGTCTAGCAGATAACATAGGTCTTGCTTTCCTAACGAAACGTTCAGTGGGGTCGAGGTTTTGCTACAATCCAAGTGGTCAGAAGAATTGTCTGCAAGAATGTTATATGGCGACAAAGAAGTAATGGAAATTAAAATAAAATAAAATAAAATAAAATTTTCATGCAGCTACCGACAAATAAACTGGAAAAAAGACGGTGTCCGATTTAAACCAATCTCCTATTGCTTCACTATTCTAAAGTGAGGTACGGTGTGACTACTATTAATTCTACTGGTACTAAAACTTATTTATGGTATGAAGAATGAAATTTAGCACGTCTGTCCCCTTCTATTTAATAAAATTAGATTCAAGTGTATGTGCACTTATCACTGTTATGCAAAAAGTAAACTCTTAACTTTTGTAGTATTTATTGTTCGGGCAATGAATTTCGTCTTCAAATACCTAATAAGAATGGACTAATGAATTACTTGTCATAACAAAACAGTTTTACGTAGGAGTGTGACACTTGTTATGACAAGTTATGCAGGTTGCAATGTAAGTATAGGGCTTTTGCTGGATGCTGCACACTTGTCCTCAGCAGTAGGATGAAAAGTAGCAAGGCAAGTAACGAATTTGATCTCATCTACCTAACCAAATTTTATCTAACGTCCCTACCAATATTTATCATAAAATTGTTTTTTTAATGAAAAAAATTATGAACTTGGAAACTGGCTAATGAAACTAATACCATAATTTCAAAATATATAGGTTTAATAACGTTGTCCCAACCTGACTTTATAGTTGTTCTGTTATACGAAACACAATCTTTCATAAATATTCCCCCCTTCTACAAAATCCACAAATAAATCACTGTCAGACACTATAAAGCAAGTGGGCTGATAGTATACGATAGTGTCGGGGATGGTGACAACTTTACATCGAACTTTGCTTGTCGTGTAAACATTATCTGACATTAGTGTCTTCATCTTCGACGTACCTGTGAGCAATTTGCTGTATATTCGTGTATTGAAACTGGTGAAACAAATTTCAATGTTTCAGAATGTGAAAAAAAAAAAAAAGAAAGAAAGTCAGGGTCGAGAAGCCTCAGACAACTAACAGCAGAGATATATTATCTTGTAAACTATTTCTCCTTGCCTTGTGAGCTTATTTGAATTTATTTTTAAGACCTTTAGGCAACTTTGGCCGAATGGATGATCATGGGAAAATTAGTAGAATGAAGAAAGTGGTAGGATACTAGACAACTTCGAGAAAACACACATTCGAAAAAATGAAATGAAATCTTTGAGTTTTATGTCCCACGGTTATGCCGGTTAGGCTAAAGGAGACAGTGATGATGAGTAATGAATGAAATGGTGGAATGAGGAAAGTGGGAGGAAACGGGAGAACTCCGAGAAAACCCACGCACAAGGTGTTTGTCCACCACAAAGTTCACTTGGCGGG
This sequence comes from Thermobia domestica, assembly GCF_964235325.1. NCBI lineage: Eukaryota > Metazoa > Arthropoda > Insecta > Zygentoma > Lepismatidae > Thermobia > Thermobia domestica. The sequence goes on from NC_137456.1 coordinate 179,411,164, forward strand.
GCTGGGATCGAACCCGAGACCCCAAGCACCAGAGGTGAATGCTCTACCACTGAGCCACCGCGGTCCCCACACACATTCGATGTTTGTCCATCACAAAGCTCACCGGCACTAACCGAGATCGAACCGACTACCACATACACTAGAGGTGAAGGCTTCACGGTGTAGCTACCGTAACATTTCTTGTCTTGTGTGTTCTGGGTAATACTTGTAACTTAGTTGTATCTTGCTTAGCATGATGCAGCCTGCTACATTTTACTTTCGTTCCCGTGGTATGCTGCTATATTTTTTACGAGACAAGACGAGACAAAACGAGACAAACGAGACGAGACGAGACGGAACGGGACAGAACCTCTCGAGACGAGACACGAGACGGGACGAGCACATTTTTTCGAGACGAGACACGAGACGAGACATGCTTTTCACGAGACGAGACGAGACAGTCTGAAGTCTCGTCTCGTCTCGTCTCGTGGCAACACTAACAATACCGGTTACATCATGATAATTCCACTAAATTAAGCTCCTACTTTTTACCATAGATTCACGTTTCCACCCATAGCGCGTCGCTTCGAGCCTCAAGAGAAGTGTTTCTCTAGTTCCGAATGAAATCTGAATTACAGAACCCAATATATGCTTGTCAGAAAATATGTTAGGGAACTTCCATTTCAACTCAGGCAAAACTAAATAAATAAAAGTGCACAATAATCGTAGGTACCGTTAGGATATGTTGATCTATGGAATAATCATCTCCGATCTTATTCAAACTTTTTAATGCAAACAGTGGCATGGCGTGACACTTTCACGATTGTTACTGGTTGTTGATATTACAAGTAACTGTAGTTTTTCAATATCAGAAAATCTAGTCATTTTTATTTTAGCATATCAATAATTTCAGACTACAGGCATTGGCAACGATTTTTTAGGGGGGGCGGTCAAATCCCACTTCATTTACCTTGGTTCTTCAGGTTCTTCCGTTTTTTACTAAATATATCGAAACCGTCTCTCAATGATCTTAGATATTCTTCAAAGTTATCTATTTCTTTACTGCAAAAACTTACATCATGAATTTCCTTCTGTAAGATATTGAACAAGATTTCTTATCTTGATCCTATAACATAAAACAGTTCAAGTAAAAAATTGAAGTCAAAACTTTGAAGAGTTTGGTAGAATTTTGCTGCACGAACTCTGGTTTGAGAATCTCATTCGTCGATATTTTCATCATGGAATCAAAGAGTCCTAACAGTTCATTTTTAAAGCTATACAGCACATCATTTATTCTACTTCTATAGTTCCACCTTGTGTTTGAGGCTGTTGGGATACTTTTGTTGACTACACAGGCCGTAGCCAGCCCAAGAGTGTAGGGAGGCCGGCTGAAGTTAGGGGGGCCGATCCAACCTTATTATAGTTCATCACCATATTATAGTTCATTTGCAAGCCTACCGTGAAAATTTTAGGGGTCAGCAAAAATTTAGGGGGAACCGCCCCCCTAAACACCCCCTGGATACAGGCCTGAGACTATAAGTCCAAAGCATTTGTTCTTTTTGAAGGCTGAGAAAAAAGAAGGAAGTCACGACATAGTTTCAGAAAAAACACCTTTTTGTACAGTCAACGGACTTTTCTAACACTAAATTAAGCCTAATGACTTCTGTATATCTTTGTTTAACAAGACCTGATGGTTCCTACCTCATCAACCATAACCGAAGCTCCATCGTATGTTTGAGGAAAAAGTTTTCCGTATTGAAAACTAGTCAGTTAAAAAAAAAAAAAAAAAAAAAAGACAGTCAAACTACGGTATGATGAAGACGATTGCACAGTTCTTTTGCAACACATCCAACTGCATCAAAGTTCAAATTCAACTACTAAGCTAGAGGCTAGAGCTGGAAATTTGCTGAATCGAAAATCTTCTATACTCAATTAAAAACAAAATATTTTCAACTTAACTAGCATAAATCCTAAATAATAATAAGTATTCGAATTAGGAGCGCCGGGAAACATATTTACTTATCTCTAATTATCATTACTATGAAATTGTATACTGTTAAGACAATGAAATAACTTTAAGAATACGGAAATTACAGCCAGGTTTCCATACTTGGATTAGGAAGCAAACGAAACAGTATAGTTGAATCACACTGACAGCTCGATCTTCTATAGCGAGAGAAGAGCGAGTAGAATAAACATGCTGATGATATTCTAGATTCTTCTTGTTTTGACAGGGAACGTTCCTATTTTTTCTGTTCCACTCAGCCAAACGGTAACATAAGGACCATTCCGAACATCCAAATACGAGCGCGCAGGATGCTTCTGGCTGGCACGCTGAAAGGTGCTTCTGGAGTGAATGACCGCTATCGGGGCTCGCGTTACCTCTGAAATCTACGGTATCAACAACAGTATGTTTCTATTTGGCGCTGGCAGTGTAAATGCGGCATAGGCCGACCGAACTTAAAAAAAAAAAAAAATAAAAAAGGAAAATATGTACACATCTTCCAATGTTGATGAAATTTAGACATATGAAAACAACTAAAAACTCATATTTTTTTACCGTTACCGCCGGTAACAACGGTAATATGCACTACACACCCCTGAATGCAAACTATAAGTAGACCTACTTTTAAGGGACCATATTTTTTTTCGTTTTGTCGAAAAAGTTTTCCCACCAAATAATTGGTCATCAAAGATGACAAGTACAAATTCTGAACTGAAATCAGCACGGAAAACGGTTAAATGGGAGTCCCATCATTCATTTGTGGAGACTCGTACAGCTATAATTTTTGTTCTGGTACGTACCTACATATGTATGTAATCAGGGGTAAAAGAGAGGGGGAACGCGGGTGAACGTCGTCCCCACACCTCGAAAAAATATGTAAGGCGTCCCCCAATTCCTAAAATGTTACAATGGGCAAAGATAGGCAAGGGGACGGCGTGATGTCATGCCGTTATCTGCCGTCCCCCTACCTTTTCAGGTCCACTTTTACCCCTGTATGTAATAAAACTATATTTATTATAGTTCGGTTTCCGCATACTATACATATATCTCTTTTAAAATTAATTAACAAATGAACATCAATTTATCCGAAAAGTCGATGATTGGATTTTTTTTCGCACACTTCCGATTCGAATTTCAAAATGCTGTTTCCACAGTTTGAACGATCTAGCTACCATCCTTTCCAAAACAAAACGAAAAAAGGTATCACTTCCTTGAGCAATCGTTTTCTTGAAAAAAATTGGGAAATCATCCAATTCTCAAAAACAATAATTTCTGGGAGCCATGTCTCGAAAAACTCATTTTTTAAAAACTCTGGAATTTTGACGGATCGTTTCTTTTACATGAATAATAAACACTCCAAATTTCATTATCGATCAATGCTTCCGAATTAGTTACAGCCTTTTGAAGTAAGCGAATTTTCTTTAAGTGTAATGTCACAGTTGGCAACACTGGGCACACAATAATACGGCAATAATTCGAACTTGGTTCAGCTTACATCTGTTACACAAAGATAACAATGTTCTTCTACATAACGTTTATTAATTTTTTAATCAAAGACACTCGAAATTTGTAAAATTACCCCTCCCCTTTCCTCCCTTAGGCCGCACCTCCATTGGATCCGAATGCGAATGCGAATTTCCCAGCACGTGTAAATAAATTGGAGTGCCTCGACTAGTTGCGACCTGCGAATTGCGAAAACCGACGCAAAGATGCGAATGCGAACGATCCCAACCTGCTGGGATTGTTCGTCCGAATTGGTGCGAATGTACGCGCCTTTAGCGTGGGAGACCCGGGTTCGATTCCCGGCGGGAGCTCATGTGGTTCGGATTCCACGTTAATCAGTAGGTCCACGCTCATATAGCCTCGCTGCTGAACTGGACGTTAAACTCAAAATCAACTCAACATATATATATAAACCGGCGAGGAAAGTCAAAGATTTTGGGAGGTCATAGGGGAGATCATTCTAAGCAAAAATTCTTATATGAACATAAGGTCCGGAGATAGGGGTGGGGGTAACTTTTTTGGCTCTTGCACTTGCCGATTTTCGTTTGAAATATCCAAACACATCCTGTGGTTGGGGTTGTGTTATGTATTATACCTCGTTTGAAAGCTAATGAAACAGGCTTGCAGATGGTATACAAATTGTCCCAGTATTTCGTACAAGAGGGAAGTAACGGAGGGAAAATTTTCAAATTTCCCTATTAAATTCATTTTTTAAACAATTTTGCACTGTTCTTGAGTGGAAACACTGTCGCTATCAGTAGCGTAGCGTTTACTTTCGCAATGGGTAGACAGCACAGGCGCACCCACGGAAGGGGGGAGGAGTCAACCGGGTTCCGACATCCCCAAAACTTCTTAAGTCAATATACTTTTATTCACTTTCTTAATAAAACTATACTTGTTTAGTAGAGAAATGATTGATGGAGCATGAAAATTTGATCTTACATATCATCTGTACTATTTATCTTATAAAAACAATGTAGTTCCATATTTTTTTCTGAAAATATAGATGAAAGTACTTTATAGTTACTTGTCCTGTCGAGTGCAGAATAATATCCGTTCAATACTACATAGACGTAGTGGCTTGGATCCCCCCCCCAAACCCTGGACCCCTCCAGTTAGGAATTGTCTGCTGGGGCAGACCTTTTGGTCAGTCTCGGACCTGTGGAACACTTTCTAGACAAATGGGGAGTTAGGCTATAGGTGGCATTTTATTTTATTTATTTTTTGTCAAAAAGATAGGGGGCAATGGTTCCATGCTCCCATAGCTCCACCCATGCCCTCGGCCCTCCCAACAAAAAAATTGGGTGCGTGCCTGGTATATATTATTTCTTCTCGAGTTCGGAACCAAGATTAATTTGTAGGGCCATGTCTCATACAGCCTCAGTGTTGGAAAGGAATATGCAACTCCTGACAAATTTCGATACAAACTGATTTTTGTGAGGTTGCACTACGTATATAACATGGAGACTTAATTTTCATCAAAAAGGCCTTAACGATTATATCAAACAAGCATACTGATATTAATTCATTCTGAAGAATCTCAGTATATACAGTACATTGGATACGTTAAATTGAATTAATAATTTACTTCCTATGTATAATCTTGTTACTTGCTTAGTCTATGTAAAGTGTGATCTTTGATTCAAAAAGTAAGTTCAGAAATTGGCTATTTTTTAAACTTGATACTAATTTTCATACAACAGTTTAGCATGCTATTTAATAACACCTGGTGCAATAAATCTATATCTAATCATTCAGTTTGCAAATAATACATAATTAATTAACACACATATCCAAATTCACACAAAGTTAGCCAACGATTTTAAAAACAACAACAGAACAGCAGACTATAAAACATCTTGCGCTCGCTTTTGCCTTTCGCAGTGTTGACACACTCTGATATTGCGATTAAACAGAAGCAGAATCTAGATCATGGAAGATTTATATGAATTACTGGTATTCATAAAACTTTCAGGAATTGTTCCGGTAGTTATTAATTTAGTTTTTTTCTTCCATTTCTTGAAATTTTCTTTGAATTATGATTGAATATCTAAAAAGAAGAGGAAAAAGTGTGTTGGATTTATAATAGCACAATTACGCTGAGTGTGGTATCACTGCAGCTGAAATATGTCTCATTGCCAGGTTTTTTTCAGCGAGCGAGAACCCCACACAGCCACATGAGCGCGCCACTTTCAAGTAGGAGCTCCACTGACTTGTTCAGCCGCGTTGAGACAGATTTCTTGATGTCTCTCTGTGGCCTGTTTGACGGAGACAGAACTTTTAATACCCCAGTTTTGAAAAAATAAAATTATTAACACATTTGATTCTACCACTATTGCTATTAACCAAGCTATCACGGACCCTATTATTTCTATATTTTTCTACAACATGAAATGTATATTGCTTCTTATTAATTAAGAAATTCTAAAACTATGTTCTTTTAATTTGAAAGGGTAGACAATGTCTCAGTGTCTCATAGCACTCTACGCTACTGGTCGCTATAGGAGAGCATTTGATTAGGCGAAACTGATACTGTATGCCAAAGATCAAGGTAAGGTGTCAAGTTTTTAGCTTGATTAGAAGCCTTAAAAAACGCGTTCTTCCTAACACCTTACTCTACCGTAATAACATAACAATGTTCCAACTTTCCATTTATGACAATGGTTATGAATATTAACAAACAAGTATTTTTATACAAAATTGGAGACACAATACTATTCCCTAACATACGAGAGCTCTACATTTCTATGCAGGAACACTAATTACAGTTCTGAACAACAGATGGCAGTGAAACTTGAATTCAAGTCTTCATACAACATACTACACCAGAATGTCCATTGCAATAGGGTTGTTGAAACCATAAATAATTATTTCTAATACATAAACAATAATTACTTCTAATGCATACAGGTATGGACGTAACCCTACAGCGCCAACCTTCAACGTAATTATTTTGCGCGTGCAGCAAATGTTCAAACATATAACTATCCTTCTCAAAGCACTTTGCCCTGCGCCTCAGTACATGCAGTGTTGCCTGATAGATGTCTTCTCGGCGCTCTTTGACGTTGTTGAATGCCTTTAGAATGATATAAATTGACTCTTCCCGTGAGCTTGCCTTTCGTCTGTATACAACGTCTTTCTACCACCTCCACAAGCAAAAATCCAAAGGTTGTAAGACCTGGGGAGCGGGGCGGCCAGTGAATAATCGACCTCCGTTCTTCGCGACCCATCGACCGATGAGGAAATTTGGAGTCAAGATATTGACATACAGTTTGTGTTGCATGAGATGGAGCTCCGTCGTGCTGGAAGTAGATGGAGGCCCGAGTTTGAAGAGTCACATCTTACAGTAGTACTGCTAATTCATGACGCAGGAAATGCAAATAATACAGGGAGTCCATAAAGTCCTGCAGGAAAGTAAAACTCCATAACTTGGAAATTGCGTAATGTATTAACAAATACTTTTTGGTGTACTTACAGAAAGGTTCAAACTTTTGTTTCAGCTAGTTAAGGTTCATCGCCAAACCTCCAATTGTGCACCATTCATGTTCAAACACGCTTGCAGTTTTTTTTTTTTTTAAGGGAAACCAAGAATTGCATGTTGGCGGTGCTCGTCTGGAATGTTCAAAATCACATCAGTTATTTTGTTCCTGAGATCGTGAAGATTATCTGGCTTCTGCGCATACACCTTGGTCTTCAGTGTCCCCACAGCCAGTAATCACAAGGCGACAAATCTGGTAATCTTGCAGGCCAAGGTGTGGGTCCTCTTAGGCCAATCCATCTCTCCTTAAATTCTTCGTTAAGAAACTGTCGAACTTGAAGGGCATAGCGGCGGTGTCCCATCCTGTTGCATGTGGACCTCATTAAGGATGCCTAACCTAGTAAGTTCTGACAAAAGAAATGTCTATAGCATGTTCAGATAATTGTTACAATTTACCGTTTCTTCCTCGAAGAAAAAAGGGCCGATAATGTGGTCCATTGAAACAGCACACCATATATTGACTTTGGGACTACCCTGCTTGTGCTCCTCGAATTCACCCCCCAAATTCGGCAGTTGTGCCTGTTCACTTTTCCCGACACATGAAATGTGGCTTCATCTGAAAACAGAAATCGAGACAGAAGGTCACCATCTTCTTGTAAGCGGGTAAGCATTGACTCACAGAATACCATTCTCATGTCACAGTCTTCATCTATCAGCTCGTCCACAAATTTTAACTTAGGGCCGGACCTTCAAATTCTTGCGTACGATCTTGCGTAACTTTGACTTCGGCATTCCCAGTTCCAATGACCTACGTTTAAGCGAATTCATTGGACTCCTGGCTACGCTGTCCTGCAACGTGTGAATCACATAGTCACTCGTTCCTGGCCTTCCACTGCGTGGTAAATCTGACACTTCCCGTTTCTTTGAACTTCTCGTACCACCTCTTGATACTTTTCTGCTAGGTGTGTTTTCCCATACGTTGTTTGGAACTTTCTCCGCACTGAAACGCAAGATTTTAATTCCGCAAACCTCAAAACACATTGTGCCTTTTCTTTAATAGACGCCATCTTAAGTCATATGATTACCAGCTCAAACGTCATCGAGCATTGTGGCCAGAACAAAACTTTAAACTTCCCTTCTTCCAAACCCAAAAATTTATACACTTAAACGTAACGGTTTCCAAGTTATAGAGTTTTACTTTCCTGCAGGATTTTATGGACTCCCTGTATTTACCGGTCAAACGCTGGGACAGAAAAAAGAGACCAATGATCTGATCACAGATAATCCCCACCCAAATATTTACAAAAAATCGTTGTCTTACTGTGATTGCCATAGGATTTTCGTCACCCCAACGATGCTCTTTCGGGTGTTGCTCAGGCCCATGCTGGTCCACCGGAACACCGGGACATGTCATGGTGCGCCCTCCGAAACATCATAGCTATTCTAAATAAAGGTACAAGTTTTTTTTTTCATACTGAATTCTTACAGTTGTTATTTGTAAAGAACTCGTGATAAATGCACTGTGCTCTTTACATAAGGCGCCCTTACGAATCCACATCAAAGATAAACAGTTTTATTTATTCTTATGTATAGCACAGTTCTTTACGATGAATACATACTGTTACTGTTGATAAAGAACCCGTGAAGGGTACAGTGCGCTCTGGGCATAGAGCGCCCTGCGTAACATTAAAGGTTTTAGTTGTTCTTCTGTATAATCAGTTCTGTTTAGTAAATTCATATAGTGGCTGTTGGTAAAGAACCTGTAAAGGGCGTGTGCCCTCATAAAAGGCGGGGTGCGAAATATCACTTTATAAATATTTTTAAAATTCCTTTGTATGCCAGTTTTTTATAATACATTCATCCATTCAATATTGGAAGAGAACAGGCAAAGAGTACAATCACTTCTCAAAAAAATATGTATAAAGCCAGTAAAGCAATTAACATGTAGGTCTATTGGTAAGATAATATAAGAGCTTTTCGTGCTGCTACTCATTTATTGATTTAAAAAAAAGAACTCACAAGCTATGTGCAATCGATATAGCGCAGTTGAAACAATTCATTTTTTTAAAGCTCTTTATTTACAAACTAGCCTTTGGCTAGCTGGGGGCTCGGCCCCCATACCTCCGCGTTTACTCGGCCTATGGCCTCGCATCTCTTACGTATCACCCTTTGCATTTATAGTGAATTTCGTGCATTAGCTCTTCATATTTGCTGAATTTTCCCCGCTGGGAATTCGCCCCTACACCCCCGCATTTGCTCGACCTACGGCCTCGCACCTCTTAAGCCCACAATTCTACCGAATTTCAAGTTTCTTTTACTATTTCAACTATTTAAAAGATAAGATTTTGTATCCCAAGAAAACGCCCTTTTAAATAACATGGGAATTTCTTCATCCTCCCTTTAGATCCCTTAAAAAATAAAAATATTCACTTTTGGCAATTTTTCTGTAGGTTAGTCCTGGAAGGCTACAATCATGCCAAATTTCATCATTCAAATCCTGCCGAATGTGCCTAAACATTTTAAGGTGTAGAAGACGTCCCATATAAATAACATGGGAAAGATTTTTCAATTCACATAAAACCACTCTAAAGTTGGAAATTTTTATTTTTACTGATTTACTTAGGTAACAATAACGAAAACGTACAAGCATACCGAATTTCTCGTTTGAATTCCAATTCCAAGTACTTAAAATATAGATTATAGGTCCAAAGTAAACCCATTTAAATAATATGGGGAATTGCTTCATCTCCTCTTTAAACCCCCTAAAAATTAAAAATATTCTCTTTTGGCAATTTTTCTGTCAATTAGTCCCGAAAAGCTACAATCATGTCAGCCCTTCAGGAAGTACCCAATAATTTTGGAGTGTAAACGGTGTCCCATATAAATAACATGGGATTTTTCAGTTCCTCACAAAACCATTCTAAATTTGGAAATTTTTGTTTTTACTTATTTAATTAGGTAATACTAACAAACACGTACAAGCATGCCGAATGTCAATTTTCTATTCTGATTAAAATCACCTAAAACATGAGATTATAGGTCCAAAAAATTACCCAATTAAATAACATGGGAAAATTCTTCTTCTCCCTTTAGATCCCCTTAAAATTAAAAGTATTCCCTTTTATCAATTTTCTGTCGGTTACTCCCGGAAGCAAGTTTTGAAAACGCAGTAGACTTTCCTTAAGGGGAATGAGTTTAGCCAATCAGGAGTTCGAATGGAGTAGTGATGAGCGCAAGAGTCTTGGTCTTACAGTTTTTGCAAGAGTCTTGCATGCAAGACCAAGACCAAGACCAAGCCTCTTGCGCAAGAGTCTTGCACAAGTACCGACTCAGTGGTAGAGCGTTCACCTCCGGTGCTGGTGTTCCTGGTTCGACCCCAGCTTGCACCATGAGAACTTTTTTGGTGGATAGAGACCGTGTGCGTAGGTTTTCTCGGGGTTTTCCCGTTTCCTCCTACTTTCTTCATTCCACCATTTCATTCATTTCTCATCATCACCATCTCCCTTAGCTTCGGTGCAAAATCGTGGTACGTTAAACTAGATATTACATCATTTCAAAACATATTAGTGGTGCTCTCCTAAAACTAACGAGGAAACGGTCTTAAGTGTAAACAACCGATTTGGCTGGGGTCGGGATATGTGTTACGGGAGAGCAAAGTAGGAGACACGTATTTTGACGTTTGGGCCCATATGCAGAAATTTCCGAAATACGGGGCCCCAAAGTGGCCCTACATGCTATAACTAGGAAGCGAATGACGTTAATTGTACACAACCGATTTGGCTGGGGTCGGGATATGTGTTACGGGAGACCAAAGTAGGAGACACGTATTTTGACGTTTGGGCCCATACGCAGAAATTTCCGAAATACGGGGCCCCAAAGTGGCCCTACATGCTATAACTAGGAGGCGAATGACGTTACTTGTACACAACCGATTTGGCTGGGGTCCGGATATGTGTTACGGGAGACCAAAGTAGGAGACACGTATTTTGACGTTTGAGCCCATACGCAGGAATTTCGGAAATACAGGGCCCCAAAGTGGCCCAACATGCTAAAACTAGGAAGCGAATGACTTTACTTGTACACAACCAATTTGGCTGGGGTCCGGATATGTGTTACGGAAGACCAAAGTAGGAGACACGTATTTTGGCGTTTGGGCCCATACGCAGAAATTTCCGAAATACGGGGCCCCAAAATGGCCCTACATGCTATAACTAGGAAGCGAATGACTTTACTTGTACACAACCGATTTGGCTGGGGTCCGGATATGTGTTACGGGAGACCAAAGTAGGAGACACGTATTTTGGCGTTTGGGCCCATACGCAGAAATTTCCGAAATACGGGGCCCCAAAGTGGCCCTACATGTTGTATCTAGGAAGCGAATGACGTTACTTGTACACAACCGGTTTGGCTGGGATCCGGATATGGCTATTGTAAGCCAAAGTCGAAGACATGTAGTTTATCTTTCGACAAAACCTGACAGGGCGGCAAACTTTACTTCCGCCACTGGTTTCCTGACAGCACACGCCGTATCGATTAAATATTAATGTTCACTCTCTTGCACAAAAGTGTTCCGCCCGGTTTCCACATATCGTAGCCATAGAAATACAAGCGAAAAACGCAAACATTCTTTTGCTCCGTTGACACCCTCGTGGTCAGCAGATCCCCCTCGAAGGCTCGTTCCAGCTGAACATCTGTTCAGAATTGCATGGGTACCACATACGCCAACTTCATGGCCTTATTGAAAATCTACCAATATCGGACCCTGTACATTCGACATTCGTTTTTGTGGGACCTAACAACAAACACAAGTCTCATACCTTTGAATATATTATAACATATTCCAACCCAGGCCAACATTCTGCACCAGTAACACCATTCGCTTCCTAGTTATGGCATGTAGGGCCACTTTGCGGCCCCGTATTTCGAAAATTTCTGCAAACTCCAAACGCCAAAATACGTGTCTCCTACTTTGGTCTCCCGTAACACATATCCCGACCCCAGCCAAATCGGTTGTTTACACTTAAGACCGTTTCCTCGTAAAGAGAAATGTAGTATTGAACATCGGTAATCCGTACACCATAGGTGCCGACTACATGGGTATGGCCTTGGCTTCAACGATCAAATATCCGTTAGAAATTTTTAATGTGTGCTCAAAAAATTAATATCGAATTAACATTTTCATGACATTGACAAAAACTTGTGTATGTGACCGTAAGTTTGATTTCATGGGCGAGTGCTTATACGTTGAATAACTTTTAGTCTCCTCAGGTATACGTAAGGTTGCCATAATTTTTTGATCCAAAATACGAACAAGCCTAAAAATGACGATCCATCAAAGACAAGGTGCTCAAAGAATAAATATTTTGAAATTTCTTACCTAAAAATCACCCTTATAGGTTATCACAATTATTTACTGTAATTATTAAAACACTATTGGAAATTATGTTTTATATTTTTTCATTAACACGAATATAATAAATCATGCCATTAGATTACGTACCTAGGTATATCAAATCTAACCGAAAGAACCCTGGAATGGGAAAATGAGACACTTTTTAAAAACATTACCTACTTTATTAATAGTAACTAAAATATGATTTATATGATGAAAACACATTTCTTTTCGCCTGAGATTTTAGTGATTTCCGACTCGGAAAATTTCGGGCAGCTCCAAAAGCTGTCAAATACGGACATTTTCCTATTTCATGCTTTGTACGATACGGACACGGACAGGAACCCAAAAATACAAACAGTCCGTACAAAATACGCGCATATGGCAACCCTAGGTATATGACCCACGAGGATTGAGCGATATAACATTATACAACAATAAATAACCCATATTCACAAGTGAAAGTGATTTTGTACAGTTATTTCATATAACTTGGAGTTTGATGCTGTGTTTTTGTATTTCTAATATAGGTCAAAAGTATTTGTATAAATTGAGTTTACACAAAAGATATGGACAGCTGAGTCGTTTTCAGTTTTTACTCAAATTATACTAAAATATTAAAAAGGTTTGATTATAATCGTTATTATTTTAATTTTTCTCTCTCTTTTTTGGCCAATATTGCTAACATATCATCATAGCTATTCTGCCATTATTGGCAGGTCACTTGTTGCAACTCAAAAGCTTGGATATACGGTGATCCTCAGGTAGTCTCTTCGTCTTGACGTAGCAATTTTCTGTTTTAATACCTTCCTTCAACTACAGTCTCCTTTGCCCCCTCCCTCTCTTTCTTTGCACCATATCCTCTAGCATGATCTTTCATAATAAAGCTCCTCCTCAGCCAATGTCCCAAGCAGTTCCTTTTCCTCCTCTTAAGTACATCTAAAATTCTTCTTTTCTTCCCTACTATGCTACAATTTCTAACACCTTCTCATTCGTTTTCCGTTCAACCCAGCAAATTCTCTCCTTTTTACGAAAGCCTCCAACATTTTTTTCATCGGTTTTGCGTAATGTCCATGTGTCTGTCCCATAAAGTACATATTGGAATCAGTAAAATAAAATCTCAATATTTAATTGGAAGTTTGTTCAATACAAAGATTAGCTAATCTTGGTTGAATATATATATGACGCCTTTGGAGTGTAAAAATAATATAGTAATTCATGATATTTCAGTAATCTGTGCCGTCTTGATTTTCTTTCATGCGTCTCCTCAATTTGGGAACCAGTGGAGCATTGAATCTGTTAAAAAATATAAAAAGATTACGAAATGTTGTAATTTATCATAGGTAGTGAAGTGTGGGGACCCATTTAAAAAAATAAAGGTTATCGCCTATGTTGTACACTATCGTCATACTTACAACGAAGGTAAACTATGTTACATTTAGGAACATACCTCGTATATTGTATTTCCGTTAATATTACCGCATTGTAGAATTTATCCAGAGTAAAATTTAACTATGAAAAGCATAAGATTTCTTAAAAGCAAGACTCTTGCAGTAAGACCAAGACCAAGACCAAGACTGGGTACGCAAGACTAAGACCAAGACCAAGACCAAAGGTTCCAGTGCAATACCAAGACCAAGACTGGATGTGCAAGACCAAGACCAAGACCACCCGGGTCTTGGTCTTAGTCTTTCATTTGCTCATCACTAGAATGAAGATATCATCAAGCTAGTATGAGAAATTTATGGATCAAAAAGTCTTATTTAGTCTAGACCGTAAATAAAAGTGTGGGGTGGGAATTCTTACATAAACCAATAAATTTTAGCTTCGAGAATGATGAAACAATTAACATATGCTTTTGACGTATATTGTTTTGAGGCAGAATTGAGTGTTTTGTAGAAGTTGGAGTGATATGGTAATCATTGAAAGAGGTTGATAAAATTCAAGTACTAGATCTGCGCAAAAGAAATGTAAACGTGTATTATGATCGAAAAGCGAATGAAAAAGCATCTATATGTAGTACAAGAGTGAAATATAATCGGAACGTTTCTGTTAATACTCTTTTGTACTTTGTGCTAATTACAGTATTTCCTTGTCAATATGTGTAGATAATTCGTTCACCGGGTATATACCGGGTATATAATACAAATGGACTTGTGAGTTCTATGTATTGTGGATTTTCGCCTTAAAATCTTAATTTATAGCTTGAACATTACTCATGTGTGTGGCCACTTTGTAAGCAAATAAACCTGTCCCTTTTATTTGTAAAAGGGCTAAGAGAGTTCCATATAAACAAGATGGAAGCACAATGGTTTTCAATCATTTACTTTGTACCTTAAATTTTCCTCTGTAGAAATGGATGCCTCCCATAAGTTTTACAACGTTAATTTTCCCGGATGTACACTTTATCCTCTAAATATCTCTATAAATTGTTCTTTAATTTACACACTGGTTTAGGATAGAGAAAACTTTGAGCATACAGGGTGAACAAACAAACGATCAGAGTAAGGTTGTCATTCTACCCGATTTTAGCGCGTACCACCCGCGTTTCGTGCGTCATCTACTCACAATTTTACTTACATACAGACTTGATTCAGTGCTACCAACTGCTGTCACTGCCAAGGAAAGTTACGTGTAAATTGGGTTGCATCTGTCTAGGCGTTCTCACAACCGCAAATGACAAGGACCCGAAGTAATGGAATTAGAGCGCATAGGGAAGGAATTACTTTTGTGGCGGGCTGTACGCCTAAATAGCAAGGGATTTTGCAAGTGAAGGCTGTATGCAGTTTTGTCTATTAATTCTGCTTGAAAGCTTTTCGAAGCATTTTGAATTGTTATCTATCAGTCAATAATGTCGAAGAAACCATCTGGAGCGGCATACAGGAAGAAAGCAAAAGAAAGAAGTGAAGATGCGTATCGATCCTCCTCTTTTTTGACATCTTGGTTAAGCGACAACACTAAAGATAAGTTGAAGACTTTTCTTTAACGCTCCCTAGTAAAACTAAACAAGACTGAGTATTAAATTTTAAATAATAATTTATGGTGAATTAATTCAAATCTTAATAAGAAAGAAGAAAAACTGTTTACCACATATCTTGAGATGACTGATGGACACCTACTGTATCTCCTCGTGTTACGAAGTGAAACCAACTGACACTGCAATAATGCTTTATGAATCCTTGAATCTAAGCATTCTTCTACTCGATTAAGAATCTAGAAAACTGCATTATTATTATTATTATTATTATTATTATTATTATTATTATTATTATTATTATTATTATTATTATTATTATTATTGAAAACTAACATATATATATATATATATATATATATATATATATATATATATATATATATATATGTGTGTGTGTGTGTATGTGTGTGTGTGTACAGGGTGTGCCATTTTAATTAATGCACGGAAATATCTGAAAAATGATAAAACATAAAATAAATTTTTGATGTGCACGTTATATATTGCTAAGGGGGAAAACTAATTCCGCCAAAAGTGCCCCTCCCCGCCCCCCGTAAATTGGGGTAACGGGGGGTAACTTTGAAATGTCAAATGGGAACATGGGTCGAGTAATACCTCGTTCGAAAGGTCTTGGAAAACTAAGTAACGCTTTACCAAAATATGTTTCATATTTAGCACCAGTTTCAAAATGGCCACCATGATATGGTTCGGAAACTCCAGTACCCGTTGTATGAAAACCATGGAAGGTAAATGAATGGAACAAAATTGAAATACGTAAATATCATAGGGCATATCGAATTGTGTGGTCCCTGTGATCCCAGTGGCCTCCCTGAAGGGGTCTTGGGGGCTAACTTCAAAATTTCAAATAGTAACATGAGTCGAGTGGTACCTCGTTCGATAAATCTTGCAAAATCAAACATCTTGCAGGAGAAAACGATTGAGGTGAAATGGCAGTGTTCTCAAAAGGCCGCCGAAACATAGTATCCGTGTCAGAGAAAAGGTTTAGTACCCGTAGTATGAAAGCGATTGGAGATAAATCAACAGAAGAAAAACTGGAGTAGCTAACTGACGTAAGGCACATCGAGAGGTGTTGTCGGGGTGACTCCAAGGGCCAACTGAAAAGTATCCGGGGCCAACTTGAAAATTTCAAATAGCAACTTGAAGCGAGTAACATCATGTTACATAGACAAATTAATATCAAACAGCTTCTGTAAGAATATTTTCGACATGAGACACCGTTTTCAAAATGATCGCCAAGACATGGTGACTGTGTCTAAGAACACGTCTAGTGCCCATAGTATGAATACGGTTAGACATAAATGAAAATAACAAAAATTAAGTAGGAAAACCACGAAGGCGTTCCAAGGCTCGAGAATAATACAACGGAGATAAAAATATTAGAGTAAAATTGCCATAATGTACAGAGAGAAATCCAAGTCCTGCAAAATAATCTCTCTCTGCGCTCTGTATGTGAATGGGGTGGAAAGTAACAGTGAAAGTTCAAATGAGAACTCTACTTTAATTCGCAAATTAAGGCTACCTTACAAATAGGTATGGTGTGGTTGAAACATTTGTTTGTAAGGATGACGCTGTAGTGACTAAAAAAAGGTGAAATTTTATTTGAATGGTAGCTCATATCTGTATGGCTGAGTATGATTTGATGCGAAAACAGAAGGAACGTTATACGAAAGAAGTTGTCGAATAATACAGTAGCTGGAACTAACAAACGTGTGAATTTGCTAATCTCCGTCGCCACAGAAACTTTTATGCAATGCGTGCTGGTTATTCAGAAAGCATTTCGGGGATATACGTACGCACCGTTTCATCCCTGACGCTCACAATATGACATGAGTGCTTATAGTTAATCAAAATGTAAATGTGGCCATCCGTATTAACTCAGTACACCAATTCTCTATCCATGAAGTCTGCCTTCCAAACAGCATTGGGTAGGTCAAGCGTACGCCCGAACCGTTGTCCGGTCGGACATTGAAATTTTGAAGTTAGCCCCTAAGACCCCTTCAGGGAGGCCGCTGGGATCACAGGGACCACACAATCCGATATGCCCTATGATATTTACGTATTTCAATTTTGTTCCATTCATTTACCTTCCTTGGTTTTCGTACTACAGGTACTGGAGTTTCCGAACTATATCATGGCGGCCATTTTGAAACTGGTGCTAAATATGAAACATCTTTTGGTATAGCGTTACTTAGTTTTCCTAGACCTTTCGAACGAGGTATTACTCGACTCATGTTCCCATTTGACATTTCAAAGCTACCCCCCGTTACCCCAATTTACGGGGGGCGAGGAAGGGTACTTTTGGCGGAATTAGTTTTCCCCCTTAGCAATATATAACGTGCACATCAAAAATTTCTTCTATGTTTTATCATTTTTCAGATATTTTCGTGGATTGATTAAAATGGCCCACTCTATACTACTTACCTTTACCTCACTCACTCACTCTATGGCCTATGGAACCCGGAGGTTCAATGCCACATTCACAAAAGCTCTCCACTGATTTCTATCCTTAGCTAACTGCATCCAGTTTCTACTTTGTATTCCAATCTCTGCGAGATCCATCTTAATATTGTCTTCCCATCTGCGCCTAGGTCTTCCTAATGGTCGTTTTCCGATTGGTCTTCCAGTCAAGACTTTGAAAGCGTTTCTACTTTCTTCCATCCTAGCTACATGACCCACCCACCTAAGCCTCCTAGACTTGACGACCCTAACAATGTTGGGTAGACCATATAAATTATGTAGTTCCTCGTTATGAAGTTTCCGCCATTCCCCATTCCCGTTCCTCTTGGGTCTGAATATTCGTCTCAGGATCTTGTTCTCAAATACTTTCAGTCTATGTTCTTCCCTCAGAGTAAGCGACCATGCTTCGCAAGCATACAGAACAACAGGCATGATCATCGTTTTGTATATTTTAAGCTTCAGATTCCTCGATAGAATTCGCGAGGACAAGAGATTTTGAACTGAATAATAACACGAATTCCCTGCTTTTAGTCGACATTTAATTTCTTCGTGAATATGATTTTTTTCTGTTAATATTGATCCTAGATATTTGAAACTATCCACTATATCAAAAGTATTATTTAATATTTTAACGCATCCATAATTTGCCGTATTACGGTCCCGACGCACTTCCATGTATTTAGTTTTCTCTGCATTTACTTCTAAACCCATGTCCCTGCAAGCGTTTAATAAGATCTCTGCATTTCTTTCTATTGCTCTCCTATCATCCCCTATTAAATTTACATCATCAGCATATGCCATAACCTGGTGAATACCGTTCAACTCTAGGTCCTGGTTGCTATCTTTGATTTTCCTTATAGTGTATTCCAGAACAAAGTAAAATAATAATGGCGACAACGCATCTCCTTGTTTCAGCCCATTTTCGACGTAAAAGCTCGTGGACAAAAATTTTCCTACCCGGACTTTACTTTGGGATTCATTTAAACATATCTTAATTAATCTAATTAGCTTTCTCGGTATTCCAAGTTCTGTAAGAACGTTGTATAATGTTTCTCTCCTAACCGAGTCGTACGCCTTTCTAAAATCATGAAATAGTTGATGTACCGGGGTATTGTATTCCCACTTTTTTTCGAGTATTTGGCGAATGGTAAATATTTGGTCGATAGTTGATCGATTTCGTCTAAAACCGCACTGATAATCTCCAATAATTTCATCTGCGTATGGGGTCAGTCTTGCTAACAGAATATTTGAAAGGATTTTATAGGATGTTGACAGAAGAGAAATGCCTCGATAATTATCAGTCAGTTTTGTCGCCTTTCTTGTGAATTGGAACAATGATTGATTCTTTCCACTCTTGTGGCAATTCTTCCTTGTTCCAGATAAGGAGAATGAGTTTGTGTATTCTGTTCCACAATTTTTCGCCTCCAGCTAAAATTAACTCAGCCGGAATTTCATCTACACCCGGAGATTTGTGTTTCTTTAATTTCTTTATAGCGGTTTCTACCTCTATTCGGTTGGGTTCTGGAATATACGGTTCTGCGGTGTGTATCACCTTTTCTCCACGCACACTAGTTTTTGGTTGCGTCTTAAGCAAATCGTCAAAGGAATCTTTCCATCTATTTAAGATGCTATCCGTGTCAGTGAGAATTGTACCGTCAGATTTCTTTAATATATAAGCACGAGGTTGATAGCCTTTCTTAAATTCGTTGATTCCCTTATACATGTCCCGGATGTTTTTATTTTTACTATTATCTTCAAGTTCCTTAATTTTAGCTTTCAGAAAATCGCGTTTCTTTGTTCTAAAAGTTTTGGAAGTTTCCCGCCTGATATCTGTGAAATTTTGTGTACTGTAGTTATTTCATTCGGATTTTGTAGCCAGCGTAATTTTGCCTGTTTTCTCTTCTCTGCTAGTTTAATGCATTTCTGGTCGAACCATGGTTTGTTCCTACGGATTTCCGCGTGTCCCAATTTTTCTTTTGCTGAAATTTTAATGCTATCTCTAATTTCAATCCAGGTATCCTCAACACTAGTGCACTCCGAATCTTCTAAAGCCGAGAATCTATTCGAAACTTCAATCTGGTATTTCTCTCTTACCTGGCTCTCTTCTAATTTCTTTAAATTGAATCTCTCCGTTTTCGGACAATGAATATTACCTTTATTCAACGATAACCTTTCTCGTAATATCGCTGCTACCAGGTAGTGGTCAGTGTCACAATCAGCCCCTCTAAACGACCGGACATCAATTATGCTAGATTGCCTTCTTCTATCTACTAAAATGTGATCAATTTGATTGTGTGTTTTTCAGTCTGGTGATGTCCAAGTGTATTTATGAACGTCGCGATGTGGGAATTTTGTACTCTTCACGATTAGGTTTTTGGATGTTGCAAAGTTCACGAGTCTAACACCGTTGTCATTACTTTCCTTATGCAGACTTTCGTTCCCTATAATCGGTTTGAAAATATCCTCTCGTCCTACCTTCGCATTGAAATCCCTTAATAGAATTTTCATATGGTATCGCGGGAGTTGGTCAAATATCCGTTCCACTTCTTCGTAAAAACTGTCTTTTATATCGTCATCCTTATCTTCAGTTGGGGCATGTACATTTAAAACAATAATATCACACCACCGTCCCTTAAGAGTAATAAAAGAAAGTCTATCAGTAACAAATTCAACCCGTTTAATTGCTGGTAATATACGTTTATGAACGAAAAACCCTGTTCCTAACTGGTGGTTTTTATTTCCTTCCCCGTAAAAGAATGTAAAATTTCCGGAATTCTCAGATCCATTTCCTTTCCACCTAACTTCCTGAACTCCTACTACGTCCATCCTGTATTTCTCTAACTCACTCGTTACGGATGTTAACGCGCCTGCCCTATAAAGACTCCTAATATTCCATGTTCCAAATCTCATGTCCATTTTCTTTTGCTGAGGTCGTGCCAAGTTATCAGTCCTTGTCCGAGACTTTTGTGAATATTTCTGAACAAGTGCTTTTTTTTTTTTAACAGGATAAGGTTGTTAGCCCAACCCAAACCCCCAAGCTGGAGGACCATTCCTAGTCGGCTGTCCGCGACTGCTTATTCAGTATATTCGCAGCTAACCTCTATATCTAGAGGCCTTCTCCTCGATCCGCAACCTGAGAACGCGCCATGCCGTGGTGACAGGAACCCACGTTACACGGACTTACCTTTACCTATTAATGAAAATTAAAATTTATCGTCCATAGGCTGCACATTCCTGGCATCAAGTCAAGAATTAAAAGACCCAGTACATATGGGTCGAAAACTTGCCGTTGTGAGGAAACAAGGTGTCCAAAATGTGGGAAAATAAAATTTGGAGCCATATTTCTCGAAATCTCTCAGTCGCAGAGCTGATCTAATAGGTGATCGTCAAGGAAGTTAGCAATTGTGTATCCAAATATCCAACTTACAGTCTTGTGCGAGAAAGACAAAGTAGATTCCTGAAAGATGGTGTTTTATATCTCGGCAATTCTGTGCAGAAAACAATCTCTGTTTAGGGCCCCCTTTGTCTTCCTCCTAATCCAGGATTGTAAGTTAGATATTTTAATAGAGGAATAGAGCACGGTTCTCAACGAGGGATCGAGGTCTTTAGTGGATTCCGAGTGGTATATATGAAGGTCGCGAAAAATATTTAAAAAAAAAATAGATTTAAATATCTACCTATAAGCTATTTAAGAACCTATCATAAGTGACTGGGGGTTGGTGGGAAAAGGATGTGCTAAAAAGAATCCGTACTATGAAATAGGTTGAACCACTGAATAGAGTACTATTGATCTTTATGATCACCTCTTGTATCAGCCCTACGACTAATAGTTCTGGAGAAATAAGGACGAAATTTAATTTTCGCATGTTTTCAGCACCTTGTTGCTGCATAAAGTAGTTTCTCGGATTAAGTTAACTGGAAGTGTTAGGAATCGCTTCTTTCTTTCTTTTTTCCCCCTTCTTTTTAATGAACTCCAGATACGGCTCAAAGACTCATTTTAGCTGGATATAACAACACTGAGGTTTAAAAAAAACTTGCGTGATGGAGATGAATCAATGATATTTTCGGTGATCATCGTAGTCCATTTATTTAAAATATCTTATTTTTATGTAGAGCCCACATAGCAAATCAATTACGTGAGTTTTTATTCAGCAGTTCCTTGCGAATAATGTTACTGTGTTTCTTTTCAGGTAAATCCGAGGATATCCCAGGACTATGTGAAGGTTCCGAGGTATATTTTCAAGAATAAGGTCGAGACGAACAGGCCGATTTTTCGAGCTATGAAAAGATGGGAAATGAGAATATACCTGAAAGGATTGCTGCCAGCTGTGGTTCCAGTGCAACAGCATCAGATCAGATCCTGGATGAAACTGTAATTGCAATAGATAATCAGGAGCTTCCGCACAGTAAGTATGATTCTGAATTAGATTTTCAAGACCCTGGAACTTGACTCAGTAATATCTCTGACCCTCAGAGATGTTATATTACAAAAATGAGAACAGAAATTACAGCTATATCTGATTTAAGTGCGAGTGCAAGAGATGGCCGGAAGATTGGTTTTACGAAGTCCTACCAAATGGACATCGTATTAAGAGGTCGTGGTTAGCTTAGCCAGTTAACAAATGCATTGTATTGTGTTCCTTGCAGGTTATTTTCTCACCTTTCTCGAGAGTCCAATGCAACTCTGTCATTTTTGGCTAAAGAAGAGGGCTTTACGAATTGGAAAAAACTCGCAAACCAGGACAGGATTCCACTTCACGAAAACTCGCAAAACCACAAACTTTGTTTCTGCTCTTGGAAAGCTCTCGACTGTTCTCTGGCAAAAGGTGGAATAGACAAGAACCTTCAAGTCAAATAGCAAAAGAGGAAAATCACTGGAAGGAAGTACTGCATTGTGTTGTCGATGCTGTCATATTTCTAGCTAAACAAGGAAATTCGTTCAGGGGGTCACAAGAACAACTTGACTTTAGTGGTCCAACAAGCGGAAAATTTCTTAACACAATTGAATTAATTTCTCACTACAATGTTCATTAAGAGAACATATTGAAAGGCATAAGAAAGGACAGTTGAACTATTTCTCATGGAAAATACAAAACGAGTTCCTGGACATTATAGCAGGAAAAATAAAAGAGGATATACTGAACGATGTTAAAGAAGCAAAATATTTCTCATTAAGTTTTGATACAACCTCTGATAACAGTCATAACGAACAAATGACAGAAATAATTCTTTATGTGAAAATGACGGAATACGGACCAGAATTTTAGAAAGTTTCATCGACTTTCTTAGCATTAGTGATAAGACAGAATTAGGCCTGACTACAGAGATTTTGGACAAAATAGAAAAGGATGGTTTGGATATGAAGAATTGCAGAGGGCAGTCATACGATAATGGAGCCAATATGACTGTTATCTATAAAGGGGTACAGTCGAGGATACTCCAGGAATACGAACTTGCATATTTTGTACCGTGTACAGCGCATTCACTGAATTTAGTTGGAACACATGCTGCAGAAATATCACCCGAAGCTCACACATTATTCGGTACTCTAAATTGTTTGTATATATATTTTTTTCAGCCTCTACATCTAGATGGGAAATTTTGATAAAACATGTACCACTTTCCTTAAAATTTCAAAGTAACAACAGGTGGTCATCGAAAGAGGAAGCTGTTGAAGTTTTATATAAACATTTTGACAAGATTTGCGAGGCCCTGGATGAACTAGGACTCAGCCGCCTCTCCACTTCTGAGACAAAGACCGAGGCCACAAATTTGAAAGGAAACATTAGTAAGTGCGAATTCATTGTAATGACCTGCTTTTGGTATAGAATTCTTAAACAAATTGATCGTGTAAATAAGTTTCTTCAAATAGATGACATAACAGTAGATGAGTCAGTCAAACATATTCGTGGCCTTATTAACTTCTTGGAAGCGAACAGAGATAATGCTCCATCCAAAGCTATTGAAGAAGCTAAATTAATTGCTGAGAAGATTAGGATACCTGCTGAATTGGAAGAGAAAAGAAAACGAAAAAAAAATGTTTGACGAGAGCTGCGAAGATGAAAGTGTCGACCTATTAGGGGAAGATATGCTTAAAATTGCTTTATTTGAGATCGTTGACAACATAATTGGTAAATTAAAAACCCGGTTTCGATCTCTGGAAGAAATCAATGAAAAATTTAGCTTTCTAAATGGTACAGTAACATCATCAAAATGAATATCAATGACTTACATACAGCAGCGAGATAGTTAGCAGACACCTACATTGGCAACATAGATGAAGACAAATTTCTTGAGGAAATTGAGTTTTAAGCACCACGCGTTTATAGTAGATGCCGACATGAAAGCTGCGCCGCCAGCGAGACTCATGAATCTCATCTACGAGCATAGACTTGAAGACGGTTATCCAAATTTGACCACAGCCTTAAAAACTCTCTCCGCAACAGTAGCTTCAGATGAAAGAAGTTTTAGTAAACTAAAGTTTATAAAAAATTACTTGAGAAGCACCATGACACAAGAAAGACTTTCAAACTTGAGTATTATTGCCATTGAACATAAAAGAGCTTCGACTATTTCTTTTGACAATATAATCAAAATCTTTGCTTCAAAACACGCTCGCAGAGTACATATTTAAGACAGCTATTAGCGTTGTACCAATGATTATATTTTGTATGCAAGAAAAGTATATTTGTGTGATTATAATGATTCAGTCACTTTTCTTTTATTTCATTAGGCGTGTCCAATTACACTAAAAATATTATTTCCAAAGAGACAAGTAATTTTGTTTAACGTGTTTATGTGATTACAGTATTTTAAAAAATTTTTAACTTTATAATATACCAGATATTTTCAAGTTTATTTTGTATTGTTTTTTTTTTTTCATTTTTAAAAATGAAAGCGTATGTACAAAATTATTTTTAGGGTTATTAGAACTAAATGTTATTTCAATTATAACTTTATGATGTACCAGATATTTTCCAGTTCATTTTATATTAGTTTCTTATTTTAATATGAAAGCGTATGTACATAATTATTCTTCGGGTTATTAAAACTAAATGTGTTATTTCAATTAATAACTGTATAATGTGGCAGATATTTTGTAATTCATTTTGTATTGATTTCTTCATACAACATTAAAACAAAAAGTATGTACAAAATTATTCTTAAAATTGTGAGCACATAAAGAATGTAATACATTTTTGTGGTTTAAGTAAGTTTGATTAAAGTACTGAAAAATCGATATAACTGGTTTCATTAAGAATGTTATTTACAATTACATTCCATAAGTAAGTGATACTTTTCGACTAAACCTGGGGGGCAGGGCGCCGAATTGTGTGTTTGCCCCGGGTGACAGAAACCCTAGTTGCGGGCCTGCATATACATATGCAATTGTATTGAATTGGTTTATTTCCGAACAAAGGAAACTGAAGCATTTATAATGGTCAATCAGTCAGCACGAGAATTTCTCTGAATTTTTACGTTTTATCGAAAAAGTTCCTTTTTCTCTCTTTGGGTCATTCCATATGAAATCAACAAATCAAGGTGGTGTGTTTTAGATTTTCTTCAAATTTTGTACAAATGTTACGGTATCCAAACATAGCACACCTGTCAAATTGTACAGCTCTATCTCAAAGGGCACTGCTGTAGGAGCCATTCAAAATTTGGGGTTTTTGTGCAAAACACACCTAAGTCCGTCTTCTACTTAAAGTACTGAAACCGCTAGATCTCTGGAAATATTGAAGCTATTTGAAAATGGTTTTCACTAAAACAATCTTAGAATTTGTAGCATTTAAAACATTGTAGTAATGTACTGCCAAAGTGGGGTTAAGCATATGAATTTCACCATCAGAGAGAGAGAGAGACAGAAAAAGAAAGAAAAATTATGTCAAAATTTGGCAAGTATTTCTGAAAAAGGACCACCTAACGTCAACCTCAAATTTTCAAAATAAGTAGCTCTGGTGTTCCTCTTTAACATACAAAAACTTAGGAGGGTGTTTCTTGGTATGTTCAAGAAAAACAAATTATGACAATGTAAGTTGAGAGCGGATTTAGGCATTTTTTTGCACAAAACCCCCAAATTTCCAATGTCTGTTTCCAATTTTCCGTGTTGAAAATGTTTATAATTGTCAAGACTGAGGTAATTGAATGATTGAATTGTGCCAGAAAGTTGAAACATCAAGTACCATTGGTGAAGGGACTTACATTCTGTCATTAGTTCCAAAATCATGGACGACTATGAAAACTTATGAAACATTTCAAACAACGGAGTGTCTCTTTCGTGCATTAAAAGAACTGGCACACTCATGAGATGTAAGTGCAAACAATGGATTCAAACTGACAGAATCCAAATGGAGACAATGATTAAAAATACAGAAGATCTCATAGAGATTTTGGTAGGGATAAAATGACAAATTAGCGGAGCATCACTTCATAACCAAATCTCAGAGCAATTACTTCAAATACACACAATAGAGACTTTGATTGACTAATCATGCTTAATTATACAGTAGTTGATTTTGCTGAAAACTACTCCTGTATTATTTAAGATGAAGTTTAAGAGTAGCACTGGACCAAAATCCTACTCAACTGTGCAACATTCTAATCTTTTTAAATGCAACATCCTAAGAGATGCTGTAACTTCTGTTATCAAATGTTTCATTATGTTGTATCAGTGATATGTTAAAGCACGATACAGTTACATTTTATGCTTTCCAAATTATTCTTTGGAAGTATGTTAACGATGTTTTTCCTCAAATTAAACAAGTTATCTACTTTGCAGATGGGTCAGCAGCTCGATACAAAGACTATAAAAGAAACTTTGTTAACAATTGCCCGCATGAGTGATTTTGGACTCACTTGTGAGTGGAACTATTTTGCCATAAGTCATGGCAAAAATGTTTGCGATGACATAGGTGAGACGCTGAAATGTCTAGCGAGACATGCTAGTTTACAGAGACCTCTGGATAACCGGATTGTTACTGTTGCCGATTTCTTCGAATTTTCTCAAACTACAATCAGTGCCAAACTATAACCAAACGCCTTTTATGCTGGAATATGTTGGAAACCTTTGTCCAATGCTTCAAAAGAGACTGGAAAAGCCAGAACGTTGCAAAGGACGCATGAAATTCATCATGAACGCATCAGCCTGTTGAAACTTGAAGTCAGTCGTGTATCTTCTTCAAAGATAACATTCACTCCAAATTCTTAAGCAGAATCGAAAGACATTAATCTTTCATGTGAGCAACTTAGTGCGTGCATTTCTGAAGAGAAATAGTGAATTGGAAAAATAGTTGAGAATTCACAGAAACATCATGACTAGTGTGAATTTCCTTCATCCCCATAGACCCACGAATGTTTTTTTTTTTTTCTGGCGAAAAAACTTGACACATGCTGGATTTCATACGAGAACTGTATCATTAATACTGGAGTACCCAGTATTTCAACCGGTACTGGCAGAAATTACAGCATTTCTGAAGAAGAGATTCAAGCTACTGAGAAGACCTCTAAAATTGGTGATAAGAGATCTTAGCCTCAATATTTCAAATTGCTTACAATCAACCAAACATGTAAATATTATATAACGATAGCTTACTATTGCTCAGTGTTTCTTTTATTAAATCAAACAGCACTATATAGGCTGCGTAATAGGCACATATTGTTTTAAAATAACTTTAAAATTACATGAAGGAAGAGTTTCTACTTGTTTTATTATTATTATTATTATTATTATTATTATTATTATTATTATTATTATTATTATTATTATTATTTCATAAGAATCATCAACCATTGTAGAGGAACATACTTAACCATGCAAGTCGTATTACTAGAAAATTAAATAATACGAGACTTGAATTATGTTTTCCTTCAAGATATCGAAAAACACGCTCCAATTTTTTTTATATGATAAACAGGAATACCAGAGCTAATTATTTTGAAAATTTGAGGTTGATGTTAGGTGGGCCTTTTTCAGAAATAATTGAAAAAATTTGACATTTTTTCTTCTTTTTTCTCTTTGATGGTGAAATTCATATGCTTACTGACAATGACATTGAATCCAGCATTTCAGGGCACTTCATCACTGTTGTAAAATTCTGTGACTGAATTAAAGGCAGGAATACTATATCCTTTTTTTAGAACCAGGTTTGGCTAAAATACGACGCTACTTTCTGATCTTCTGGGCTTTACGTATAAGATATTCGGTAGCAGTATTTGCGTCACCCTATCGAAGTTTGGACTTTGACCCCGATCTTTGTGACGTCATAGGTCAAAGGTCAATGCCCTTGGCCCGGGGTCAATGACCTAGGGGTACTTAGGACCACCCCTCTAAATTTTGCCAGGGCTACCTTGGCCCACCTCCCAAATTTTGGCAGGGGTACATAGGACCACCCCCTTAAATTTTGGAAATTGCCAAATTTAAAAATTTGGTGTGGTAGCCTAAGACAATAGTATGTACCTCTATCAGTATTGGGGGTCTATGTCGTTCCCTTTCATGGGTAAAAGATTGCCAAAAATTCAAATTTCGGAGGTTTTTGACCTAATTTATCGCCTTTGATGAGGTGTTATTATCCTATATGGTTATATGGGCGTATACAGGGGTTCATTACCTTTCGTAAGACATGGGTATATTAATGCACCCCTTGAAAAATTTGGGAGGGATACCTTGGCCCACCCCTTTAATTTTGGAAATTGCCCAATTTAAACATTTGGTATAATAGTACAGAACCCTACTATGTATCACTATAAATTTGGGTGGTCCACCTCGTTCCCTTTCATGGGTACAAAATTGCCAAATTTTAGTACAAGCACGTGTTTGGTTTTTGGCCCCATCTTATCCCCGTTGATGAGGTTCTATTATCTTATATGGTTATATGTGCGTATACAGGTGCCCATTCCCTATCATATGACATGGGTATATTGGTGCACCCCTTTAAAAAATTGGGAGGGGTACCTTGGCCCACCCCTTAAATTTTAGAAATTGTCAAATTTAAACATTTGGTATTATAGTATAGGGCCGTAATACGTATTATGATAAATTTGGATGGTCCACATCGTTCCCTTTTAGGGGTATCAAATTGCCCAAATATAAATGTAAGCAATACGTAGTACCACGTGTTTGGTTTTGACCTAAGTTATCCCCTTTGATGAGGTCCTATTACCTTATATGTTTATATGGGCGTATACAGGAGTCTATTACCTTTCATAGGACATGAGTATATTAATGCACCCTGGAGGGTACCTTGGCCCACCCCTTAAATTTTGGAAATTGCCAAATTTATACATTTGGTGTAATAGTGTAGGACCCTAATATAGATCACTATAAGTTTGGATGGTCCAGCTCGTTCCCTTTTAGGCGTACCAAATTGCCAAAATATAAACGTAAGCAATACGTTGTACCACGTGTTTTGTTTTTGACTTAAGTTATCCCCTTTGATGAGGTCCTATTACCTTATATGATTACAGGGGTCCATTTCCTATCATAAGACATGAGTATATTGATGCACCCTTTTTAAAATTTGGCAGGGGGTAAACCCCTTCAATTTTTGGAAATTGTCCAATTTAAGCATAATGCAGGACCTCAATATGTATCATGATAAATTTCGGTGGTCCTTTCATGCATACAAAATAGTACAACCACGTGTTCGGTTATTGATTCGGTCTTCTTTGATAAGGTTATAAGGTATGGACGGGTATTCCCTTTCAATTTGGTAGGACCCTTAGGGTGTCAAATGCTAGTACGGTCACGTGATCGATGATTTGTTTTGATGCGCGTTGGGTCCCTGGTCAATGTTCTCTAGGAATTAGGTGGAAACTTTGTCCAGGGTCCTCGTCTTATATCGCACAGTTCTTTAGGAGAATCTCATAACGTTATATGTATCATATTGATGGAATGAACAATAAAAGCACATAGATAAGCATAAATTGTATTTTATTCATTTTTCTGGTTTCTTCTTTTTCTTTCTTATTGACAATGTTTCTATATTGAGCTGGTTTCCTTCATTAGACCTCCTTCTCTAGAAATGATTTGTTTCCATGTTTCGTAGCATAGCACCGGTTTGCAAAGCTTCGTATTGTGAATTCTGTAAAAGAACGAGGAAAGAAGATGATTAGTATAGAAATAGGTGATGATAAAACAAATACACTCTCAATGATAAATAAGATAAAATTAACTGGAATGTATATTGTAGCAGTCTACGATCATTAACTGTGGGTACTGTTGTGAATAAGTATTGAATTTCACGCAGAGATTTTCCTTGGGCTTTACAGCACAAATAAAAATAAGCATTAATGCCACATACGGATGAACCAAGACTTTGCATTTGGCTATTATTATATTTATAGTACATACAATGAAGTTTTAAGAATACAACATGTTGTGGTACATACGGAGGAAGGCCATAGCTGTCAAAATATTCTCCAACACCGCAATTATCAATATAAATTGCAATCCAATGGCTTCCCAATTTTGTGGATGGATCTGTATTTACAATGATTGCCAGAGGTAGAGAAATCCGTGAGGGCAACTCATCGCTTGCAAATACCCCGGTAAAATGATTTCTGAATAATGGACTACCGTTTAAAGCATTAGCTAATTGTAATGTATTCAACATTGTGCATGGAAATGATACATAACGTATACGTACCTTGTAATTTAAGTCCAGGACAATGTTGCGCTGGTGGTCGATCTCTAGGAGTGAGGAAAACTCCCCATACACAATACAGTTTGCAGTGCAGCTAATTTCTCTTGGAAATGAACTTCCAGTCGGATGGCTCCATGTCGCTGTAAATTCCAATAGTGACAATCTCCAGCAGAAGAATCGGGAGTTAGGTCAAATACAAACAGTGTATATCCATTTTTGTAGTCGGCTCTTGAAATTGTATTTCCAGTATTGGTAAAATGTATGCCAGAGCCTGAGAACAATGTGTGGTACGATGAATTGTAGAGATTTTCTTCAAAGCTGGGTTGCAGCGGTTTTGAAGGTACAGCTTTTCCATCCACGTACAATGTAAAGAAATGAATGTTTAGATGTTGAAATTCAAATGGGTTGCTGGTAATAGTTCCACTGGATGCTTCATTCGATGTAAATCCTACAATAATACGATTTGGCAATGTTCCGATAAACAGGTTATCAATAGTTTTGGATTGTATATCCTTCGGGATGATAAATGATTTCATTTGAACCCTTGTCAGAGGATACTTTGCCGGTGTAGATTGTAAAATTTTATTGTGTGCCAATTTGACACTAGGGCTAATGCTGACTTTTTTCACCTGCAACGATGCATCTAGAATATTGATTTTTGCATTGACACCACTTTCACTGGCCATGAGACAAAAGTTTGGCTTTGCAGGAATAAGTTTTACACGTAATTCCACTCCATGAATTAAAAACTTATCTTGATTAAAAATGTCACAATGAAGATGTCGAATCATATCGAATTTCATACTTTGTTTTGTAAGTTCATAGCGTTGTTGAAATCCTTTGTTCTCCCTGGTGGTTGCGTTCATATGAACAGCCGTATCTTGAAACCACATTGCTGTTTGTAAATGTTTATTTTTAGCTCCCTCTCTATAATTGAGCAGTTTTTCCAGGTACGAACGATATGGATGATTATGTGACGGAAATGAAATTAGTTTATTGTTCAAGTAGATTTGTACTTCACTAAACATAGCATTTAGAAAATCATTGACAGGTGCAATTGCTTTATCCGTTTCGGTGAAGGAGAAACCATCGATTTCACAATTTGTGCTTGGATGTACAATAAGTTTTGTGGCAAATCAATATATTCATCACTGCTACCACTCACTACAAATTCTATTGGTGAATTTTCAGCTATTGAACTAATTGGTTTGTAGCCAATAATACAATTGTCCAAAACACTGGTTTGCGTGGGTAACGTTGAAAAAATGTCAAATTCACTTTTTACACATTCACAGGATTGATGATGTAAGAAAGCCATCGTTGAATTAATCAAAAATATCTGGTGACGATGCCAATGATCTCTTCTTCTTCTTATGTGATAATTTACATCTCTTCGTAGGATTGATGGTGTTGTTGATCGTTGGAAGGTCAACCTCAAACTGAGAGCAGTCATCCCATTTTCGTTTATGATATCCACTTCCCAGCATAGTTTTCAACTTATTTTTAGCTTTTTCTTGTAAATTTGTTTTTGCCTCTTGCATACGTTGATGAAACGATTCTTTCAGCGGTTGATTCGAGATAACAACATCATTAATCATATTGGCACCTGATTTTAATAATTCTTTTCCCACAGTTTTAGCTCCTTGCTTCACAAGTGGTAACACTGAACGAAATAAGCCACCAAGGAAACTTCCAATGCCATGTCCTGCTTGATAGGGACTTCCCATATAGACGTTGCAGATACCGGACAACGCTTATTTTTGGTAGTATTGCAAATACGGATCAGTCATGACGACGACGACGGAAATGTAGTTTTGTACACACCGTTCCAAAGGTGAATGGCATACGATGACCTGTGCTATCCCTTATACCGATTTGTATTTGCTCAAAATTCATTTTTTCCACCGGAACATAATGTGCAGGATTAAAGATTTGTACTGCATGACTTCCAAAAGTATGTTTCACAGGATCCATGTTGACAATTCGTAGCAAGGGTACCATTGTATCTCCAACAATGACAGATTCAATAATGTCACAATAGACGTACATTTGTGATGGTAAGCCTAATCGTACATCCGGTGTATATTTTCCCTTTTGCATATCTTTTAAATCACTTTTCGGTTCAAATCCAAGCATTAAACTAACACTTAATGAGAATTGTACAGAAGTATGGATTTCCTTATTGGGATGTCTTATGACGCATATATTATTTGTTGCGTCATGAGATATAAATAAATTGGTTTCTTTATGATGTATATTAATTGTATGAATTAGATCCCTTATATTGTTATAATAGCGTACAGGGATCGTTACAAACTTCCACGGTTCCTGATCATTACTACTTGATGATTTGTAATATATTTTATTGTTTTTACTGTTAATGTTCAGCAAAGAATGTGGATAATGAACCTCTACAATTGCCACATCTCATTTCTGGCGAAACTACACGTCGTTGCAATTTCGTAATATATAGAGTCAATGTATTTTCTGGAAAATAATCCACGGAACTATTACTGGGAAGTGTAACGTAAAAATCTTGATCAGGTTCCATTCTTCTTCAATGAAGTTGCAGGGATCCACGAATTGAATGAGGAAGGATATCCTTTCCACTGAACGAGGTACTCCTTTCTGTGACCTTTTGTTCTTGTACGTAATATTTTATCGATGAGTAACGTTGAAGGGAGCGGTACTGGTTGTATTTCTTCTTTGTAGAAAACACCATCTATGAGTTGATGATTTAAATCCTCCAGTCGATACACTGGTGGGTTTCTTGGTACAATGTCTTTTACTCTAAATATTTCCCAAGTCCAGTTCTCAAGGTAATCCTTGTCAAAGATACGTTTTGTTTTACTAATACGAACAGTATCACCAACAGATAAATCCGTATCTTGTTTTGAACGCTGTAGTTTTTGTCGTATAAGTTTTGCCACACTTGCAGTAAATTGTCCTGAAACGTTTGCAGGTGCCATTTTAATACTGGAATGCCGACTTTCATTGTATGCTTTTACAAGTAAAGGCAATACTTTGATGTAATTGTATGTTTGATATTTGGTAAAGTATTTCCACATACGATGTTTCAATGTCTGATTAAATCTTTCTGCGATGCTGGCTTTAATATCTGGATCCTTTGTTGTAACATGTTGCACGTTGTTTCCTGAGAAACTTTTGTACTGTCTTGTTGGTAAATTCAGTTCCTTGATCACTACGTAGCACAATTGGTTTCCTGTCCTGGAAAATCATTTCAAATGCATTCACTATATCCTCGGCAGTTTTCGATTTTAGTGGTACAGCCCACCCGTACCGACTAAACACATCAATCACTGTAAGAATATAACGGTAATTGTCATTATAGTTTTGAAGTGATTGTAAATTATTTAAATCACATTCCCATTGGTCATCAATATTGTTGACAAGATAAAAATCTCTACGGAAAGACGACGGACAGGACGATGTAACGTGTAGGTAGGTTGTTTGTTTGACCAAAGTTTTATTTTGGACAGAGGTATAGATTTTCCAGTGGCTTGCCATAATTTCTTTGCTGTAGAAAATGATGCAGGATGTGCTGGATTGTAATAAATGGATTTCAACTTTCTGTTCATGGTTTGTACGTTGACCATTGTGGAATGATACGTTTTCTTTTTGGTCGGACTTCTAAAACATCATCATCATCTTCTGGTGCAGATCCTTCAGATGCTGTTGTACTATTATGCTTGACAATACAGTTTAATCTTCGTGGGTTACCAATCAATTCTTGAGGTGCGTTTGATGATGCAAGGTAGTTGCAAAACAATTCCCAGCCTTGAGGATTAGAATGTTTCCTCGGTCGAGTCACATCGCACATTAAATCTACAATATTGGATCCATGTAGTTTATTATCGTTGATGTACACTGTTCCTTTATGATCCCACGTAATTGCGTCATCTTATTTTAAACGACGGAATAGTAGTTCGGCGTTCTTACGATACATTTGTGGTATTGCGGCTAAAATTTCTTGCTTCGTGCTATAGTCAACATTCGGGACGTCACCATCTAGTTTTATTGATGTAATTGTAAGTGGTATTGGTTCTTCTTGTTTACGTATCACATAAAGATATTTCTAATATTCTATTGTACTGATTCCATTTTTCTTCATCACTTGGACACGATGTATTCAATATAGATTGCATTTTACGATCGAGATTAGATTCTCGATTTTCACTCACACGGGCTGATGATGCATGCATTCGTTGAAGCATTTCTGGTGGCACTAAAACCATCTTCTTGCTATGTTCCATGATGGTTATTGTTTAAACAAAATACTGGATAGCACACTTCCTACAATAGGTGCAAGTAATGCATGTAAGAACCCTCCTTGTTGTACGGCTAAATGTTTCTTCTTTTTATCCAATGATTTTGTATTGTCTACGAGATAGCGGAGCGTGTTCTTGTAACGCTTTAATCTTGACTTCTGCGCACTTCTCAGTGGAACATTACCTTTTAAGACATTATAGCAACATTCATAAATACTATGAATTAATGAAGCGTCTGCATTGGCAATAATAGCTTTACGCAATCTTGGTTTAGCTTTGTGCAGAGCACGTAGAAGATCAGCGTGTTTCACTGTAGGGGACATCGTGACAGACTGTCATTCTTTTCACATGCACAATAATTTAAACATGTTTTGTTGGTACGTAAATGTAATGATGCAAATAGTGGATGCTCAGGCATGATTTGATAACTCATATGCTTGATTTGTGACTTGTCACGTGGATTTTTAAACAACACCAAATAAGAACAATTTAAACTCATATTTCTATTTGCTTTACTTTGATGAAATACATTTTGTGTTATAAAAATCACACTAATATTTCGATGATGCAATCCTTTCGTGAACATATCAACAATATCACTATTCACTTCTCGCATATGGTCATCAATAATAATCAAATGTGGTCCATCTTGAGGCTGAAAATCTTTCATTCGTGGAAGTCCTTCGTGAAATTCTACTGGAACGGCATTGTTGCATACACGTTTTGCCATTCTGCATAATACCAGTATATCTTACGAAATTTCGCATTGATCATGGTTGGGAGATGTGATAGTAATCGCTTCACAAAATACGTTCCTCCACACCCACTAGGTCCTGCGAGAATACAGGTAAACGGATGTTTCCACTCTGTATCCATGATGAACATTAACACCTTGTTTCAAATATGGTGCGTATTTGAAGTGACTTCAATTTTTTTCTTTTAGTTTGTAAATTCTTGCACTCACTGGTAAACGTTGGCGAGAAACGGCAAAAACCGTTTATCTGTTTATCGAATAATTGAAACCGTTTATTTGTTAATCGAATAGTTGGAAAAAGTTTATTTGTTAATCGAATAGTTAAAAACCGGATAAAGTTTAACGGTTAACCGTGAAAGTTGATAACTGATTTTAAATTCTATTTGAAAATGTTTTCGTTTGAAATTTGTTTTGAAATTTTCGTTTCAAAATTTTTGTTTGAAAATTTTTCGTTTGAAATATTTGTTTGTAAATTTTTTTAGAAAATTTTTCAAAATTTTTCGTTTCAAATTTTTGTTTTGAAAATTTTTTAGTTTCAAGATTTTTGTTTAAAAGTTTTCGTTTCAGTTTTTGTTTTGAAAACTTTGGTTTGATTTTTTTAGTTTGAAAGTTGAAAAAAGTTTTAAATGCCATGAATCTTTCCTTTCAAAGTTTTCCATTTAATTCATAGAGAACACTGACCAGGGACCCGTCGCGCATCAAAACAAATCATCGATCACGTGACCGTACTAGCATTTGACACCCTAAGGGTCCTACCAAATTGAAAGGGGATACCCATCCATACCTTATAACCTTATCAAAGAGGATAAATTGAGTCAATAACCGAACACATGGTTGTACTATTTTGTACGCATGAAAGGACCACCGAAATTTATCATGATACATATTGAGGTCCTGCATTATGCTTAAATTGGACAATTTCCAAAAATTGAAGGGGTTTACCCCCTGCCAAATTTTAAAAAGGGTGCATCAATATACTCATGTCTTATGATAGGAAATGGACCCCTGTAATCATATAAGGTAATAGGACCTCATCAAAGGGGATAACTTAAGTCAAAAACAAAACACGTGGTACAACGTATTGCTTACGTTTATATTTTGGCAATTTGGTACGCCTAAAAGGGAACGAGCTGGACCATCCAAACTTATAGTGATCTATATTAGGGTCCTACACTATTACACCAAATGTATAAATTTGGCAATTTCCAAAATTTAAGGGGTGGGCCAAGGTACCCTCCAGGGTGCATTAATATACCCATGTCTTATGAAAGGTAATAGACTCCTGTATACGCCCATATAAACATATAAGGTAATAGGACCTCATCAAAGGGGATAACTTAGGTCAAAACCAAACACGTGGTACTACGTATTGCTTACGTTTATATTTGGGCAATTTGATACCCCTAAAAGGGAACGATGTGGACCATCCAAATTTATCATAATACATATTACGGCCCTATACTATAATACCAAATGTTTAAATTTGACAATTTCTAAAATTTAAGGGGTGGGCCAAGGTACCCCTCCCAATTTTTTAAAGGGGTGCACCAATATACCCATGTCTTATAATAGGGAATGGATACCTGTATACGCCCATATAACCATATAAGGTAATAGAACCTCATCAACGGGGATAAGATGGGGCCAAAAACCAAACACGTGCTTGTACTAAAATTTGGCAATTTTGTACCCATGAAAGGGAACGAGGTGGACCACCCAAATTTATAGTGATACATAGTAGGGTTCTGTACTATTATACCAAATGTTTAAATTGGGCAATTTCCAAAATTAAAGGGGTGGGCCAAGGTATCCCTCCCAAATTTTTCAAGGGGTGCATTAATATACCCATGTCTTACGAAAGGTAATGAACCCCTGTATACGCCCATATAACCATATAGGATAATAACACCTCATCAAAGGCGATAAATTAGGTCAAAAACCTCCGAAATTTAAATTTTTGGCAATTTTTTACCCATGAAAGGGAACGACATAGACCCCCAATACTAATAGGGGCACATACTATGGTCCTAGGCTACCACAACAAACTTTTAAATTTGGCAATTTCCAAAATTTAAGGGGGTGGTCCTATGTACCCTGCCAAAATTTGGGGGGTATGCCAAGGTACCCCTGGCAAAATTTAGAGGGGTGGTCCTAAGTACCCCTAGGTCATTGACCCCGGGCCAAGGGCATTGACCTTTGTCCTATGACGTCACAAAATCGGGGTCAAAGTCCAAATTTCGATAGGGTGACGCAAATACTACTTCGGTTGTTTGAAATGTTTTAACAGTTTTCATAGTCGTCCCTGATTTTTTAACTAATGAGAGAACCTGAGTTCTTTTAGCAATGGTACTTAAAGTTTCATATTTCTGGCACAATTCATTTGTTCAGTCACCTCAGTCTTGACAATTATACACATTTTCAACACAGAAAATTGGAAATAGTCATTGGAAATTTGGGGGGTTAGTCCAAAAAGTGTCTAAATCGCCCTCAACTTACATTGTCGTAATTTTTCTTGAACATACCAGAAAACTCCCTCCTATTTTTTTATATGTTAAAGAAGAACACCAGAGCTACTTAATTTGAAATTTTGAGGTTGACGTTAGGTGGTCCTTTTTCAGAAATATTTGCTAAATTTTGACATTATTTTTTCTTTTTCTTTCTTTCTTTCCTTTTCTTTTTCTTTTGCCTTTGATGGTGAAATTCATATGCTTAACCCCACTAGGGAAGTTCATTAGTACAACGTTTTAATTGCCACAAATTTTAAGATTGTTTTAGTGAAAACCATTTTCAAATAGCTTCAATATCTCTAGAGATCCAGTGGTTTCAGTATTTTAAGTGGAAGGCGGACTTAGGTGCTTTTTGCCAAAAAGAAAATCGAATGGCTTCTACAGCAGTTCCCTTTAAGGTAAACTTGTAATATTTTACAGGTGTGTTATGTTTGAGTACCTCAACACATGTACAAAATTTGAATAAAATTTAAAACATATAAGCCACATTTTAGTTTCAAATTTTGGTGCTTTCATATGGAATGACCCCTTTGCTAAATTTGCTTACGACGTTTCCCTACATTAGCAAATTACGAACAATCTGGCGCAATCGTGCTGTTACAATCCTGATCAAAAGAACTCCAGGTCCCCCATCTGTGTCTTTGCAACCGTAGTGCTGTGCGATATCGAAATTTCGATATTTTTCTGATATCGATATCGAATATATATATCGATATCAACAATATTGATATATCGAATATCTTTATCGACAACATCAAATATCAATATCAACAACATCAAATATGGATATCCAACATATTGATTGGTCTTGAACATTCATGTTGATATAGACAATCTGGTCTCAAAACGTTTTAATAGAGGATATCAGAATACTTGTTAGTCACAGATAACAGACTTGTGTTTCTTCTAATTCATCAGTCTTTCCTCCGAAAAAGTTAATAAAAGTAGTTATTTAATTGTCTTTACCAGCTAATATTGGTCATCATTGCAGAAGCAATGAGAGTGAAACAGTGTAACATAGAATATGCGTATATTATTTGTGTGTAGGTGAGTATTTCATGTATGTGCATTTGTTAATGTGCACGTGTTGCGGTATGCGTCCGAGAGAAAGAAAGAAAGAGAGTTCTTTCCATAAAATAACACGTGCGTTGTATTTTAAGCTCACGTACAAACAATACTTCATCCCAGGGGCGTCATTTAGGAGGGAAGGGAGGGGTATTTGCCCCCCCTGAGTTTGAGATGTATATAGATTTTATAATTAGAATAGTAGTAAATCAGTGAAACACGCGAAACTTTACTTATATCAAGGGATCTTGCCCCCCAAGCAAAATCTGAAATGACGCTCCTGCTTCATCCAGATATGGAAGAATGGCGTACCCATCAACCAAAGCAAAATCGGGGAATTTCCGTTTCTCTTTTGTGCTAAACATTTGATGCCTTAGTGCAAGAGGAAATCGATGCATATCTTTCAATGCCATCTACGGACAGTGGTGCTATTCAACCGGTTCGCTAGAGCCGGTTATTAAAACATTTCGGGTTTGCTAAACCCTTTGTTATACCCAGACATAGCAGTAAATTTTACCCAGTTATACCTAAAGACGAGCAAGTGTTTAGCTTTGTTCTTAGAAATTCTTACACAGTGGTCAAAGCGAGATGGTATGCGATGGTATGCCATACCGCCTCTAACTTTTCCGTTATGAAGGCATACGGCCTCTTGTTTTTGAGTGATCAAGACATACCGCCACTAAGTAGGTAAGGAGCTACTTCTACACGGGTACCGTTATTTTGGAAAGTGTGTGTCCTGATTACGTGTATGTCTTTTTTTGGCTGTGATTACGTGTATGTACCGTTTGGAGAGTTCCTGTTTTCTTTTTTTGGCTGTGATTACGTGTGTGTATCGTTGGAAAGGTCGTTGTCCTCTTTTTTGAGTGTGTATACGTGTATGTACACGAAGTATACTGGATATTTTTAAAAATAATAATGAAAATTTAAATTTTAATTTTAATTGGTTCGATTTGAATTAAATCTGATCATATGTTAGTTAATTAGAATATTAGTACATATGATGAAACGTTATTCTGTATCACTTACTTCCGTATCAGTGATTAAATTAATAATAATATTGAATATATTTACATTATTGACATTGAGATGAAGACCCGCGTTCGAATCTCGTATTATACAGGTGGTTTTTGAGTATTAGAAACTTACAATGAAATGAAGACCCCTGTTCGAATCTCGTATTAATAGAAACTCACAATGAGATCAAGACCCGCGTTCGAATCTCGTATTATACAGATGGTTTTTTGACTAATAGAAACTTACATTGAGATGAACATCCCCCGTTCGAATCTCGTATTATACAGATGGTTTTGACTAACAGAAATTCACATTGAGATATATATAATTTGGAAAAAATGAAATCTTTGAGTTCCACGGTTATGCCGGTTAGGCTAAAGGAGATGGTGATAGAAAGTGGGAGGAAACCATTTTATAAAAAGTATTGGAAAAAATATATATATATTATAAAAGTTTATGTGGTGGATGCTGGGAATGAACCCGGGACCCTTAGCACCAGAGGTGAGCGCTGTATGAGAGAATTATTTCAATCCTCATATGTAACTTGGAGAAAAAATAACATTTTGGGAGATAGGAAATGTGTATGGATTGATTAGTTTATTTATTTATTTTGTGAATATTCATTTTTATTGATTTTGTTCCTGGCTTATAGTTAACTCAGTTCTTTCAGCATGTTTTTAAGTTTGAAATGCGGAGAGATTGAATTGTTCTTCCGTCTCTTACAGAGGCTATCTTAGAAATGAACACTCAGTTTTATTTTTGCAAAAGGATTTGCTTCCGGGTAGTTGGCCTATACACGCTTTCCCTTGCCCCTGTTAGAAATTGGCTGAAATTTGAGTGG
This sequence comes from Thermobia domestica, assembly GCF_964235325.1. Classification (NCBI taxonomy): domain Eukaryota; kingdom Metazoa; phylum Arthropoda; class Insecta; order Zygentoma; family Lepismatidae; genus Thermobia; species Thermobia domestica. Next base: position 179,452,084 of record NC_137456.1, read on the forward strand.
CGACACACATAGCTATACAGTGTCATTGCACTTCCTACTTTTATTTCCGCTTCCAATATGTACTGAAATAACGTCCATTAACTATGGTTGACATCGAGTTATTTATCTGCAGTGATGAAGATAGATAGATAGATATTTAATGTTTCCACATTTACAAGCTGTTATGGACAAACACATAAATGTATTTTTGGCGATATCTGATTTTGGCAACGTGAAAGTTTTTCTTGTAACCATTTCCTTAAATAGTTGAGAAAGTGTGTATATTTGAGAACCGTACGCTTTTTTGTACATGCGGGATGGCGACACCTTGTCTTAAATAATGAAAAAATGGTAACTTTTCCTTGTAAGGTCATTTACTGTTAAGATGCCTACCCCAGTTGATGAACTTGTAAATAAAAATTTTTAGATTTCCTGATGGAGAATGAACACTGAATAACGACCGACACCCGTTATGAACTTTGTAGCTTTATAACAAAAAGAAGAAAAAATTATGTACATTGGACGTTATCGGACATGCTGACTTTATTTATAACTAATGAAAAACGGTTTTTGAAACATGACGAAAAGATGATAGAGGGGGAACACATTGAAATGCTTTATAAATATTACCCAAATAAAGATGAATTTTATTAATATTTACCTAGTGCACGATTGCATATTGAAAAAAAACAAAAACTTCAATACAGACACAAAAACAAATAAACTTTTTGTTTTTGTGCCTGTATTGAAGTTTTTTGTTTTTTTCGGTCTTTGATTCTGACAGAAGGAAGTTTGATTTTTAAGGTGAGAATCATTTAACTTTTTTTAAAATGCTAAAGTTGCTTGTATTACCCACTTAATTATAATGGAAGTTTTCTGACTAATTATTTTTGAATCGCATTGTAGGTGTACTAGGAAATAAACTCGGGACTATTTGCGTTGTAAGTCTATCAGGAAATAAACCTAGGATCATTTTGTAATAAAGGCAAGAGGGTTAGGGTTTGTGACAATTTGGGACCAGTGGAAATGTAATCTGATATATATATATATATATTAAAATGCTAAACTTGCTTGTATTATTCACTTAATTATAATGGAAGTTTCGTGACTAATTATTGGCGAACCACACGAATCGCATTGTAGGTGCACTAGGAAAGAAACTCGGGACTATTTGTATTGTAAGTCTATCGGGAAATAAACCTAGAACCATTTTGTAATAAAGGCAAGAGGGTTATGATTTGTGACAGACCGGGACCAGTGGAAATGTAATTTCGATTTTTTGATTACCAAAGTTATTATTATTATTGTTAGAGTACATATTTTGGGGAAGATGAGATATTTTACTTAATTATATATGAATGAACATTTGTAAAATGGATATACCTGCCTTTTCTCCCTTAAGAACCGCCACTTTGATTAACCAATGGCTAAAGACGAAGCATTTACTTGTAGAGTTTTATTTGCTTAATTATAGTGTCCTTAATTACAATATGTTTGATTGATTTGTTACGAATTTTAACTGTAATACATATTGTTACACCGATTGTGTACTGAAATATGATCGCTTTACACTTTAAAATCAGTTATATCCGATATATTTCTCCACTACAGACGGGGTTGAACTGAACGAAGATGAAATTTAGAATTTTGCCGTTAGATGTCATACAAGTACGCTTGCTAGTATATTTGATAATCTTTTAGGAAAGCAAATATTTGAAGACATTTGTATATAAACTAGTAATGATTTATTCGAAGAAAGAAAGAAAAAAGTTTCAGGTTGGCGGGGGGTGAGGGAGCCCACTGTCCTAGAGTTTTTTTAACTTATACGTGGATGCCTAGTACTTTTTTATTTTGTGTTTTAATAGTAAATATTACTGAATGTTTTTTATTTGCGGGGTGGTAGCCCCATAACGCACACAATAGCTTTAATGTTAAGAAAGAGAGACACGATGAAAATTTTACGGGTGGAGCCCTCCCCTAAATAAAATACATTTGGTTATTGAAGGTTGCCTTTTGATTTTGAAAACTTGTTGTGTATTCTCGAAGTGAAAAAAGTATTATGTATGGCTATCCGTAGCATGTCCCTCCAACTGATGGGGGCTTTTCCCCATTAGCTAATGTCCCCCGTAGATTTTAACAGTATTAAAAATAAATTGAACACATATTATATTATAGCAAAAGGAAATTATGTACGGCTAACCGTAACATGTTTCTACAACTGATGGGGGCTTTTCCCCATTAGCTAATGTCCCCCGTAGATTTTAACAGTATTAAAAATAAATTGAACACATATTACATTATAGCAAAAGGAAATTATGTACGGATATTCCTACCATGTTTTTTTCCCATTAGTTAGGTAACCTACAATTGCGGGTCTTTTTTCTTTTCTGAATAGGTAATTGTATAACGTAATAGCATAATGGTTATGTTCAACTGAAGGGCCCTACGTGTTGGTAGGTAGGTAGGTCCCCCATAGGGATTTGTAACATAATGAACATGTGTTGGATTACTGATGGAAGAAGCTATGCCCCACAAAGTATGTTTTATTAACAGAACACAAGTGCGAGAAGGGTTTATGCCTCACAAAGTATGTTTTATTGACAGAACACAAGTGCGAGAAGGGTTTATGCCTTACAAAGTATGTTTTATTAACAGAACGCAAGTGCGAGAAGGGTTTATGGTACTTATTTAACGCTATCAGTAGTATTTTTTTACGGTTAAAAAGAAATATATATCATACTTTAAAATATAGAAATATATTCGGGACCATCGACGAAATACGTCAACACGGCACACGGGGTAAACTAAACTAAGGTCTAATTTAAAATTTTTCCGCTAGGTGTCACTGTTAGTGGTGGTGGGAGAACACTTGATAGAACATGATATAACCTGCATTTGATGTGTACGCTTATCAATCTTTTCTTACGTCAGCGTGCGTTAAAGATCACAGAGAAAGCTTTCCTGATTATTAAACCTATTTTAATAGTATTAAATAAAGTACATTGGATTATCACTATTTATTGAAGCTTGTTTTATTCCAGATATTGAAGCTTTGCTAATCATTGACTGGTGGTAGCAAGCGCATTGAAACACCCAGACATTAAAAGTACCGACGCAGAGTCGACATTTCTTCTTCTTTTTTGTGGATTTGTGAACGAATAACTAAGACTTGAAGGGTGTGTATTTCTTATGGTTATTGTGATTTTTAATTGTACTTGAGTTGTATTTAACCAATACTAATGAACAGAGAGAGACATTTTTGCGTGTGGATATTTTTAATAGAATAGATTACAGCTAATATAAAGTGAATATATTTACTGATTTTTCATAAATTAAACAGATTGATTTCTATTTACATATCATTATTTAACTATAGATTTAAAATAAGTGATTGCTTTTTTCTGTACATATTATTATAATTTAACTATAGGTTAAAAGTAATTGAATAGTCTCTCTCTCTTTTATATTAAAGTGATATATTAACGTCAACTTGATTACTCAAAATAGTTTTTTCTTTGTTTTATTTTTTAGGATTTCTTCTGTCCAACGGAAGAATTAAACATGATAGATGAAATATATCTTCAGGAATTGTTTCGCGGTCTCAATTAGTACCCGAGGATTTTTAGACCTGGAAAGCCATTATGGAGCTTTACCGGCTTGGCCATAGGGGATCGGTGAGATCCGACGCCATATTGCGGACCCTTCGTGCCTTTGAAGATAATAATACAATACTTCTCCAGTATTGCGTAAGCAGTGCTGACATAATAGATTTTTTGTGTATGGGTTTTTCCGTTCCTATGATACTTACGAAGCGGCGCAGGCAAAACTCTTTTATTTATTATCATGTGGGGAAGGTCAGGTGGATAGGATAAAAGATACAGTTATCTGATTCTTTGATTTTGGCAAGCGGTTTCTTTCGGTACCGTGCTTAATCCCATCTGAAAATAATGCCATAGTCATGACCCCTCAAGAAACTCATAATTTCAGTCCTAATAATTTACATCAATTAACGAATGAAGATTTAGCTTTTCTAAATGATAAAGCAGATGGGATTGGCAATCTAAATTCCGCTGAAATACCAATTGAAGAAGAAATGAGGAGATTGGTTGAAAATGAGGACAACGCTGTGGTTATACCCACGCAACAGGTCCAGGGAGAAAATCCTGTATACAATCCACCTCAATACTGTGTACAGGATAATCATGACTATGGGAACCAAATGATTTTTTCTCCTCAGCCTGCCCCGTCATATGTTAGTGTTTCACCAATGGTTGGACATGGCAACATGAACAAGAATAATACAAGTGGTACTACGGGTAGTCCTAATAGTGGTAGTACAAGTGGTAGTAGTAGTGATAATAATAATGGCGGGGGTAATGAAAGAAATAGTAATTTCGAAGTTGTAAGACAAAGCAGACAAATGTTTCGTAAGTTTCATCTTACGGGCCATGAAATTGCCGTCAGACCTGTGGGTGATGAAAAGAATATTAATAACCCAGAGGCCTATATCGAAAGTTTAATTGATTTTGCGTTGGAACATGTGATCTCCAATGCACGCCCCACGGACTGGAAAGCCATTATGGAGCTTTACCGGCTTGGCCATAGGGGATCGGTGAGATCCGACGCCATATTGCGGACCCTTCGTGCCTTTGAAGATAATGATACAATACTTCTCCAGTATTGCGTAAGCAGTGCTGACATAATAGATTTTTTGTGTATGGGTTTTTCCGTTCCTATGATACTTACGAAGCGGCGCAGGCAAAACTCTTTTATTTATTATCATGTGGGGAAGGTCAGGTGGATAGGATAAAAGATACAGTTATCTGATTCTTTGATTTTGGCAAGCGGTTTCTTTCGGTACCGTGCTTAATCCCATCTGAAAATAATGCCATAATCATGACCCCTCAAGAAACTCATAATTTCAGTCCTAATAATTTACATCAATTAACGAATGAAGATTTAGCTTTTCTAAATGATAAAGCAGATGGGATTGGCAATCTAAATTCCGCTGAAATACCAATTGAAGAAGAAATGAGGAGATTGGTTGAAAATGAGGACAACGCTGTGGTTATACCCACGCAACAGGTCCAGGGAGAAAATCCTGTATACAATCCACCTCAATACTGTGTACAGGATAATCATGACTATGGGAACCAAATGATTTTTTCTCCTCAGCCTGCCCCGTCATATGTTAGTGTTTCACCAATGGTTGGACATGGCAACATGAACAAGAATAATACAAGTGGTACTACGGGTAGTCCTAATAGTGGTAGTACAAGTGGTAGTAGTAGTGATAATAATAATGGCGGGGGTAATGAAAGAAATAGTAATTTCGAAGTTGTAAGACAAAGCAGACAAATGTTTCGTAAGTTTCATCTTACGGGCCATGAAATTGCCGTCAGACCTGTGGGTGATGAAAAGAATATTAATAACCCAGAGGCCTATATCGAAAGTTTAATTGATTTTGCGTTGGAACATGTGATCTCCAATGCACGCCCCACGGACTACATTGGTTTATACATAGAAAGTAGTAATAGTGCTAATAACAAGCCAGTATATGTGCCGTTTAGAAGAAAGGGCAAATTTCTGCTAGAACAGTCCTCACTTCAATCGAACGTGTATTAAATTCGAATGAAGTGTTCCTTTTGGGGCTAGAAGTTCTGTTTCGATTTCACATAGCTGAGAATTTGCACGGCCAGGGAAGAAATACTACAACGAGTGCCGTTGACAAGTATGGAAAATACCAAGATTACTTGAAAAAGCGATTAATTCGCATTGAAAATAAAAATATGTATTGCCTTCCCATGGCCATAATATATTGGATAACAAAGCATACCTCAAGTAGTCAAGTTTTATGTAATTTAAGAACAAGAGAGTATGATAGGTGGTTTTTTAAAGCAGAAGTTCTCTGCGAGATGGCAGGTGTTAACGTTCAAAGTAAGCAAGGTTGTGACTTCTCTGATTTGGAATCCTTTCAAGCATATTTGAAAGGAGAGTATTAAATCGTGGTTTATGAGGAGATTGAAAAGAATAACCGGGAATATATAGTACGTTATCCGGGAGAACATGCAGAAAATAAGATTTTTATCCTGTATCAAAGAGGTAACACTATTGGTCATTTTGAACCCATTCGTAATATTAGAACTTTTCTCAAGGCACGTTAGTATTGTTATTATTGTTTGGAAGGTTATGATGGGAGATATTGGACACAAGTGTAAAACTCGTTGTACTCTTTGCGAACATACTCACGAACGGGACTATACTGCAAACAGAATTAAATGTAATGCATGCAATAGAGTTTGCTGAGGGTATATGTTTTGACAATCATGTGACAAGTAATAAAGCGGCTAAATCTGTATGTGATAATGTAAAGTTTTGCATCAACTGTGGTATCATCTTTGATAAGAGAGGGCGAAAATCTGATCACATGTGTGGTGAACATTTTTGTTCAACGTGCCGTGCGTATGTTGATACAAATCATACATGTTTTGTTCAGAGACAGCGACCTGTTCATACGAAAAGGTTTATGTACATCACCAATGATGTAAAGACGATGTTGAAGGCACCGAATGAGCGCGGTGAAAGGGAACATGAAGTTGTACTGGTGTGTTGTCATCATGTTTGTCACGCCTGTATAAGGAAAGGTATCGATGAGCCTTGTAAAACGTGCGGTGACAATATTGGAAATCGTTTTCTTTTAAGACAATGACGGATTTTATTAACCACGTGTAGTAGAACGTCCTGTCTTTCAGGAGATCGCCCATAATGGAAGCCTATACGTTGGCCTCTTCTGTCTTAGAACTCTAATAGAAGATCAGCATATTGTACCTAGTGTTCTTTTCCAGGGTCAAAAGATTTTTAATATTAACATAAGTAACCGTATCTTTTTTCGCGACTCTTTCCTTTATATTGGTGTGAAATTATCCAAGTTGCCGAAAACGTTAGGCCTTAGTCAAAGTTTAAAGAAGGGAGATTTCCCATATTTGTTTAATACTGAAGACAATCAAAATTATGTCGTTCCTTACCCTCCGCTTGAGTACTATGACCCTGAGGGGCGAAGCACGGAAGAAAGAAAACAACTGGAAGCCTGGCACCAAGAACGTGCGGAAAGTGGCGAGGAGTTTAACCTGCTGAAGGATATGCTGGCTTATTGTGAAAATGACGTTAGAATTCTAACAGAAGCGGTTATTAAGTTTAGCGATATCATTGAAGAGAAAACGGAGGGTTTGCAATGTTTCATAACATCATCCACCATTGCAAGCCTTGCAATGCGTACATATCGTACCTTGCACTTACCGGAAAATACTATTCCTATCATTCCCGCGTTGGGATTTCATCATAAGACCAAGTATAGTATAAAAGCTATGCAATGGCTTATGTATATGGAAGACCAATTAGGGATAGAAATCCAGCATGCTAGGAGAGATGGGGAAAAGTATATTGGTAAGTACAAGGTCGATGGATGGCACGCTGCCTTCGACTATTACGGGTGCTATTTCCATGCTTGTCGCCTTTGTTTTCCCTTTAATCGTGACGCGGTTTTGCACGATGCTCAAGACTCGTACCTGAAAAGTATAGGTGTAAACCTATATGAAATATGGGAATGTTCTTGGGACAATAAGGTAAAGACTGACAAGGAAGTGCAAAAGTTTGTTCCAGAACGTTGTACTAATCTGCCTGATTTTCTTATTCCTAAGAACTGTTACAATGGTGGTCGCACGGAGGTCTTTCGTTCTTACGTCAATTGTGCGAGTGATGAGCGAATTTACTATGCCGATGTAACTAGTCTTTACCCATGGATAATGGCACGTAAACGTATGCCGGTTAAATCACCTAAGATTTACACGGGGCCGGACTTTCCAGATGTGGAAAGTATTCATGGTGTAGTTAAATGCACAATCCTGCCCGCAAAGGACCTCTATTTTCCGGTGTTCCCATACGTTGCGGGAGGTCGATTACTTTTCGGTCTTTGCCGCACATGTATGGAAGGAGAAAACACTAACGAATGTACCCATAGTGACGCTGAGTGTGCTCTCACAGGAACATTTTGCACTCCAGAGTTACACCTTGCTCTTATAAAAGGTTACAAAATCCGATATACATGAAATATGGGAATTTGAACTCTTAGATCCTGAAGAGGGGAATTCAGGTGGGCTGTTAGGGACCTATGTGAATTCCTTCCTTCAGATGAAGCAGGAAGCCTCTGGTTTTCCTGCTTACTGTACCACTGAAGAAGACAAACATAAATATATCGATGAATATTATGCCCATGAAGGCATACGATTAAATTATGATAATATTAGGATGAACCCGGGATTGAGGCAATGCGCGAAACTATACCTCAATTCATTGTATGGAAAGTGGGGGCAACGCACAGACATGTCACAGAGTATAATCTTTAGTGATGAGGTCACATTTCTTAGGTATTTAACTACGGCAAGGTATGATATTCAAAGTGTGGTACTAATTGATGATGACCATCTCATTCTCACATACAGAGACATTGAAAATGAAAACGTTCCGTTAGAGTTTTCCAATGTGATACTAGCCGCATTTATTACTTCGTGGGCTAGACTTAGACTTTACGAACTACTGACGACTGTAGGACCTGACAGAGTAATCTACTGTGACACTGACAGTATCATGTACCTACAGAAAAAAGATGAGGAACCCTTGTTACCGCTCGGAAACTATTTGGGTGATCTGACAAATGAAATTCCTAAAGGTTGGGAATTTACAACCTTTATAGGCCTAGGTTGTAAAAATTATGCTATGCGGCTAACAAATGCCTAAGGGGATGTTCGGCATATATTCAAAATTAGGGGGACAACACTAAATAATAGGACCTCTCAAAAATTAACTTTGAGAGTTTCTATAAATTAGTGTGTGGACAATTAGAGTCCACAGTAATAGAAAACCCAAATAGCATCGTTCGTAGACCGGGGTTCCGTATCTTTAGCTGTAGAGAGACAAAGACACACCGTGAGGTCAACAAAAAACGAAAACATATTGACGAACCTGACATAACTGACGATGAACCAATACAAAAACGTGCAAGTGTACCTTACTGTTATAGACCCACGAATGAGTAAATGTGAGTTGTATGAATGTCTCTTTGTGCAATGAAACCCCAAACAATCATCGAATGTAAAAAATATTTATTTTTTAATTTATTTCTAATTTATTTTAATTTATTCCTAATTTATTTTTTATATTTTCGTTTGCTGTGCAAACAATATATAAACTAGTCATATCAAGCTTTAATCTTATATCCCAGTGATTTTTTATTCATTTCGTTTGCTGTGCAAACAATATATAAACTAGTCATTTCAAGCTTTAATCTTATATCCCAGTGATTTTTTATTCATTTCGTTTGCTGTGCAAACAATATATAAACAAGTCATATCAAGCTTTAATCTTATATCCCAGTGATTTTTTATTCATTTCGTTTGCTGCGCAAACAATATATAAACTAGTCATTTCAAGCTTTAATCTTATATCCCAGTGATTATTTTATTCATTTCGTTTGCTGTGTAAACTTTGCCTTTGTATTCTTTCGTTTCATTCGAAACTCCTTCATAAAATTGATTGTGAAAATATTTAATGTATGAGTGTGAGTGTGTATATATAAAGCAGAGTCTCTATTGAATGCATTCATTTGATTACAAGATGTTAAAGTTTCAACATCCCTCTACTATTTTAATTGCTGGTCCTTCAAGGGCTGGTAAAACTTGTTTTGTAAATCGTTTACTTAAAGAATGTGATCAAATGTTTAGTATAAAATTTAATGATATTGTTTGGTATTATGGTGCAGTAATACCAAAATTAGATGGAAATGCAAAAATACGTTTTGTAGAGGGAATACCTGACATGAATAATTTTGAAATTAAAGAAAATTCATTATTAACACTTGATGATTTAATGTCGGAAACTAATGGCGATGTTGCTAATTTATTTACAAAGTATGCACATCATAAAAAGTTAACTCTAATATTTATTATTCAAAATTTATTTCCAAAAGGAAAACATGCACGTGATATTAGTTTAAATGCACATTATATTATAGTATTTAAAAATCCACGTGATAAATTACAAATACAATATATAACAAGGCAAATTATGCCTCGGTGTAGTAAAGAAGTCGTGAATGTGTTCGAAGAAGTAACACGGGAGCCTCACACTTGTTTATTATTTGACTTGACACAAAAATCAAACGATACGTTGCGAATACGTACAAATATTTTCCCGAATGAAATCATGTATATGTACGCTAACGTAAAAGACATGCATACAGAAATTTTTGTTTAGTCTGCATCAAGATGTTGAAGGTGAAACAACACTACAGCACGCTCCGTGGTCTGTGCAAATGCAAGAATGCAAAACGAAACAAATTTTACAAAATGCTTCAGGGGATTTAATAAGAACAATATCTCAAGTAGCTAAAAACACAATAAAAGGAAACATTCCTTTAAATTCTCGTCAGAAGCAGCGTTTACGTAGATATAAAAAGACCTTACGTCCTCTATCTCAGCAACGTACTGCATTGAATAAAAAGAAAAAGTTGTTACTACAAAAAGGTGGTGCGCTTCTACCGTTAATCTTGGGACCACTTCTTGCAGCAGTAGGAAGTAGTATTTTCAGTCGTTAAATATGTCAGAATTACGTAAAATGATTTTAGTTCCTGAAAATACTGTACATGAATTTGAATCAAATCTTAAATCCATAGATTCACATCAGTCACGTTTAGATGAAGAAATGAATAATATCTTAAAACGTCGTGATCTTAGTGTACAACAAAAGTCGAAATTATATCAATAAGCTTTACATCGATATTTAAAGTATACATCTTCTTCACATAAACCTATTACTTTACCTATCATTCAAGAAGAAGAAGAAGAAAAATCATTATCAAGTTCCAAACAAGATAGCAATACTTCTATTTTACCATTTGTATCAGACATTTTACAATCAGTACCGAAAACACTTCGTAGGAAAACAGATCTATTATTAAAACACTTGACAAGTTCTGATAAAATTCAGTGGGAAAGTCTGGCAATGTACGTATTCAAGGAAAAACAATACCAGGTTCAAATATTATAGATTTAATAAATGATGTTCGTACAAGAAAGTATTCAAGAAATCCTATAGGTATTCATGAATTTAAAAATTTATTAGAAGATCTTAATGTTCCTAAAGAATTTATTGGTACACCTATTAGTACACCAGCATCAAAAGTGAATAGTAGTAGTAGTAGTAGCAGTAGTAGTAGTAGTAGACAACGTATTCGTAAAGTAAGAAAATCTCCTAGTCCTCCAGTAGTTACTAATTTATCTAAACACTGGAAAGGATATAGTATGTAAAATGACAAAATTATCAAAAATATATTATGATTATTCAAATCCTGATTCTTTATCAAGTATACAAACATTACAACGCAAAACAAAGTTATCTAAAAACAAAATTAAAAATTGGTTAGCTTCACACGATGCTTATACATTACATGCACCAGCTCGTAAAGTTTTTGAACGTAAATGTATTATGTTAGTGCGCCAAATGAAACATTACAAATGGATGGATTGGCAGATATGCAAAATATTGCAAATTATAATAATAATTATAAATATATATTATGTTGTATTGATATTTTTTTCACGTTATGCATATTGTGTTCCGTTAAAAACAAAGAAAGGTCCTGAAATGGTAAAAGCGATAACAAAAATTTTTAAAAATTTCAAGTTACCTGTGTTTAACGTACAAACAGATTTAGGCGGTGAATTTTATAATCGTCATGTAAAACAATTGTTTAAAGAATATGAAATTAATCATTATAGTGTTCATTCCGAAATTAAATGCGCGTTAGCAGAACGTTTTATACGTACATTAAAAAAGACTGTATTGTTATTTTACTGCAAAGAACACGTATCGTTATATTAATGTATTAGATCAAATTGTAAAAAAATATAATCATTCATACCATTCAAGTATTAAAATGGTACCTGCACAAGTAAATGATTCCAATGTGAATCAAGTGTGGGAAACATTATACGGGAATAAAAAGAATAAAAAGAATATAACATGTAAATTTAGTCCGGGTGATTATGTCGTGTTAGTAAGTATAAACATATATTAGAAAAAGGATATTTACCTAAATGGTCACAAGAAATATTTATTGTTGACAAATGTATTAAGTCAGATCCTGTCACTTACAAATTAAAAGATTGGAACGGTGAAGAAATTAAAGGAATATTTTATGCACAAGAATTACAAAAAGTAATTATAAATTCAAAGAAAACATATCTCATTGAAAAAGTATTAAAACGTAAAAAAGGGTGGATATATGTAAAATGGTTAGGATATCCATCAAGTATGAATTCGTGGATTAGATCAGATTCTATTCAGTCTGAAATGAATTCGAACTTTACACACAACTTTTACGTTACTCTTCCTTCAAATGCAAGTAGCAATCTTTTTGATAATAATACATCATCATTTCGAGTTAAATTGGCACAACCTATTGATTTAAGTGATGGGGAATGGGCTGTTGCATTAACACAAATTAATATTCCGTGGAGTTTTTACAATGTTGGTGAAAATGAAGAAATTATAATTACTAGTGTTATCGATGATAAAGTTGAACGCTACCATGTTCCAATAACACCTGGATATTATTCATCAATTGAATCGATTCTACAATTAATTCCTGAAAATGTTCGTATGTTACACTATTTACAAAATAAAAATCAAATTATTAAACATTTTTTAAAATTAGAAGATTAATGTATGATTGGTGTTACACCAGGATCACAACAGATTTTTGGATTTATTAATGAAAATACGCTTGATGTTAAAAATGTTATATACACAAAAGTTAAAAATGTTGATTTAATATTAGCACGTGGAAAATTTCCATGTGATTTAGATTATAATATTCCCAGTACAATTAATGTTTGCAGTAATATTGTAAAACCAACAAAATAAAGGTCTATTAGTTCGAAAACTTAGTGTATATAATGTACAACTCGTTCATGTAAAATCTTTTGTGTTTCACACACCACATTATGTTAAAGTTGAAAAGAAATATTTTGATACAATAGAAGTAAACTTAAAAGATGAACACGGCTTAAAATTACCATTTCGTTTTGGAACTTCAAACCTAACACTTCACTTTAAACGAAAATGATTTCTGAAAGTATTGATGATAGTTTTTACATTACATTAGTTTCAAATACTAGTGCAGATGTATATCCTACAAATAGTCCAACATATTTTATTAATCAATTAAAAAATAATATTCGTTTATCAGAATCCGATTGGCATATAGGATTAAGTGAAGTACATACTCCACTAACATGTTATAATGTTACCGCGGGTGAAAACGTTATACGGTACAAATTTAAAAATGCAGAACCTGTGAAAAGTAACATTCTTGTTGGATATTATCCATCCATTCATCATTTACTAGAAGAATTAAACGCAATATCGAGTTTTATAAGATTTAGTTTCTCAAATGTTGTACATGTTGAATGTGATGAACGTGTAGAATCAGTTACATTGTCGCCTACATTAGCTTTACAATTAGGTTTTTCTGAGAAATCAGATCTTGTAAAAGAATCTCATGGATTCAAACAACCATATATAGATATAGGATATCCACATCAAATTTTTATTTATGCAGATATCATACAATATCAATTTTTAGGTGACACAAAAGCACCATTATAACGTATAGCAACAATCTCTGATATTAAATACGGAAAAGTTCAAACAATTACATTTGAAGATATTCATTATATGCCACTTACAAAATTTTGTTTTAACACAATTGAAATACTATTAAAAGATCATGCAGGGCGAAATTTGCCATTTCGTTCTGGGACACTGACCGTAACACTACATTTTAAATGCTCTCCTGCATCTTCTAAATAATAATAATAATAGTAAAAAATGAAGCAAGACGTGTTACTTATTACCGTGGACGCGGAATACCATATTTTTCAGGACCTGTAAATCAAAGGGGACATGGTATAGGTAGTTTCTTTAAAGGATTATTTCGTTTTGCTTTACCATTTCTTAAACAAGGTGCAAAAACTGTAGGACGTCAAGCATTACAAACCGGTATGCAAGTTGCGGGTGAGAAAATCGGCCATTTAAAGAATCGGTTCGTGCGCGTGTAAAAGAAGCTGGTAATAGTTTAAAGACAAAAGCAATTAATAAAGTTGGGCAGTTGCTAACTGGTAACGGCAAGAGACGGTCACGCAAGAGGAAAGCTCCTGCAATTGTAAAGTTTGGACCACCAACAAAACGTAAACATATACACGACATCTTTTCATAATGGCGCTCCTGAATTCAAGTAGTACCAATGTTGAATGTTGAATGTTGTACCAATGAATTTGATTTCTTTTTATACCAATGACACAAACAGCTATTGAAGCAACTACAAATGCTGAATATCATCCTATTTCCACATTAACCTCAGAAGGACCTATTGAATTTGTTATTCCGGGAGAAACAGGGGAATTTATTCATCCCGCATATCTATATCTTTATGTACGTTGTAAAATTACTAAAGCTGATGGTACAACTTTAGCTAATGATGATATTGTTGCACCCGTAAATAATTTCTTACATTCTTTATTTAGTCAAATTGATATTTCGTTAAATGATATGTTAATTAGTTCTTCATCAGGATCTTATCCTTATCGTGGATACATTGAAACATTATTAAATTATTCTTATGATGTTTCTCAAACACATTTAGCATGTGCCATGTGGCATAAAGATACTGCAAAAAATTTTAATAAATTAGATAATACAAATGCTGGTTTTCCAAAACGTGCTAATAAGGTGAAAAATAGTAAATCTTTTGAAATGTATGGACGTCTTCATACTGATATTGTAAGTTTAGATCGTATGCTCCCTAACAAAGTAAGTTTGCGTGTAAAACTACATCGTAGTAAAGATAATTTTTGCTTAATGTCTCCTGAAAATACAAGTTATAAAGTTGCACTTGAGGAAATTATTCTTCATGTACGACGTATTGATGTAGCTGCAGATTTAGCTATGCAATTAAATACACGAATGGGTTCGGCAACAGCCAAGTTACCTCTGAAGAGAGTGGAGACAAGATCTTATACTATACCTGCACAAGTAGACTTACAACATTGATAATCTTTTCCTGGGTAATGTTCCTAAAGGCCTGATTATTGGTTTCATATCCAACACAGCCCTCAATGGGAAATCAGATCTTAATCCCTTTGAATTTCAAAACTTTAACGTTAACAAACTGCAATTACAAGTTGGTTAAAAATCATTTCCCCCAACCCCCTCACTCCTGATTTTAATAATAATTTGTACCTTCTAAGTTACTATACTTTGATTTCAGGTACTGGTAAATATTATCAAAATTATTCACATACTGTTACTCTTGATGAATATCCAAACGGATATGCTCTGTATGCCTTTATTCTATCTCCAACAGGAACTTTAGATGATAACACGTGGGATGTAGTACGCGATTCGCCTGTAAATTTAAAAGTATCATTTTCAGAATCTTTGAGCCTGTTACATGTGTTGTGTAAGCGCAATTCGATTCTTTAGCACAAGTAGACAAAGACAAATATTTATACTGATAACACCTTCTAGTTTATTCAGTTGAGTACGATGCGGGTTGTTGTTCAATTCTCGGCGTATCATGATAACGAAGATGACTTTATTATAAAAGAGCTAGCTATTATAAATACTGACGTTTCCTTTTTCCAAAATTGGGATTTTAAACCATCATTTCCTTTGAATAAGTTAGCTGAGCCAATCGTAAGTACAAACAAATATCTAGGTGAGAATGTGTATGGCATTACCTGGCACGAAGGGGATGTAGAATATTCACATCTTAAGGAAATACTTCAAACATATTGTTCAATACACCTATGGAATAAATAGAAAGTGTTTCCTTCAAGAAATTCTTCAAAGAGAAGTTACAAATTTAGAAGAAATAAACTGTCCAAAGTATACTGCATTAAGTTTTCACGTTCATCGGTGTGCACATAATAAGCATCGTTTCGGACAATATAGGTGTACTGTTCATGAAGCATTACTGTATAGTGAATATGTGAAAGTGTATGACTATGTATTACATGTGAATAACAGTGATAATTACATACCTACTACAATTAAAAATAATAATAATCTTCATCATGTATAGTGACGAATTATTAAAAGTGTTACTAAGTGATAAAGTAACTGGTGCAAGTGTTACTGGAATTTACCCTATTGACAAACTTCCTGTAATGATAAAACCTCCTGCGGCACTTGTAATTAATCTTGATACATCTGATTCTGCTGGTTTCCACTGGGTTGTAGTGTACATCAGTAAGAAAAAACATGGATTCTACTTTGACAGTCTTGCTATGGACATTCCCAAAAAATAAAAAACTTATTGTCGAAAAATACTAAAATGTACTTTACAAATATTCAACAATATCAACATGATAATTCTGTGTTATGTGACTATTTTGTTTTATATTTTCTGCATCATATTATTCGCACTCAATCATTTGAAAAGTGTTTAAAATTGTTTAACAAGAAAAATTTGAAAAAGAATGATGATATCGTTTATAAACATGTAAACAAATTTTTGAAAAGAAAACACAAATTATTTTTTATTTTTTATTATATATTTACAATTTGCAATAAATTTTTAAAACTTACACCCATGCATTTTATTTACAATTCCTCATTACAATCTTGATAATGCATTAGTTAATGCTGTTGATCTTTCATATTTCCACCTATAATTCAACTGTTGTGGATTACGATATGCACATCCTGATTTCTTTACAATAGTTGTGTGAAAAGAACAATATTCATTAAATGTATTTCCTCATAATTCATTTAATGAAGGACAATGTTTTGTTTCTAAATCAATGACATTATCTAATGCAAATATTCTTTTAATCCAAAGAGATTTCTCTAAACCTTTACAATAAAAGGTTGAATTCTTTTCGCATAATTGATATACAAGGTTTCGTATGCATGATACAGTATATCCAGTTTTGCTATTCCATTTCAATCTATGTAAATTTAATGTTAACCAGTCAATTTGTTTTTGACATCCTAGTGATAATAAATTATATTCTGCTGGAGATTTTACCAAGCAATGTAAATATACTGTATCATCGCATCCCGTTAAACAAAACTCACGAATAATAAATTCGTTATCAGACATTTTAAACTCTTGAATATCGATAATATATTGATTTACACATGGTGAAATTTCATTTGTATGAAAAATAAAAAAACGGAATTATCTGTCCAACAAATTCTGTATTTTGTAAAAGATCACAAGTTTTATGCATAAAGCATAGAAATGAGATTTCACTATGTTCTTGTTCAAACACTTCAAAGAGTTCACTAAGAGTTTTGTCAACAGATAAATACTTCAGTGCAAATGTTCCAGTATTATGAAAATGTGTACATTCATGAGGAAGATTTAACTTGCATTCCACGCATTCCATTGGATTATTGTTGTGTAAGTATACTTTTATAGTTTTTAATACACAGTTCACATTAATGTTTTCACCAGTGCATAGCACACATGAAACACTAGCACTATTCGAATACATTTTTTCAATCTGAAATATTCGCTTTCCGTTTGTCTTATGAAAATTTCTAGTAATTCCGGTAAATAGTCTGCATCACTTAATAATTCCACATAGGCGTCATAAAATTTTTCTCTTGTCAATAGTCCGATAATATTCCTGTTTGCATACAAATAAAACACATCATCTTCAACACTAGGACTTGCTATAATACTCCAAGCGCGGGTTTCCAATAATTCTGGACGTACAGTCATACAATCATGAGCAAAATCATGATTAGATCCTGTCGTACATCCCTCACATATTAGTGTTCATTAAAATTCCATTTTTCAATAGCCTTCTTTATACATTCGCGATCCACTTTTTCACTATTACAACAACAATCTAAAGCCCAAAATCGTGATGTTCTTGATAATACAACTGGAGATGATGGTGGTGTTGGTGAAACTGTTAGTACCGGTGAATCTATTGCGTCAAAATCAAATTCTTCATCTGACGATGATTCGTATATTTCTGTTTCAGCATCAGATGATGATGCTTTAATATTGCTATTGCAATGATCCTTCTTCTCATACGACTGCATATTTTTCTATATATATATATTTTCCAGCGTTACTCCGTATTTAAAGTATTTTCGTAGCCACAAGGTGATAGAAAGTGAGTGAATCACGTGTTCAGCATTCCCAACATCAAAGTTTTTTCTATTCTTAAACATCATACGAACATGTTTCAACATGTTCACCTACCGTGGCACCACAGTTATTTCTATTAGTCTGTCTCCAACCTGTGATGCTTATCTTCCACGTCCGCAATCTTTCTTTTGTGTCTTTCACCGACAATGTCTTTTGTTCACCTACCGCGGGATCAAAGTTATTTCTATTAGTCTGGCGGTATTCTCTGATGTTTACCAAACGTGTCAACGGTCTTCCTTTGTATTTGAATTCAAGTTTTAACACCGCCCTGGAAGCACACATCATCATAATCACTCCTACCCAAACCGGTTTTCCAAAAACACGTAAACATTCACTTTGTCTCTTGAGTTCACCAGCAAAAGACGTACGGAAACCACGCTCTGTATACGTATATTTACCAATACGCTTCTAATAAAGCAAACCAATAAATAATTATCAACAAGTTCTTCAAAAATCATACTGTTCAAGTAATCAATACGAAAAATAAAAATAAAAATAAGGTTCCGCATGAATAAATGTTTCCCTCCCATCATACAGCGTTCACCTCTGGTGCTAAGGATCCCGGGTTCATTCCCAGCATCCACCACATAAACTTTTATAATATATATATATATATATATATATATATATATATATATATATATATATATATATATATATATATATTTCAATACTTTTTATAAAATGGTTTCCTCCCACTTTCTATCACCATCTCCTTTAGCCTAACCGGCATAACCGTGGGACTCAAAGATTTCATTTTTTCCAAATTATATATATATATCTCAATGTTAGTTTCTGTTAGTCAAAACCATCTGTATAATACGAGATTCGAACGGGGATGTTCATCTCAATGTAAGTTTCTATTAGTCAAAAAACCATCTGTATAATACGAGATTCGAACGCGGGTCTTGATCTCATTGTAAGTTTCTATTAGTCAAAACCATCTGTATAATACGAGATTCGAACGCGGGTCTTGATCTCATTGTGAGTTTCTATTAATACGAGATTCGAACAGGGGTCTTCATTTCATTGTAAGTTTCTAATACTCAAAAACCATCTGTAAAATACGAGATTCGAACGCGGGTCTTCATCTCAATGTCAATAATGTAAATATATTCAATATTATTATTAATTTAATCACTGATACGGAAGTAAGTGATACAGAATAACGTTTCATCATATGTACCAATATTCTAATTAACTAACATATGATCAGATTTAATTCAAATCGAACCAATTAAAATTAAAATTTAAATTTCCATTATTATTTTTAAAAATATCCAGTATACTTCGTGTACATACACGTATACACACTCAAAAAAGAGGACACGACCTTTTCAACGATACACACACATAATCACAGCCAAAAAAGAAAATAGGAACTTTCCAAACGGTACATACACGTAATCACAGCCAAAGAAAAGACATACACGTAATCAGGACACACACTTTCCAAAATAACGGTACCCGTGTAGAAGTAGCTCCTCACCTACTCCACTGGAGAGTAGGTGCTAAATACCTTCAATAAATTCATTTTTATACACAGTAATTGACAAATTGTTTTGCACGTCAAAGATTTTCTTTCTTAGGTAGAAATAATTTCCAAGTTGACAACACAGACATTTTTATTATATTTTTCCTACCTTCTGTCTTTAAAATAAGATGTCTTCAAAGAAGTTCATTTAGTTTATATTTTGATGTGCCATATTGAATTGTTTTTCTCTTATGTATGTGTATGTCTTCTTGCGTTAATGCATATAAATGTCGTGTTTTGAACATTGGCAGAGTTAGGGGTTGTCTGCTCTGAGAGACGGATGTTCCGAGGGTTTGGAATATCTGTTAGTTGAATCGGGGGGTCCGGGAGTTTTTCCACAGGAAATTGTTAATATAAAACTCGGTTTTTGACCATTTTCGTGTATAATTCTCTCTAATACAACATAAGGGGATATTAAAAAGAAAATCAGCGAGTTGTTGGCGGAGAATCAAAGCCTCTTCATGTCCTTCAATTGTCTATCTTATATGATTTTTTTCATTGGCGGCGATTAGGGGGCAAAGGGGGGCATTTGTCCCCACTTTTTTGAAGTACCGGTACCCCATCAATATATATAGTTTCATTTGGAAATGTAAAGTCTATGTATTCCTGGTTCATAGAAAAAATGGTGCCATATAATACTTGTCTTTGCATAATTAAGTATTGATTGTCTTCCCGTGGAGCACAACAATTGCAGCACACTTTTCACTACTTCTTACAGGGGCTCGATATGTTAGTCAGCCACTTTGAAACTAATTGAGAGAATATTTCGCAAAAAAAAAAAAAAAAAAAAGTCTTTCACAAGTTATGCTTTAATTGCACAAAAATCGACAGTTTCTAAATTATCTTCTTTTGTTCCTAATACTAAGGATTATTGATTAAAAAGAGAGTAATAAGAAACAACTTCTACCTTTTCCATTATTTTGCAGTGTAATATACGAGTGCTGTGTTTAGGGGTGTACGAGTGCATATACAATTAAATTTAGTGAATTCAACACAATTCTATGTTTTAGGATTATTTTGTATAACTGGAGTTTTGAGTGATGCTAAGTACGAGGGTCATTTAACTCGAAGAGTCAACATAGTTGTGAAATGGAATGCACTGAATCAATCGCCTCAAGAAGCTTACAGTCCTTCGATGTAATCTCCACCATCTTGTTGAACCCTTCACCAGATGTCTGGTAACCGTTGAATACCTGTCAAAGCCCCGCTTTGTAGAGGGTGTTGACAGTGCGCCATAAGGCACGAACAATGTTGGGAATGACTCTGAAACGTTTGTACCTGAGAGATTCTTTCATTTTTAGGGAATCTCAGGGACTCATATACGGGAAATATCGTCGTAACAGAGTCTGTACTGGATTGGCTGTGTGGCATCTAGCATTGTCATGTAGGAGAATTGGTCCAGACTCCAGGAGATGTGGACATTTGCTCCGCAATGCGGGTCGCAAATGGTGACTGAGGTATGAAGCATAGTATGCAGCATTGATGGTAACGCCCGGTGGAACTTGATGTGACAGAATAATGCCTTCGTGGTCGTATGACATTATCATCATCACCTTCAAGTTTGCAGGCTCTTGCCTAAGCTTATTCGGTCTTGGAGATTCTGGGTGACTCCATTCACTCAATTGACGTTTCAATTCAGGCTCGTAGGATCTTCCCCACGTTTCGTCACTTACAATAATGCGGTGCAAGAAGTTATCACCTTCCTCATTGTAACGTTGAAGTTGTAGACGCGCACATTCTCAAATATGCCACATTTGAAAATCGCTCAGAGCATGGGGGGGCCATTTGACTGGAATTTTCCGCATGCCAAGATCTTGTGTTAGCATGCGGAATACTGATCTGGAAGAAATGTTCAGCTCCTGCACCAATTCACTACAAGTTCAGCGCCGATCACCGGCAAGCAGTCTCCGTAGTCTTACTAGATGAATTTCGTCCGTAGCCTTAGCATATGCCCTCCACCGTGCATTTTGTCTGTTGACTGTCGTCCCGCCTGAAATGCTGCAAGCCATCTGGCCACTATCCGATACGGTAGAGCATCTTCACTACAGGCCTGTACTAATGCTCTGTGAATCGTCCTAGCATTTCGCCCTCGTGCCATCTGGAATTTCATAAACATACACTGTTCTGCAAGCGTGAACAATGCGTTACGGCGGTATTTCACACAACAATCATTTTAACAATGTCTACTAGCCACACACATCGTAATATGGGACCGTAACGGCGTTGAACTGACTCGTACACATCAACGGAACACACTATGTTCGTCATTTGTCTCCTCCCGACAGGTTCAGGTTCAGGTTCAGGTTCAAGGTATTTTCCTTCAAACGTAGCAGTGTTGCCAGTTCGAGTTAAATGACCCTCGTATTATGTTTTGAACTGTTCCAAGAAGGTGAAGACTGCACCTAATGACAACGAATATGTTTCTGGAACCTCCAGAGGCAAATATTTCTTTAAATGTTGTAGTATATGCTTGTAGTATTTACTGTCTTTAATTTTCTAAGAGTAATAACCTGTGTGAAATTAAAAATTAAATTGTTCATTTATCCTCATGCAAAACAATCCTCTTTATTCTTTATTATGATTAATATTATTATTTCTATTTATTTGTTTTGCATATGTTATTAAATAATCTGATCACACAATTTTCCAGACTGAACTTTAGGATGTTCATGAGCAAGGTATCAAATCTCTTCTTACACTTTCGTTGTTTAAGAGTACAAAGGGCTAGTACTTACTTGCGTCGCTCTCGTCAATTTAGTTAATAAAATATGAAATACGATATACGGTATTTTAACAGAAAAAATAGTATCCTATTAGTTATGCAACATTCCGTCAAAGTGTTAGAAACAACAAGAGAAAAAGATTGATATACAAATATTCGGATCATGTCTTGACCCCCCCCCCCACACACACACTTTTAAAGTCCAATCGTCGCCACTGATTTTTTTCTAAAAGAGAGAGGGAGAGAGATTTCTTTCTATCTATCCATCTACTATCTCTCTCTCCATCATATATATATATATATATATATATATATATATATATATATATATAACCGGTTGTTAAAAAAAATAGATTAACACCACTGCCTACAAATATGGAAGAAAACTTTCCCACAGTAAATTTCCAAAATTAGCTCTTCTGGCTCGTAAGTATTTGTGTACCAGGGTACAAGCGTTCCAGCGTAACTGATGCTCATACTTCACTTTGTGCAGAACATGCGAAACAACCGAATTTCTTTCCATTGAATAAAAAGCTCGTTCCTAAATAGCGCTGTCATGAACTTTGATGCAACATGGGCTACATTTCTAGTTGCAAACTCAGTGCTAACAGGTATATTTCTAAACAAGACAGTTATTATTCATTTTTCTGTCTGTGTGTGAGTATGTGTTTGTGTTCCTCTAAGTTAATCCGTTGGCTTTACAAATTTAACACTTGGACTTACTATTCTTTTGTAGTATTTTATTTTATTATTCAATCAAAAGAAGCACGCGATCTACCGAGATCTCTTTGATGTTGTTATTAAGTTGATAATCTTTGTATTAAAGAGCTTTGCGCAAAGACGTGACATCTCCCACATGAACTGGAGAGGTTTCTTGTTATTGGTTTTGTGCAAACTCATACACTATCTACAAGTGTTGATGTTTTCATTAAATTTAAAGCTTGTCGGAGAACGGTATTGGTTGTTACAATTCTAACTTGATTAATTGTATCTTCGTAAGTTTCGTGAATTTAAAAACTATTTCACGTGCATATTTACTCTCTACTTACTTTCTTTTACCTAACAACAACAAAAATTGTTTCCTATCTTAGAAGAGAACGTACGTAGTTTAAAAAGTTTCAAGATATGCAAAGTGTAACAATTTATCCCGATGAGGGGCTGGTTGTTACATGCGCGGGGCACGTTGTTACAGGAATTACACAAAACTATTTATTAAATCACTGGTAAGAAATTTAGCTGGATAAAATGTTTTAATGTATTTTAAAACTAGCAGCGTTCACCCCGCTTCGCTGCGGTCACCCCGGAACGCAATAAACTTTGTTACTTAGATAATTTTTACTTTTTCGCTTTCAAATTGCAGTAAATGTTAACATTATAGCGCCTGTCATTTATGTTAACCCGCCGAGTGACACGGTCATGCGGGTTGCATATAAATACGTTTATTTTTATACCTATGATAAACTAACAAAGGATTTGTACGTTATGAAAACTTGAATGGTCAATTATCTCAAGACACTGGTAATTAAAAATTAAAGTGATATGATAAAAACCATCTAGGGTCCAAATCCTAATAACCCCCCAAAAATGAAAGAAATTGGTTCAGCCGTATTAGCGTGATGAGCTAACAAAGGATTTGTGCGTTCTCTTTTATATAATAGATTACGACGCATTAGACATAGCAAATGAAATACAAAATTAAGAGTAAAGTAAGAATCACAGAAGTCCAAACACTTTCAGAAATTGTACAAACTGAATCATGAACGAAATTAACAATAGAAGTGCTATTTCTTACAAATTGAGAAAAAATATGAGAACTAAGAATAAAACATCTAACAGGCATACCGTCACTGTTTTTAAGAACTTTCTTCGCCTCTGTCACAATTTATACAAACCCAAAGAGGTCGCGGATCGACACACTTCACGTGCGCCCATTTCATGCACTCAATGCATTGGATCCACTGCCCCTTTGGTAGGAAATTCTTCCATGTGTCACAACACATAAGACAGAAGGTTTCATCTTCATCGCATGAAGAGGATTTTTCTTTCTTGTGCTTTTACCTGCTTGCATGGTCTCTTTATGGGAAACAGCTTTCTCTTTGCTGTTGATTGGGTCTTCGGAGGAAGCTTCTTCTTCTTTGCTTTCTCTTCTTGTTCCTGGTTCAGCTTGTTTTTGTTTGATATATCAGACAGTATACAGGGCTTGGACAAAAAAATCTAAAACGTTTGCAAAAGTGTGAAAATCATATCTAGTATGGTGTGGCGCCTCCCTTTGCGTTCAAAACAGCTTGGATCCGACGTGGAATGGACGTATACAGCTTCTGAATTGTGGTGTGTGCAATTTTGTACCATTGTTCCTCCAAAACATGCTCCAGTTACTTAAGGGATGCTGGTGGAGGGTAATGAAACCAAACACGTCTTTCTAGCTCAGACCACAATGGCTCAATGATGTTCAGATCTGGTGATTGTGGGACCCAGGGGAGGTGTCATAGCTCCTGGTCATGCTCCTCAAACCATGATTTCACCGTTTCTGCAGCGTGACAGGGTGCCAAATCATCTTGGTAGATGCCATCACCATCAGGGAACAATATTTGGGCCATGGGTAGAACCTGGTCCCCCAAAATGGCCTCATACGCCTTAGCATTCATCACTCCATGCAGGGCTACGATGGGGCCTGCATAAAACAACATATCACTGCCCATACTGTAACAGAACCACCCCATGCTTTACAGTTGGGAGCAGACAGTCTGTATCGCCTGCGACGGTGTTCTCCATACGTAAACACGACCGGTTGTTGGAAACAGGGTGAAGGTCGATTCATCGGACCACATTACGTGTTTCCACTGCTCATGAGCCCACGCCTTGTAATCCTTGCACCACTGGACATGCCTCTTCGCATTTACTGCTGTGATCAGGGGTTTGGCGATAGCGGCCCTGTCATGAATTTTCATTTTATGAAAATCCCGCCGCACCGTTTTCGATGAAACCGGGTTCTGTAGGCCGGACAGACATAATTTTCATTGCAGTGGTCTTCTTTTTAGCTACTACAATCCGTTTTAATGCCCTCCGGTCCCTATCTTTCGACCACTGTTGTGTTTTGCAGACGTCGTTTGCCCATGGATTGTGTATGCACTCGTGACATTTTACACAGTGCCTTTCGATACCCCCACAATGTTTGCCACTGTTACCACTGAAGCTCCAAGCAGACGGGCACCAACGATCATGCCTCGTTGGAAGTCTGTCAGGTCGCCCATTTTACCGCATCACTTTCACACCACGACACTCACAGGTGAACTGCTTACTGCTGACGGAAGAGGAAGGTCCACATGACACATTGAAAACAAAAAACGATTGGCAACCGCAACACGTGTTGTACAGTGGAGGACCAAACTTACGTGTCTTGTATGAAGTGTTTTTTAGATTTTTTTGTCTATCCCTGTAGTTGGTTTTCTACGTCTCCGACATTTTCCTTGACTCTTCCGCGTTGATGCTTTTGGGACAGGTCCTATGTCCTCTGGGGTGATATGTACTTGAGCAACACGTGTTTCTTCTGAAGTCGAGGGAGTAAGCTTAGGGACAATTTCGGAAGGAATTTGAGACGAAGACTATGAGGTTTGAGTTGCGGAAGGTTCTTGATCTTCAGAAGTGGACGGCAATGTTGCAATCCCGTGATGTCCTTGACCCTGACAAGTTGCAATCTTGGAAGGTTCCTTGCATTGGGAAGTAGACCGGCCGGTTGCAATCTCGTAAAGTTCTTGATCTGGGAGAGTGGACGTTGATGTTGCTATCTCAGAAATTTTCTCATTCTGCGAAGTGGACGACGAGGTTGTAATCCCTGAAGGTTCCTGACGCTGAGAACTAGATGGCGAATTTGCTATAT
This sequence comes from Thermobia domestica, assembly GCF_964235325.1. Lineage (NCBI taxonomy): Eukaryota > Metazoa > Arthropoda > Insecta > Zygentoma > Lepismatidae > Thermobia > Thermobia domestica. Next base: position 179,478,482 of record NC_137456.1, read on the forward strand.
CTGAAGATTCCTGATGCTGAGAGGTAAACGGTGAGCTTATAATCCCGGCAGGTTTTTGATTCTCAGATGTGGACAATGACCTTGAGAAATAAGTGGAATATCCCTCTCTTCCTCACGGTAAGTAACAGATGAAGGTATGAAGTCGCAATCAGAGAAAATATCCTTGTTAAAAAGAAAAATTCCAGAGGCAGAAAACCCTGCTTTGATGTTGGAAGGGGTCAGTGCAATTGGGAGAGACTTAGAAACAATCTCTAGTATATTGTATATGGTTATAGTTTTCCCAGGATTATTTCGCAACCAAGAATCACAGGCACTATTGACGTACTTCTTAAGTGGACTATATACTGAAACATCGAGAGGCTGCATTTTATGCGTGCAGTGCGAGGGAGGAGAGCAAGACTACCGTTTTCTTTGCAAAGATCAATCCTTCACAGACAGGTGGGATTCATGATTGTCCAGAATAAGCATAACCGGACGATCCTTGCTACAGCGAGTGTACTTGATAAAGTGTTCCAGAAAGATGAAAAGTCATTTGCAGTCATCCATTCACTTGGGCTTGCAGGGCCAATACAACCAGGAGGAAATAAATTGGTACTGGAAGCGCTTCCTAGGAAACACAAACATTGGTGGGATTGTATTACCGTATGCATTGATAGCCACAGCCAAAGTAACCGGTGTTCCTTTTTCGGCAGACGTAACGGATCCAACCTGCTTCGCTCCTCTTCTTGAATCACTCTATCGGGACACTGTACAGTTGTGATCCCCGAGTCATCTTTATTCCAGATATCAGAACATTTAAACTTGTAGCGGTCAATGACATTTGCTAGGAGACTAAAAATGTTGAGACGTTGTCTCTGTTGAAGCCCGATGCTCGACTTACGGAGGTAGCTGCAGGTTATCGAATCGAAAGTGGATGCCTTTTCATAAAACTCGCCAGCCAGTCTTTGGAAGCCATCTCTGAAACGTGCCATCCGACAGGAACATTTACGTTATTTCTCTTCACCAGTTCGTACGCCAGACCAGTGTTGCAAAATTGGGCTACAAGTAGCGGATTCGGCGATTTTTTAAGTACCCTCGCTACAAAAATTTCGAATTGGGCGACACGCTACCCTGTAATTATCTGTGGGCTATAAATCTTCAAAATACGCTACTTTTTTGTTTTCATATATAAAATTAAGGATCATGTTTTTTTTTTTAATTTTGTCATTCATGAATAAACCAATATTTCTTGTGAAACATTTATTTTTGTGTATTAGATATTGTAAGTCAAAGGATAATCGAATAGTATCTCAATTCCTTGGATTAATTCGTCACAGTTACTACTACAGACTGCATGATGCTGTTGAACATTTTTTTTTCTGATCTTGATATCAGTATTCAACAATGTTTTGATATTGCAACTGATGGAGCATCTAACCTGTGCGGTAATAATAATTCTCTTTACATACGCATGAAAAACGATAACCCAAATATAATCTGGGTTTCTTGGAATTCAAATACAGTGCCACAAGATAGATAGATAGATAGATAGATAAATTAGTAAAACTAAATAGCTGCAATATAATTTATTTTTATATTTGTGCTACAAGTAGTTCAAATCCGCTGGTTTTGAAGCACAACCACGCTACATTTTAATCTTCATATCTGGCAACACTGCGCCAGATTGCGGACTTCCTTTGGGGAAAGACCAAAGTTCATGAAACTACATTGTATAATATACTAGCAGCGTTCACCCCGCTTCGCTGCGGTCACCCCGGAACGCAATAAACTTTGTTACTTAGATAATTTTTACTTTTTCGCTTTCAAGTGATATGATAAAAACCATAGTAGATTGCAGTAAATGTTAACATTATATCGCCTGTCATTTATGTTAACCCGCCGAGTGACACGGTCATGCGGGTTGCATATAAATACGTTTATTTTTACCTATGATGAACTAACAAAGGATTTGTACGTTATGGACACTTGAATGGTCAATTATCTCAAGACACTGGTAATTAAAAATTAAAGTGATATGATAAAAACCATCTAGGGTCCAAATCCTAATAACCCCCCAAAAATAAAAGAAATTGGTTCAGCCGTATTAGCGTGATGAGGGAACAAAGGATTTGTGCGTTCTCTTTTATATATATAGATAGATTGGCTCAGATCTTCTTCCCTGTCATCGTCGAAGGTTTGTCGATTTCTACGGTAGTCTACAGTCGGAAGAGGTTCTTCTGGACCTGCGACAAAAAGAAATAATAATTAGCAAAGCAATCATATAAAGCCTATAGTGGTGAATATGATATATGATTAGGGAAAAATGTTTCTTTCATTGTCTTTTGTACAGACGAGAGTAATATTTTTCATTTCAATCAATGTCATTACCGTGACCATGTTTAGAGCTACGTAATTAAAAATCTCTTTGCGGTGTTTATTTTATGCTTTACCACACAGATTACAAAAGCAGTTGCCGTGCTATCATTTGATGAATGAACAAGAAAAATTGAAATTTTGTCATTACCGCGAGTGTGTATTTCCACTGTGCATTCAAGCTCTTCTGATATTTTTCTTGTGTTTTATATGGTACAACTATTGCAATGTTAAAATGCATTTAAATACACAACTGAGATAATTTCTCAGAAAAGCTTATCAGTATGTTCAGCGCAACCTCTTATTGGTAGGTGTTGGCAATCTATCTACCAAAATTGGATTTATCAATTTTTGAAAATTTAAATATTTTAAAAATGAAATGATATAATTTTCTTCCATAATCAAATATTAATCCAAAAGGATATGAAACATTATACTGTAGGTACGAGAAAGAAAAACGTAAAAATTGTTAACACACAACTTAGAAAAAAAAAAAAGAGAGAGAGAGAGAACAGTTCTGTAATTGGTCTTTTCATTAGTCCGAATGTGTTCAAAAACAAATTCGTCCCGAAATATCATTGTTGTTGCCTTATTTTCACAATGGAAATAACTTTTCTTGCAGTCTTATTGCAGATTTCAAATGATAAGCGGCATGGCCTTGAGTTGGCCTCACGCGGCGTCCAATTGGCTTTGAGTGGTGTTGACAATTCACGACAAGCAGTCCTGCACGCTGACTTCTCGCGCTACTGCGAATCTTGACAATACCAGAGGCGCTTATTAGAAATATTGTATTAGCACATCAACTGCTCACTTTACGAAGTAGAGAAAAGAATTACGAACACATACGTGAAAACTACATCTTTTTATGTCAACTGGTTGTTATGATACACGCTTTTAAAAGTTTCCATATAAAACAATTAGTAAAACGAGCGATGAGTCCCGCGTCTAATTTCCAGTGGATTTTTCTTCAATTTGGAAATAAAACTCAACTTTTATTACAGAATAATCATGGGTGTAACCAGCAGGTTGTTCTAGGGGAACATTACTTTCAGGGGGAGGAAACCTTTTAACACATTTAAAAGAGAACAAATGATCTCTTTCAGAATATGAAACCATTTTAACTCACCATACATACTATACACATGTTATATTTTCACGATGCTACCTTATCAAAAGACGGATCTTGACAGTACTGAGTTGAAAACCGGATTGTAGATGAATCAATAAGCTATTCATAAGAAAACAAATGCTGTTTATAGCAGTCTGTTTATCTGACTTTGTATTTATATGGGTTAAAATAGTAAAGGAAAAAAACTCGAAAAAATATCAACTCAGATATTATTATGCAATAATCTAATAGAGAGTTCATACGGTGTGCTCCCAGTTAGGGAAATGAAAATATAAAGCATATGGTTAATTTTAGTTGTTTTAATTAGGTACAGAAACCGTATTGATGATGTTTGATTTTTTTTTAATTTTCATATTTTATTATAAACGTCCCTCATTTGCATTAACTATTAAATAAGTTTATTAAACACATACCATGAACCTCATTTGGAGTTGGAAATAGTTTGGAAAGACAGGCCCCCCCTTTTCCCCCGTGGCTACACGCCTTTGGAATCTGATTCATTTATATATATAATATGCCTAACATCGTAAGAACAAAGTATGGGAAGTTCATAATATTGTTTTGAAATTTACTTCGGGATAAATTCTTCCTTTTTCGACAGAAAAAAACGCAGTATGTTTTTTTTTCCTTCACGTTTCACTACCTTACATATATGCGACCACTTATTCCCTCTTTCCTCCTTCAGCAGGGATTCAAAAGTACCAGGCGTCTGAATGGTGTCGTAAATTATCGTAACTCAAAACAAACTTGATTATATGGACTTGCTTAGGAATCAGACGGATTGTTTTTGTGTGACCTAGACCAAGCCCAAGAATGTTATTTGTTATGAAAACTGAGAAGGAAACAAAGGGCTAGTTGTGTAACTAGCACAAACAGAAGTCATCAGTGTCTGGCAGGGCCGGCGCTAGCAGTTTTGCCGCCCTGGGCGGTACTTTCAAATGCCGCCTCTTTAATCCGCAAACCTTATTTTGACAGAGGACGTTCAGGTATTAAGAAAAAGTAAGATACCATATTTAAAAATATGCATGAAAAGTAAACAAAAAATTAAACTACCTCTCTCGAATGCTTACGTAATATTTAAACGACTCCGTACATGACAGCTGTACGTGATATACAGCAGGGCATACAGAAAATTAAAAAATATATATGCTTTAGTCCGACTAAGGATTTTAATTTTTAAGCTTAGTTTATATCAAAAGGTATTTTCCATAATGTGGAGCATAAAAATAATATAGTGAATCAGATATTACGGCAAAAGTAAGTGATTAGCCTAAGCCTTATAGCGTACTAAAATACAATAGAAATACACAAATTTTACATATCTTAATTGAAAAAAAACTTTTCTTACTTTGATATGATCAAATTCCTTTATCACATTCGCGTAGTCCAATGTTTCAGCCAATTCGTGTTCCATTGATATCATCACTAGACCACCTAAGCGTGTTTCAGATATGGAAAAACGTAGACAGTTTTTAATAAGCTTAGAGTAAGTTTCGAAAAACTTCTTTCTCTACTTGCCACTGTTACTGGTAAGGTAAACAAAATCATAAGGCAACACTGACATTGGGAGCAAAGTCATATTCCTTAATTAATTTTAATATCTTTTGTTGAACTTTTAGGCTTAATTGTAGCCGATAATAGTTTCAGTTCGTATTTCAACTCACTGGGGTTAATATCTTTCGATTCTTCACGTATTAAATGCAGGCACTTTTCAGACAAAAGTTCAGGTGGCATATCTTTCAGATTACTTATGCTCGAAATACTCGCTGTGATGTTTAAGTTGCCCAAACCTTTTTCTTAAAGCTAACAGAATGACGTCCAGAACTTTGTAATAAAAATCGATCTTGTATTTTGTTTTGCGGATCTTCAATAGCTTCATCCTTTGCCTCGTACTGAAACTGTCTCTTCTTCTTTCGACTTCCACTGTATTACCTATTCGTGGATAATCCATATCTAATACTGATGCCAACTCCAACGCATCAACTAAGTAAGGTTGAAACTATGCATAATTTCTGCTCCTCTGAAAGTATTTAGATATATTTTGAAGAAACCCGACTGCATCCGAAACATGAGAATCAATGCTTTGGAGACTTTTGCTTATTATGTTTATGTGGAGTGACAAGTCATACCAGATAACGAGTGAGCAAAGAAAGTAAAACCACGCAGCTGGTTTGCTATACATAGAGAAACGCAGGCGACCATTCTGTTTGTTCTATTGTCATTACTTATTTGAAGTAAGGCATCATAAACCTCTCCTATTTGATATCTAAGTGGAGTTAGAGCATCAATTCGGCTCTCCCACCGTGTGGTGCTGAATAATTTTAAAGTGAGGCTGCTAATATGTTCCTTTTATATGGCCCAACGTTGAACTGACGCAGAAAAGGAGTCATAAACTTTTTTTTTAACTATATAAAAAATGAAACGGTGGACTGAGGTGTTTTGGTTGCATCGTTAACGACAAAGTTTAGTAAAGGAACATAAAAGGCTTGGGTTACTTCTAATATTCTCTTCTGAATACCTGAATGTTTGCTTTTCATATTGGAACCATTATTATATCTTGGACCCTTCTTGTCTTCGATAGGAAGTTCATTTCCTTTAGCTGTTTAATTATTACTTCTGCCAGTCCTAGACCAATGGTGTCTGTTACTGGTACGAAACCAAGAAAGTGTTCGCAAATTTTTACAAAGCACTCTTTATTACTGTATGTAATTTGTACAAAACGATTGTTGTCATTTGCTCTGTACCAGAAATATCTGGTGTACAGTTTAGTATTATACTATAATATATTGCAGCTCTCAACAAAGACAGTATTTTACTTTGAATTCACTCACTAAGAATTGGAATAATTTCATTTTGAACATCTTTTCCTTAGTAATGGTGGTATTTATTTTGTCCTCCCATGGTTCTTTTAATGTGTTCGGCCATGACGCTGTCAAACTTATATTGCTTAAATATAAAAACAATTATATATAACATGTTCTCTAAAATATACTATATTGTGATTTGAAGATTTTGTAAATTGGTTAAAAACTCGCTGCTAGAACCTAAATATCTCTAGGTGTTGTAGGCTAGAACCGCCTGTCTCAAGTGGGATTGTACCTTTTGCATACTTGAAGTGGAGCGTTAGAATATTGCTGAATAGAAATATATATATATATATATATATATATATATATATATATATATATATATATATATATATATATATATATATATATATATATATATATAAGACTTGATAATATCTGCCCTATTTGAAAATCTTATCTACGCCGCAGCAAGGGAAATCTTGAACGAGATATCTATAGCTAGTAGTGATCATTGAAAATGAGGGAAATGCTTTGAATTTCCTGAGTGAGTATTTTCCTGAATGTGAGTGAATTAAGTTTAATTACACTCTCAGGTGAACAAAATTTTATTTTTCCATGTGGGCCTATTACGAACCATTATGTTTTGATACTATTCTTTTCTTTTCCAAATTTTGCCGCCCACTAGATGTGCCGTCCTGGGCGGTGGCACGGCTCGACCCTCCCTCGCGCCGGCCCTGGTGTCTGGGTTACTTTCTTTCGCGGTAGTTCGTTTCTTCTCCAAAATTATAGTTGACAATGTCTTTAAGCAAACCGAGTACAAGTGCGGAGCTTTCTTTAATAAAAGATAAAAATAAAAAATAAAGTGCTACGAAATCAGGCTCGAAAAATTATTTTTTGTGTTTACATTTTTTTAAGCCCATGATAATAAATTTATAAGACTCAGATTCAGACAATGACGACATATTAACTGACATAGACGATAGTGAAAGTAGTGTTGAAGACGAGTGTTTAACATATCCACTGGAAAAGTTAATAGGTAAGTAATTTAATTGCTATATATACTTCTAGGATGCACAGTCAAAATTCTTGAGTTTGCTGGAATAGTATATTTACATTGCGAATAATGTTGCCAATGTATGTGTCATAATCTCAACTGGAGGAAGAGCGAGAAGGGAAAGGGGAGTCCATGATCCAGCAACACCGCGCGGAATATCGCGCACCATTGGCTATTGCCCGTGATGCTTTACATCTGAAACACACAGTAGGTTTTTTATTGTGCCATGCGTTACACTTTTTTTTTTTTAATTCAACACTGGCTCGAGATAAGAAAGACACAGCTATAGCGCTGAACTCAAATTAGAACTTAGTTTTACACTTGAATGTCTTACAATATAAATTTAGAACATACCTTAACAAAGTAGAAATAAATAATATGGTAATTACTTTTTAGTTAGAAGCATTGTTTTCTGTAAAGTAAAGCATTAAAGAAGCTGATCTTACCAAGTATTTCTGTGAGGTTATATAAATTAGACTGGTGGAGTGGAAAATAAATAAGTAAATACATACATTACAGTTTTATTTGGAAACAAAACGTTTTGGGATTAAAAAAAGAACGATGTATTAAATGTTAATTTCGAGAATCTTCAGTCTAGCTTAGCCAACATGCAGTGCTGTTTCTCAGTGACTAGAAGCATAATAGGGAAGATAAGAGTTTGATAAATGTCAAACAAGCTCTTAGTTGAATTTCTGCATAAATGTTAGAGTTAATAACTTTTAACACTGCAGTGGTTGCGTGAACATCCGTAACACCGTTGGTCGCGTGGAGGACAGTGGTCCTCCACTTAGAATTTCTTACATTTGATTGTTTTCTTATATTTGACTGAATTTTTAATACTTATTTTGTAGTACTGTGTGGGAAAAATCTGCACTGACGGGTTCCAAGAGAAGCGCGAAGTTAGATGACAGCTCAAAATTATTAGTGTTACCGAACGCTGTCAGTAACAAAATCAAATTGCCTGGAAGACTATTGTCCTTCACGCCACCACTGCAGTGTTAAAACTTTATTCAACTAAAAACTATATTATAAAATACACAAAAACAGTGGGAATAGACTTACCCTTTTTTTTCAGTATCGGCTAGGAGTCATGAAGTTGATTCCATACTCATCGGCTACCTTACGAAGACTCCGCCCATTTTGCAGAACTTCCTCGGAAGCCCTCTCGTACAATCCAACAGGAGTCTTTCCTCTGTCAATCTTTCTTTTGTAAGTCCTCATTTCTTTTTTAAGTTTCGCCTGTTCTGCAATAAAAATGAATAAATGCATTAAGCTAATTATACAAGCAAGAGTTTGCTATACCATTATTATTGTTATTCTTTACTAAAGTTTATTTAATCCTGAATTCTGTATTATTTTTATTGCAACATAATATTGTTGTCTACAAATTATCTATATTCACCACACAAGGCACATGTAACAACTTACCCCGCTGGCACTGCAACGTTTGCAACAACCAGCCCCATGCGTAGTCATTCCACAAAAAAGTACACTAACCAGCAAACAAAGGCATCAATCTAACAAATTTGTACACTGTTTTGTAGACAACGCATGATAATTAACGCTATTTTTTTTAAAAATACAGTCTTCTAAAACTTGGTCTGTAGACATGAAAAAAACCGTTCAAAATTTTTGAAAAAAAGAGAAAAATACATTTTTTTTTTAAACTTACCACGTGAAGTTGGTTCGAAACAGCTTTCGTTCCTCCCTCACAGACAGGTGCCAACTCAAGTACAATACCACGATACGTGAGCAGCTGCTGCTATCTGTTGGTAGTCCACAAAGCTACATGTAACAACCAACCCCGTTCACCGATACGTCTTATCCTTTTCGGGATCTTATGGTACAATTTGTACCATACGGGTGTTTCGTGCTACATTGCGTTATATCTCTCCTATTTGAGCTTTTTCCTCCGTTTTTTTTTTTTTTTTTTCAAGTCCAGAGGCATTGTAGAAGACGTTACGTATGGTTTCACACCTTCCTGCGTCGAGACATAGGTGCTGATGACGTCATAACTTTAAACAATATATTTTCTTTTATTAAGCCTATGTTCATTATTTTTTGGCGGGCTTATTTTTGTACGTAGAAGATTGAAATTTTGCACAAACATTCAGTTCACCGAGTAATATTTAAAAGATTTTTTTTCTTCAGATTTCTGCGTTAGCAGAAGGGAGTTCAGGGGGGCAAAAAGGTTTAAAAGAGGGATTTTTTTTTTACAAAAAGTCCCTTTTTCACTATTTTTACGCCTCAGATACATGATGGAGACACGTAAATGGTACCGTCTGAAAGGCAGTTCTATTCTGAAGAGAATGATGTGCAAACCATGATCCTAGGGTAATTAGGGATATCTCAGGGAATTTTTCCAAAATATCCTTATGTACACGGGAATATGGGACATTGTCGGTATATATATATATATATATTTTTGGCGGGCTTACTTTTGCACATAGAAGATTGAAATTGTGCACAAACATTCAGTCCACCTAGTAGTATTTATCAGATCTCTGCGTTAAAACAGGGAGGGTCCAGAGGGGCAAAAAGTTGGAAAAAAGGGTATTTTAACCTAAAAATACCTTTCTTCGAGATTTTCCACCCTCAGATACATGATGGAGACACGTGAGTCGTACCGTCTGAAAGGCAGTTCTACTCTGAAGAGAATGAATGGCGAACCACGATCCTAATTAGGGATGTCTCAGGGAATTTTTATCAAAATATCCTACTGTATAGGGGAATATGGGGTATTGTCGGTGTATATATTTTTGGCGGGCTTACTTTTGCACCTAGAAGATTAAAATTTTGTACAAACATTGAGTCCACCGAGTAGTATTTAACAAATTTTTTTTCAGATCTCTGCATTAAAACACGGTGGTCCAGAGGGGCAGAAAGTTGAGAAAAGAAATATTTTTAACAAAAATCTCTTTCTTTGGGATTTTTCCGCCTTAGATACATGATGGAGGCATGTGAATGGTACCGAATGAAAGGCAGTTCTATTCTGAAGAGAATGATTGGCGGATTATAATCCTAGAGTAAATAGAGATGTCTCAGGATTTTTTTTTTTACCTGAGATCAGGGTCTTTGCGGTAATTTGGGGCATTGTGGGGATTCTTGATAAAATTTCTCCCGCCCTTAGCTACTATTCAAGATAGAATCTTGAAATTTGGTGCATACATTCAGTCTACTAAGTAGTATTTATCAGATTTTTTTTTAGATCTCTACGTTCACACAGGACCGTTCCAGAGGGTCCCAAAGTGTGAAAAAATGTTTTCCCCCGAAATATTCCCTTTGACATAACTTTTCCCTCTCATGGTATATGGTATGGGTATATGGTGTAGGTGGTACCATTTGAAAGCCCGCTCCATTCTGAAGAGAATGGGATATGGACCATGATTCTAGGATAAATAGTGACGATGCAGTAGCTGCTTGACTGAAAGTCTAAAAAATACCCCAAAAACCCTAGATCCGGAAGGGATACCATTATTCAGTTTTGCTTATGAAATCAATTTAGAAAGGTTCTAAGTCATTCCTAATACTAGTGCACCTAATAATACATTTTCTAATACTTAAGCAAATCCAAAGAAATAGGGAAGTGTTGATACTACCTAAACAGAATATGTAGGTCCGTGTAGTGAAATGGAGGCTTTTGTTTGTTTCAGTGAGCTAACGTAAGTTATGTGGCTCAACCTACATCTAGTAACCACATACAAATAAATGGAAAATTACTACTTTGCACAAAAAAACGACAAATTTTTGTTTCCCTGTCTTTTAGATTTAATCAAATATTAGCACTGGCATTTGATTTTTCATTCGCAATGTCAATACAGCACAGGCATTAACTGTAGTAAGGATATCAAGTTGAAACGGTTAAGGAATGCAGCCATGTTAATATTGAGAAATATTTTGAAGGGTGTAGCTCCCGGCTCTGCACTGCTTTGGTTCTATCTTCGAAAGGGATATAATTTCTGTCCCACACAAATTTTGCACAAAGTTTGGTTTGATTCGGTGAAGAAGTGCAGCCGATAATGTAAATTAAATATACAATATTTAGGTAGATTAGGCAGACGTAGAAACATCCCTATCCTACCACTTATTTGACCTATCTTTAAAAGGAACCGATTCAATTTATACAGCTTGTCCCGTGTGACAGTTCCGTGTTGCCAGATATGAAGATTAAAATGTAGCGTGGTTGTGCTTCAAAACCAGCGGATTTGAACTACTTGTAGCACAAATATAAAAATAAATTATATTGCAGCTATTTAGTTTTACTAATGTATCTATCTATCTATGTATCTCTCTCTCTCTCTCTCTCTCTCTCTCTCTCTCTATATATATATATATATATATATATATATATATATATATATATATATATATACGAAGGTCACTACGAAAGTTTTGAGATACGCATTCTTGTGGCACTGTATTTGAATTCCAAGAAACCCATATTATATTTGGGTTATCGTTTTTCATGCATATGTAAAGAGAATTATTATTACCGCACAGGTTAGATGCACCATCAATTGCAATATCAAAGCATTGTTGAATACTGATATCAAGATCAGAAAAAAAAAGTTCAACAGCATCATGCAGTCTGTAGTAGTAACTGACGAATTAATCCAAGGAATTGAGATACTATTCGATTATCCTTTGACTTACAATATCTAATACACAAAAATAAATGTTTCACAAGAAATATTGGTTTATTCATGAATGACAAAATTTAAAAAAAAAAAAAACATGATCCTTAATTTTATATATGAAAACAAAAAAGTAGCGTATTTTGAAGATTTATAGCCCACAAATAATTACAGGGTAGCGTGTCGCCCAATTCGAAATTTTTGTAGCGAGGGTACTTAAAAAATCGCCGAATCCGCTACTTGTAGCCCAATTTGGCAACACTGACAGTTGTTTTCCTCTGTTTTTTTCTTCCTGTACGTGGTCATAACAATCAGCCAAGAAGGACTGTTTCTACGCCAACAGCACGTTCAGGCAATCATAGTGGCTCATTTCTCTCGCTCTGCAGTGGTGAACATTCCATCCTCTCCTCACGTTGCCAGTTTGAATATAAACAAATGCACATTGTTTTAGTCGGGTGTCAACTTGAGTAGTGAACCTGCTGGTAGCATTCGTTTTAGTTCTCTTTTGTGTCATTTAATTTTATAAAAGTGAGATTTACTTGCAGTGAATGATTTCGTGTTTCGTGTATACGGTACTTCAGTGTTTAGTGCATTATTTATTTCTGATTCTCTCTCTCTCTTTTGTGCGTTTGTGTGCGTGTGTGTGTATGTCCTGTGAAATGGATGAAGTGAGAGAAAGTTCAAATCTTGTTCGTCGAAGAAGGGGGCGACGAAGAATTCACTCGCCTGTAAAGAAATATTCAAAAATTGGACAGAGTGTCCCTTTACGAGGCCAAGCTCGCGAGATGGTGTGTTCACTACGCGAATACTTTGAGTGGGAAAGAGAAAATGGTGGTCCCCTTATCGATTTAAATCGAATTACAGAAAGGACAGCGGCTGCGCTTAAAATTAGCAGAAAAACAGTGGCGCGAATTGGGAAAGAAAAAATAAGGAAAGAGGAGGAACTTGGGGAGAAGGAAGAACAAGGAAAGGACGAGCCTGGACCATCGCAGGTACTGCTTGAAACTCCAGGAAAACATCGCTGCTATGAAAAGAAGGTCACAAATCTTGATTCATTCCAGCGGGATGCCCTTCGTCGCCACATTTACTCTTATTATATGCGCAAGGAGCATCCTACATTAAGCAAGCTCCAAGCCAGCCTTAAAGAAGCAAATTTGTTCCACGGAAATAAGTTCTCACTTAGAAGCTGTCTCATAGATCTGGGGTTCGAATTTAATAAATTCTCCAAACGCACAGTGCTGATGGAAAGAAGTGACATCGTGGCTTGGCGTTGTCGGTACCTCAGAGCTATGAAGAAATGTGATTATAATAATGTGGTTTGGTTAGATGAGACATGGGTCAATGCACGTCACACATTAGAAAAAGGCTGGACCGATCATACTGCGCATAGTACAATGAACGCTCCAATAGGGAAGGGGGGAAGAATAATTGTTCTTCATGCTGGCACATCTCGTGGTTTTGTCCCAAACTGCCTCCTCATTTTCAGATCTAAAAGAACTGGTGATTATCACGAGGAAATGAACATCGATAAATTTACAAAGTGGTCCAAGAATCTCTTTTGGAAAACATATCCCCTAAATCCATCATCGTTATGGACAATGCCCCATACCATTCTGTTATGCTCGACAAACCTCCAAAAACTCAGTCCCGGAAGTCTGAGGTCTTGGACTGGTTAAAGCGCAATACCAGTGTACAGTTAGAACCTGACATGAAGAAGGCAGAGCTTCTAGAACTGGTGACCATATACAAGCCCAAATTCCCTTTGTACAGAATCGACGAATTAGCAAGGGAAAAGGGTCGCCAGGTCATAAAACTTCCCCCCTACCACGCCCACTTTAACCCTATAGAAAATATTTGGGTGCAAGTAAAAGGATACGTCGCGAGGGAAAATAAAAAATTCATAGTGGCAGAAGTGGAAAGACTTACAAAAGAAGCAATTGATAGTGTCACTGCGGAAGATTGGGCTAATGTTGTTCAACATTCAAAGAAGCTCCTAGACGAGCAATGGGATAAAGAGGGAATTCTTGAACAGTGTGTGGAGGGAGTGATAATATCTGTTAATTCCAGCTCCGAAAGTGACAGTAGTAGTATTCATAAAACCAATCTGGGGCCACTTCCTCAAACCAGGCTTTTTTATATATGAAATCCCCCAGCATAGAATCTAATTATACACATCGAAAATTACATCTTCCCCACATTGACCCCCCGCCACTGTCCATGGTACTTAAACAAAGTTACAAAGCGCAAAGTAGATTGAGTATTGTACCTTGTGCACTTGCTTTTATCACATTTCAAATGATAAAAGCTTACATCTAAAACTACTTACATCTAAAACTTACATCTAAAAACTTACAATGCAAACCTACACAAAATATATTTATTGCATCTTAATCTCCAGTTTATAAGCTTTCATTTGACACTTGAATCATAAAAATCCGTTAATAATTAGCTTAGAAAACTCAATGAGAAGGAATACATATAACTCCGGAACAGATGATCTGTCACTGATTCATTTTGAACGATTCCAGTACCAGCACAGGACCTTCCAATCCGATTCTCTTTCCTTCTCTTCACACCAACATACATATATATGCATTAGCCTCTTCCTTCAACAGAACTTTTAGCTAGCAATGGCGAGATGGCGCTGTATATCAATGACGTAGTCTCCTTCGGGGAGAATACATCATACATGACGTCATTGAATCCGTGACGTAGTCTCCTTCGGGGAGAATACATCATACATGACGTCATTAATCCGTGACGAAGTATCTCTCGAGTCTCTTTCTTTCTTTCCTACCCATTAACACTCAGCGATACCAGAATATCAGAACTAAATCCTAAGTTGCAAGACAAAAAAGAAAAAAGTCAGCGTTGCCAACCCAATATTTTTTCGATACGTTCCAGGATTTTAATTTTTCAAGATATCGCTTTAAAACATATAGGGATGAATTCACCCCATTACTAATAAATATGATAATTGTTAAAAATGAGTTGGCAACACTGATAGTCCCACCCCCAAATAACGTTAATATTTAATACCTCGGCCCCTAATTAACCGATTTCAAAAATTCAAACGGTAAATGAATACTAATAACATAGCCAATTTTATAAAATGCATAAATGGTTGCATAACCCTCAGGATATGTTTCCCTTTTTCAATATCTCTACTAATTTTCATCAAATCGAAAAAATAAAAAATACTACCATAATCACAATAAAATTGTAAAACTTTATTAAAGAATTACATTTTCCCGAAAACTCAAAAATAAACCCGTAAAAAATTCCCGAAATTTTGAATTGGCTATAACATCGTCAAATATTAACCGATTTTCAAAATTCAAACGGCAATCAATAGACAAATAAATTTTCTATCTATCGAATGTTTTGTAGGTTGCATAACTCTAAGGATATAATTACAAAAACTCAAATACCTTTCTTATTTATACATGTATCTTTAAAATTTAAATGACATTATGTTCTGTATATCCAAAGGCCTTAGCTTTTATAGTGTTGATACTATAAAAACACTTATACACTTAGAACATACTTAAAATTACAAGTTCGGATATTGATAATGGAATCTTCTGTTAACCTCGTTCTCTATAGGAAACAACGACTTCTTAAACTCTGTCCACTGATCGTAATTCAAGCTGAATAGACAGCCGTTAATATCAAAAACAACTTGAACTTCGGTTTGCACATTTTTCACAATTACATTAAAGTTATTAGTAAGAATGAACTTTTTTTGAGGATCCATTTTAATCGCTCTATTTTTTACTTCTGACAACATATTTTTGTTCATTTTTGTTCATTTTTTGGATTTACATACAAAACTCAACAGTTGGATAGTTTTCTTTTAGACCAGTGTATTTGATTTTTATTCCATCTTTAACGATCTCATCAATCATTTTATCTGTTAAGTGTTTTGTAAATCTAGGTGGAAGAAAAACCTTGAACTTCTCACACTCAACTAATATGCTCTTTCCAAACTTAGTTTTAATCTTTTCCATTTTCACAATCTTAAATTCTGTATTTAATTCTAATTCTCTTAATCCAATAACTTGTTTTGTTCAAGACTCCCAAGTTTATTTAAAAGCTCAATATGACTCGACATCGTATTTATTATATAGAAAATCAATGAACACTCTTCAATTTTTATCTTCACCAAAATATTTTAATCATTTTTGTCAATTTCGTTTTATGGAAAACTTCCATAAAACAATCGTTAATGAAAACAGTTTGAGGATGCAAGGGTATCTTTTCGATACCCTTTAAAGTCGCCTATGGCTAACTGATAAAGGGCCAGTGATACTGGCCCTTAGATCCTTGAATTGTTTTTGATATTTTGCTAACTATCTAAAACTCTTCTACTACTTTCTCATTCTTAGGGTCATATGTAAAGTTCTTTCGCCCAATTAAAATCGCATAACATATGGTATCAGCAGCCACAGCTTCTGCAAAGTCTACAACAATCTTTATGTTTGTTCTCTCATTTACCGATACATTTTTCCTCTTACTACAATTAATCACATACATTGGTCTGTTGTCTATAAACTCTTTAGGGTCATAGTACATTTCGGTGTTGCCACATGTTATTCTCTTAAATGCAGTATACTCTTCGTACATCTTAAAATAATCCTTGTTAGCAATATCTAAGTTTCTTGATTCTTTTGGAAATACCTCATTCCTCCCATTCTTAAGATAGATATTCTTTACCTTACAATGATCAAACTTACTTGCATCTGCTGTTTGTTTACTACTTCTATCACTTTAGAACATTACAACTACGAAATCAGGCATATCAAATTGTCTAGAATTAAATTGAGTAGTAACATCAAACTCCAAGAAAGAACCTACAACAGTCTTTTGAAGACATTGATAAGTATGGAATGAAAACATGACTTTAGGCTCTTTAAGAATATTCAACTTTAACTTGTTTTCGTAATTAGATTCGTATTCAACAATAGGCATTCTTATCTCCATACTTTTTATTGTTATTTTTCCATCATGAGGAGCTGCTCCTGATCCAGTCCATTTGTACAAAACATCGTTATTGTTGTTAGCTTTTGTAAATGTTATTCTCAATCCACCTTTCCACATAACCTCTTTATAATCACTTAAAAAGCCTGGAATTAATCTTAATGGATACAAAACACTAAAGTCCTTTCTCAGACCAAGTTTATCATCTGTTTCAAATCCTGCTTGTTTTAGATATTCAACTTCTGGCTTGGAAATCTTTAATGTTCCAATAGCTGTAGATGTTATTCCAGGTAGTTCAATCTTATCTATAACAACTCCATGCTCTCTAACCTCAATTTGAGAAAAGAAGAATGGGAAGAAGTTATCTACAAGTTTTATAGTATCATTTGCACCAAATGTTCCTCCAACTGATGCACCAACAACTTCAAAAGTCATATGACAATCTGCTTTGTGAGGATGTATAAAGCCATCGCCCACATTGAAATCGAACTCAATATCTTTGTTAGCTTCATTCAAATTATTAAATGTTCTTGTGTTAGCCTTAAAGCTCTGTAACTCGTAACTCTCAACACTATCCATTTATTATAAAGAAAATCTTGAAACAACGCTTTGATGGGATATACCCATAAAAGAATCATACATAATAACATTTAAAAACTTATAACCCCCATCCCAACTTAACCTTAGCATTCATAGCAGTACCAACTCCAAAAGCAGCTAATCGTTTACCAATTGGCGCATCACTACTAAATGCTCTTTTCCATGCTTTAGTTTCTAGTTCCTTATCTGCAATATGTCTTGACTCTCTATCTTTATTGTCTCTGTAGTATATATCGTGTTCTTTACAAGCCTCATCTAATGGATTAATACCTTCATCACTTCTCTGTAACCTTTCTTGAAGCTTAGTCCCAGGCCCGCAAAATCTAAAACCTGGAATATGTAATTCAAATGGGAGTTTATTAATCAAATCATTTACTAATCCTTTTCCAAGCTTCTCATCATTCCAGAATCGTGGTGGTAATGTATTTAAGATCTTAATCAAATAACCTATACCTTTTGGATCATTAGGAATAAATTGTGAAAGCTTATTATTAATCATACTCACTATACCTACTTTCTCATTGTAAAAGTTATTATTTCCAGCCTTTTCTTCTCCATCTATAACTATTAACCTATCTATAAGCTTTCTCACATCATCCATCCATACATACTCTTTAGGTATCTCTGTATATTGTTTAATTCCTTCACCAGTCCTTTTAGGTGTCGTGTTCTTTTTAGGAGTTGGAGGTAAAGATGGTTTAATATAATTATCCCAAATAGGCTTGATAATATTAATGTACTTAGAACCTCTACTAGATGCTACTTTTTTATCTCGATTATATTTTTGGAAGGCAGCATCTGATTCTATTATTATTTCCTTGTACTGTTCAAAATCATCATCATCATAATCTTCAATGGTTTTATTAGTATTCACCGTTAACAATTCCCATAGACCTTCTGTTCCTTTATAAGTTTTACCATTAATTATCAAATCATCACCATTCACTTTAACTTCAGAATTTCCTATCTTGTTTATTATTTTTCCATCTTCTTCTACAGTTCTTATTCCAAACACAGTATCATTTCTTTTACTATAATATTTCGTTGCAAACTTACCAAATGACTGTGCTGTTGTTAAAGGTTCTACTCCTTCCACTTTGTCTTTAATTTGTTTTCTCATTTGTTTTATTTCTCCCGTTATAGGCGTATCACTACTACTTGGGGAACTATCATAAGTTATCTTTTTAGGTGTTTCTAGTAGACTGGGATCTATTGAAGCCGTCTTATGTGCAACTGGAACAAGTTCAGTTATTAGATTTTTATTTTGTTCTGCTACTTCTTTGATCTCACTCCCTAAGTTTTGAATAGCATCGATTACAGGCTGTTCTTGTGTCTTAAATTTATCGTATATACCTGCTCTTTCTTTCTTGCAAGATTTGAAGCCCTTTCTCAAGAACTCCTTCAACTTAATATTCTTATCAATTTCTTTCTCATCCATTTATTGTATAGCAAACGAACAAACGTTAATGAACGTCAAAGAACGTCAAAGAACGTCAATAAACGTCAAAGAACGTCAAACGTTAAAACGTAAAACGTCAATAAACATCAAACGTTTAAGAAGTGTTTTATCTTGTTCCTATACTTACCATTGTTTACCTTCCTTGTCATATCAATTACTAAGAAACCATAATCTTCTTGCCAACATTTTGAACACATCTCTTTAAATTTATCATAAGACATATCTCCTCCAACAAACTCATTATACACATGTTTAAGATTAGTGTCATCTTGTCTGAATATGCATAAGAAGTTGACGTTATCTCTTATAAGCTGTTTAGGTACTTTCGAATATGTTTGTGCAAGATAGAAACAGTCTAAATGTCTATGCCTACCTCTTGTAAAGTAATTTCTAACAGTATCTTGATTCTCCAAAATGTAATCGTCAAACACAACAACAGAGTATTTTTCACATTCATCAATAGGTACAATAGGATCATTACCGCTTAAGAACGTTGCTATTTGCTTCTTAAACTTTAGTTCTGCCTTCTCAAATCGATCTTTTAACTGCTCATACTTTGGCTGATTCATGCTTTTAGAATATATGTAGAAGTAATTATTGTTTAACCAACCTGGCTGTAATAAGAAGTTAAATAGCAAAAACGTCTTACCACACGCCGACGGACCCACGATAAGGCATCGAACATTATCAGGTTTAAGTTCTCCATTTCTTTTCTTAGCTGTTGTTTCTTTTATCATCTCTTTTACATCCCAATTAATAGTTTTCTTACTCATTTATTATAGAGAAAATCATCACCTTTTATGATCTTATTTGTCTTAGAGTATTCACAACCTAGAAACGCCATCCAAGATCATGTAGACGAAGAAGATAAGAAAAATTTTTCAGAAGTTAGAGGCATTGATTCAATGCCCTACGTTGGGGTCCACCAGCACTGGACCCCTTTCAAACAGTTTGAGGATGAACTGTAAGGTGAGCGTTTTGCTCACACTTTCAGGCCCTTCACATGTGAAGGGCCAAGGATTAGAGTTCTTTATACAAACACGAAACATTTTGGACCTCCGAATACAGCGGAGCAAATTTTATGATCTTATATCTTTAAGTTGTTCTCTGATTTTAAGCAACGTACCTTTTATATATTCACTATCCATTTCACCATTCAATGTTATTATCATCTCTAACTGTTCTTTAAATGAGTTAATACAAGTGACAATGGTTTTATATTCGTCTTTTCTTTTGCTTATGTTTAACTTAGAAGACAAACCTGTATTATAACACTTCCAGTTGCAAGAGACGTTGTTAATATCGAGTAAATTGTTACAGGTATAAAAATATTAATAAACCCAGTTGTTGCAGAAAGTATAACCGACAACGCGATCAAAGTGTAGTATGCATATTTAACAATTCGTAGTTTTCTCCTTTTCTTCTTTAAACTGTATTCTAACTTTTGAATGACATCTTCTATTAACTTGATTACTTTCTCTCTTGGAATATCTCTAGGTAAATCAAACTCATTCATTTATTATATAATAAATGGCTAAGGTATTTAAGCTAACGAGTGATACTTCTGTTTTAAAGAAACTCCATTACGAGTTAGACAACAGGAGCAACTATTTAAGTATAGGACTAGTTGGGTTTTACAGTACATATCTAAGTCCAAACATAACAACACAAAAAAACAGTTTCTCATATGGTGATAGACAAGTTTTTATACCAGAAGGGCAATACAGCTTAAACAGTCTTAATGAATATTTAAAATCTCAATCCATAAACATAACATTATCAGAAGATCATTTAAGAAATAGAGTTAAAATTGAAACTGATAGTAATGATGTTACAATTGGGAGTATAGGCACTGTCCTCGGGTTTAATGTTTTTGAAGTTTTAGAAAAGAACAGAACACATATTGGAAGTAAGTTGCCAAAGTTTCATCCGTTTGATACTATAAATGTTCACTGTAATATTGCAGATGGGATGTTTGTTAAAGATACAGAATACACACATAGAGAAACAGGAATTATAGCATCATTCAAAACAGATGCCGAGTTCAAACATAGTATTATTTACGAGCCTACTTATCCATTATTTTTTCCAATATCCAAAGACAAGGTTGATAATTTTGAGATAAGGATAACAGATGAGAATGATTCCTTAATTGATTTTGGTGGAGCAACAACAACTGTACTTTTACAAACTAAGATTTTCTCTTAAATAAATAGGAAGATGTGTTCTATTAAAGGTTGTATGTTTAGTGTTCCTTATAACGAACTAAAGGATCTAAATATTGATCATGTATTAACAAAGAAACAACTTAGTGATAAACCTAAGAAAATTAAAGAAGGTAAAGGAATGAATTTAACTTTAACTATTGCACAAATGAAAAAGATTAAGAAAGAGCATATGGGCGGTTTTATCTTTACAATTCCAGCCATTTTAGCAGCTTTAGGAGCAGTTGGCTCATTAGCAGGTGGTGCAGCAGCGATTACTAAAACTGTACTGGATGCTAAGAAGAATAAACAAGAACTTGAAGAACAAAAAAGACACAATATGGCTATGGAAGAAAAGCAGGGGGCAGGTAAACCAAAGAAGTCAAAAAACTAAAACCATTGACCAACTTCGATATAGAGAGGTTGGCTAAAGAATTAAAGATAAAACGATTTAGAGGTGTATTTATGAGTGATGAACTTCCACAAAAACCCCATGTACATGAGTGTGGTGTAGTTAACCTCGATAAATCAGAAAACATTGGTACTCATTGGATATGCTATTGGAAAAATAAAAACATAAAGTACGTGTTCGATTCTTATGGTGGTGTTCCTCCTAAACAACTGGTACAATATCTTGGTACCGAAAACTTACTTTACAATGACGAACGAATACAAGACTTTAACTCAGTTATATGTGGTCATCTTTGTGTTAAGGTTTTAAATCTTCTAAATCAGGGGTATCCTTTTAGTGACGTTATGTATATGATTAAAAATGATTAAGTGCTTTTATGGTATATCCATAAAAGTTTTGTTTAAGACTTTTACAGACGTCGGGAAAATCGACGGCTGTTGTGATGGTAAAGCAATCTTCATCAACGAGTCTGGCCTATATTCACTTGTACTCGACTCAAAAAAACCGGATTAACAGAGGACCCTGAAAACGGGACCTTGATTTGTTTTTTATTATGATGGTGTATTTTGCAACCGGAAAATCTTCCGTTCGGGAGTTTGTTTGTGTTTCTTCGTTAAACGCGTGTATTAGGGTCTTTGAGTCTTTCGTTTTTGACCAGGATGGACATTTTCTGTATAATAAATGAGTATGGATATATTTGGTAATGTTGTAGATAGAAAAGGTGATATTGATATTAGTGAAGAAAAATTAAAATTGTTGGAGAATTTAAATGATGTTGTTAGCGTAAGTCAGCTTAGATCGATAGAAGCTCAATTAGAGAACGATAGAAAACGATTTGAAGATGCATTAGAAACGTTACAAGACACATACATAAAGAAAGAAGATATTGAAAAGGTTAAGATGGATACTACTAGATTGATTATGCAAAAAGAAACCATGCCTCTACTATATCGATTAAAAGTTAAATACGTTAAGGAGCCAATCTTTAGAATATTTAATCTTTCTAATGGTTACAAATTTCTCTATAATGGGAAAATAATGCACATCGACTTAAGTTTGGATAAATACTTTCTAGATATATATTTGGGTGATACTTTGATTAAAGAGATACCTTTGACTTTAAGAAGAACGATATAATTACGATTAAACCAAATAAAAATTCTGCTATGGAAGAAGGACAATTATTGTTTGTTGTAATGTACATAGAAAGAGAGCTTTCCTAAAGACGTTTGCTATATAATAAATATGGATATCTTTGGTAATGTTAAAATGGCATCAGAGTTAGATAATACAGTTGTGAGAAAAGATATTGCTATGTTAAAAGAAGAGCTTAACTTCATCAAACGGAGTCATGTTATAGAGCTTCATAGTCGATTGATATCAGAAAATGTTGAAACTCCGTTCTTTTTAATACATAATCTATCTATCGTATACAAATTTCTTTATAAAGGTAGGTTAATGCATATAGAATCATCTTACAATACGTATTATATAGATATATATTTAAATGATTCTCTAGTTGAGACTTTTCCATTGCACTTTAATACAAATGATAAATTAGCAGTTAGACCATCTAAAGGTTCTGATCTGAAACATGGTAAATTACTATTGCTTCTTATGCATGTAGAAAGAGAAGACGAAGATAGTGATGATGATGATGGTGAGAATGTTGATAGCATAATATTAAACAGCGATAGTTATTGATTTTCTATATAATAAACAGGATATATTGTGTTAAGTGTAAGAAATCGACAGATACGAAGAAAGATACTATTAGAATTGAACAAACAAAGAATGGAAGATATCTAAAGAAAGGTATTTGTTCTGTATGTGGTGTTACTAAAACTCAATTCGTTAAAAAACCTGATTGACTAGAAGAAGGTAAAGGTGTTAGAGAAGACATTATAGAAGAAATTCACAAACCATCTAGAAAAAACTTTGACAGATTAAGTGTAGTTATAAAAGGTATCGATGATCTTTGGCAAGCTGATCTTGTAGAAATGGATAGTGGAGTATTAAAAGGTGTTTCCAAATTAAATAAAGGTTATAAGTATTTGCTAACGATTATAGATGTGTTCTCGAAATATGCGTTTGCTGTTCCTGTTAAAGATAAGAGTGGGAAGAATGTTACAGAAGCATTCGAATCCATATTAAGAACGAGAAAACCTAGTAACTTACAAACTGATCAAGGTAAAGAGTTTTACAATAAAGAGTTTAAGAAGTTAATGGAGGAAAATAAGATTAATCACTACTCAACCTATAGTGGTAAGAAAGCTTCTGTTGTTGAGAGATTTAATCGAACACTTAAGCAGAACATGTGGAAAAGGTTCACAACACAAGGAAATTATAAATGGGTAGAGATATTACCAACACTAGTTAAAGAGTATAATCATCAAATTCATAGAACAATTGGTTTAAAGCCTGTAGAAGTTAATAAGAAGAATGAGCAAATAATATTGGAGAAAGTGTATCAAAAAGAATATAAGCGTGTTAAGCCCAAATACAAGTTAGGTGATCATGTTCGTATAAGTAAGTCGAAAGGGTTATTTGAGAAAGGATATACACCTAATTGGTCAACAGAAGTATTTGTTATTAGTGAAGTTATTCCATCCAATCCGCCTACATATAGAATTAAAGATTTAGAAGAAGAGGATGTGCAAGGTAGATTTTACGAACCAGAACTATTAAAGACGAAGCATAAAGATGAATACTTGGTGGAAAAGGTGTTGAGAAAGAAAGGTGATAGAGTATATGTTAAATGGCTAGGGTTTGATGATTCGCATAATAGTTGGGTAGATAAAAGTAATGTTGTAGTGTAAATATAAATGTTTGTCTTTTATGGAATAATAGCCATAAAAGGTTGGTTTAAATTAGATAAGAGGGTAACGAAACGATACCCCCATAACATATATTTCCAGGGACCGAATTAATTTTTGGTGATTTTAAATTGATTATAGATAAGAACACAGGATACTTCAATGCTACTAAACTGTGTCAGAGTGGTGGTAAGAGGCTTGATCACTGATTAGAAAATAAACAATCAAAAGAGTTATTAGATTACTACAACAAAATTCGAAGTTCCCAGGATTCCGGGAACTTCAGAAACTCATCTTACACGGTAAAACTAGCTGGTAACGAAAATGAAGTTAAAAATAAAAATTTTCTATATAATAAATATGAGTACTATGGATAGTTCACTTAGTCTAAATGATATTTGCTACGAACAGATTAAAGACAATTATTGGTATGGTATTTTTGGCGATTTCAAATTGATTATAGATAAGAGTACAGGATACTTCAATGCTACTAAGCTGTGTCAGAGCGGAGGTAGAAGATTTAAACATTGGTTAGAAAATAAAGAATCTACAACAATAATAAAAAGATTAGAAGAAGAGCATCAATCTCAAAAATATATTACGCGGTTAGTGGAGGAAGAATAACAATAATCAGGGGTACATATGTTCATCCAGACTTGTTCCAAGAAAAAAAAAAGATGGTCTCAATTGAAAAAAGATAATGATAAGTCAGGTTTTGTTTATATAGCAACTACCAAACAGCACCAAGAGAAGAATATATATAAAGTGGGTTATACAAAAAACCTTGAACAACGCCTAGGTCAGTTTAATGAGTTTAGACTTGACTTCGAGCTATTTCATTATGAAGAAACGTATAAGACAAATGATGCTAAAAAGTTAGAGTCACTTGTGCATGAACAATTAGATGAATTTAAATATAAAGGTGAATTTTTCAAGTGTGAACTCAACACGATCAAAGAAGTTATAGAAGAAATTCGAGATGATGAAGTAATCGAAAAATTAAAAGGATTGGAGTTAAAAAATGAATAGGGGTAAAAAGGTAAGGGTAATGAGTTTTGGACATCACTATCAGAAGAAGAATTGATTAACAGTATAGATCGCTTGTATGATAGATTATTATCTGATAATTAAGGTTACAACAAGGGGGCCACCAGCACTGGACCCCTTTCAAACATACAACCTCATACAATTTTCAGCGAGAAAATACTTGACATTTTGGACCTCCGAATACAGAGGGGCTAAAAATTTTCTGAAATTTAGTACCATCTGCTTGCTTCTTTTGTTTTATGTTTGTATAAAGAAGTTTGGTTTCGCTGTGTGGGATTTTGCACATGGGGAAATAAGTTCCTCCGAAGCTAGGAATTTTAGAAACTCGTCTTACACAGTAAAACTAGCTGGTAACGAAAATAAAGTTAAAAATAAAAATTTTCTATATAATAAATATGAGTACTATGGATAGTTCACTTAGTCTAAATGATATTTGCTACGAACAGATTAAAGACAATTATTGGTATGGTATTTTTGGTGATTTCAAATTGATTATAGATAAGAATACAGGATACTTTAATGCTACTAAAATGTGTCAGAGTGGTGGTAAGAGGTTTGACAACTGGCTGAAAAATAAAGATTCTAAAGAATTATTGGAATACTACAATGAAAAATTAGCTTCCTATAATTGTAGGAGGCTAAATTTAACGTATTATATAGAACCAAAAGGTACAAACGAGAAAGATTTATTAATTTCTGGCACATATGTATACAAAAGAATTTTCCTAGCTATTGCGTTTTGGACATCACATGACTTTTACGAAAAATGTTCTGTAATCATCGAAGACTATTTCGTTTCTAATTTTAAACAAATTCAAGAAGACCAAGAAGAGCTGCAATCAAGAGTAGAAGAGATAGAACAACAAATGGATGAATTACGTTTGCACAATCAAGAACTAGAAAGCAAAGTTGATTATCTTAAAACAGTTGCAGCACCATATACAGAAGATCCAGGAAAGATACATAGGCTATTCATTATCAAGAAAAACCTTACTAAAGAACAACTTGAAAATATACTCCTTTACTATGACGAAGAAGAACGAGATCAAAAAGAAAGAATAGAACGATATAAGTATTGGGTTGGAAGAGTACAAACATGCAATTACGAAAGTAGGATTAAACAACTCAAACTTAAGTATCCAAGTATGAGTATTCTGCTTAACGTCGACGATCCAAACTCTATCAACTTATACAACAGAGCTAAAGAAAGATATGATGATAGAATAACTTGGCACGGTTCGCATATGAACACAGATTTAAGTGATATAGATCTTGTTGACAGGTTTATTCAGTTAAGAGACATTTAAGTATAAAAAATACGAGAAACTAAATATAAGATTGCTTTTATGGGTTAACCCATCAAAGTACAATTTAAGTGTTAAACATTAAACAAACCATCTGTTATAACACCGAATGCTAAATTCAATATACTACCTAAATCGGGATTATTATGATATTTTCTTATTATAGCTCTCCAATCTACGTAATGTCTAAATAAATATATAAACTCTACAGAGAGGTGCTGATATATTGAGATGTTTTGCCAATGAACTCTGTCTTTGAACTCTGCAATAAATCCTTCTGTTAAATTTTGAAACAATGAAATTGCTTCCCAATCTACTTTGTCAGCGTAATCTCTTATAAGGTTTTCTGATAATTGTTGAGTTTCAGATAAGCACCTCCAAGAAACTTTATCTGCATGTTCTCGTATAAAGGCTTCAGAGAGTTTGTTTCCATAAGATATAGCATCAAAATCAACTTTATCTATAAACTCACTAATAAATTCTTCAGATCGGTTTTGATTATACGATACTTCTTTCCAATCAACTCTATCTGAAAATTCTCTTATAAAGTCTTCTGATAAGTCTTGGCTTCCTGAAATAATCTGCCAATCAACTTTATCAGCTAATTCTCTTATAAACTCTTCTGATAACTTTTTCCATAAACATATTTCAATCAAATTAACTTTCTGCAGATATTTATGTATGAAATCTTCTGTAATGTGATCATAGTTATATTCCTCCTCATAATCATCATAACCTATAGATAACCATTGCTCATTAGTTAGTGAATCTAATATTTCATCGGATAAGTCCATAACGTTTGCATAGAGAATGTTTTGTATGAGAAATGAGTTCTTTTCTTTAGTGGCTTTCTTGAACAGATGATCTAACATACCTATGGACACGCTAAAATTTATTTTGTCTTCATCATTATAACCACCAATATCTAAATGTTTACATACACAATCAAATATAGGCTTGTAAGATAATATTTCCTTAGCACTAGTCATGTTTGTTTTTATTCTTAGATTTTTAAAATTTATTTCATTTTTGTTGGTTTTCTATATAACAAATATGGAGAAAGAATTTGATTTATTACATGATAGACTTAACCTTATTCATGAAGATCTTAAACTCTTAGCAGCACTACTAGAGAAGCAAATACTGTTAAAGGAAAAAGAATTATTAATAGCACAACAAAAAACATCTGATTTGAGTAGTGATGATGAATATAAATATGGTAGTGATGATTATGATTATGATGATGATGATGATGATGAGTAAGTTTACAAAAATGATTTAATTTTAAATGTGTATATGTGACTTTGATGGGTTAATCCCATAAAAGCCGTGTTCTAATAAAACGCGTAATATGTAGACAATGGCAGGAGTGTACAATGTTAAGCGTTGTATTAGGACAAATGAAAATGAACTGAAATAACCCGGTGAAGATAAAAATTGAAGATTTTCTATAGTATAAATAAGATGAATAATTATAGTAAATTCACTGTAGTAGAGTTAAGACGACAATGTAAAGAGAGGGGAATCAGAAGATATTCCCGATTAAGAAAAGCAGAACTGATAGGCCTTCTTAAACAACATGACGATGAACAAAGCAGAAAACAGATTAGAAATATATTCCCATTTAAACAAGAAGTATTTGAAGAACCGAAACCGAAAAGACCTAAGCTAAAAGTTGAATTGAAAGAAACATCATTGAAATATAGATTACAGACATTTAGAATAGAAAACATTGATGGATATAAAGATCCTTTGAAATTCTTAAATGCAAGTAGTAGGATTGTTAAAAATAAAATCAAGGACAGTTTTAAACTTTTCAATGCGCTTAAAGTTAATATGTCATTTATCTGTAAATTTAAAAAAGAAAATACGATACAAGAACATAATTTTAAAACTTCAAATGAAATAATACTCGAATTTACAGATTTAGGTGACTTTTGTAAAAAAGCTTCATACAAACTTATAAGAGAAATGGAAGAGTTTCAAAGTAAACGATCTGGATGGATGTTACATTCTATAGACTTTTTAGAATTAAGAATTAATAAGTCTGTATCAATGAGAGGTTCCTCTTACATAGAACTTCCATACATGATTAAGAAGAGAAGAGCATGTGTTAATATAAAGAATAATGATCAAAAGTGTTTCCTATACTCAGTCATATCTGCATTATATCCAGTTAAACATGGGCAGCATGGAGACAGGGTCTCTACATATAAAAAACATGAAGATAAGTTTAAAGATGTTTTTAAAGATATCCCATTTCCTGTACAAATTACTGATATAGCCAAGTTTGAAAAGAGAACTGATATTTCCATTAGTGTATTTAGTTTTGATCATAACTATTCAATTTTTCCACTTCGAATCGCACAAGAAAAGAAAGAAAAACATATTCATCTGTTATATCTTAAAAGTGAAAAGAAAACTCATTTTTGTTGGATTAAAGACTTGTGGAAGCTTGTAGGCAGTCAAATAACTAAAGATGGTCATAAAAGATTCCTATGTGAAAGATGTTTAGCTAAGCATTTTAAATCAGAAGAGTTATTAAAAGAGCATGAAAAATACTGTGGATTATATTCAGCTGCAAAAATCGTTTTACCAAAAGAATGGAATAAGGTACTTGAATTTGTTAATCATAAACGATCTTTGAGAATTCCATTTACAATTATTGCTTACTTTGAATCAATATTAAAGGAAATTATTACATGCCAACCTGATCCAGAAAGATCTTATTCAAACGCATATCAAGAACATAAACCAAATAGTTTTACATACTATGTCAGAAGCACTTTAGATTCTTATAAAAGCAAACCAGTAGAATATATAGGAGATAATGTATCAGATGTATTTGTAGAAAAATTAAAAGAAGAAGCTATTAAAATTGCAAAGATTTATGATACTTATAAACCTATGAATCGCCTTACAGAAGAAGAAAGAAATATATTTGAATCATCTGAAAAATGTCATATTTGTGAAAGAACTTTTAAAGAACTTCCACGCTTATTAGAAAAGAAAATAGAGAGGTTAAATATTTTAACTAGTTATTTAAAAAAGAAAATCGAAGAAGGTTATAAACATCTAGAAGAGGAATTGTATATGAAAAAAGATGATGATGATATTGATGATATAGATGACATGTTAATGGATATAAAAGAGCAAAAGGAGGATATAGAAGTTATACTTGATGAATGTACTAAAGAATTGAAAAAGACTATAAACAATATAAAATCATGTATAACCAAAGTTGCTGATCATGATCATTTAACTGGAAAATTTAGAGGAGCTGCTCATTCTTATTGTAACATAAGATATACAAACCCAAGATTTATTCCGGTGTTCATTCATAACTTATCTGGATACGATACACATCTATTTATAAAAAGTTTAGGAGGTGGAGAATTAGAAGAAAAGATAACTATAATACCTAACACAGAAGAAAAGTATATTACATTCTCAAAAACGATAAGATACAAGAATAAAGAAAATAAAGAACGATCAATCCAATTAAGATTTGTAGATTCGTTTAGATTTTTATCAAGAAGTCTAGCTGAATTAGCAAAAAATTTAAAAGCAGAACAATTTAGAGAAACATTAAAATTCTTTCCTAAAAATGTAATTGATTTAGTAAAAAGAAAAGGTATCTATCCATATGATTATGCTGATTCACCTGAAAAACTAGATGAACCTGTTCCACTATCTAGAGACAAGTTTAAGAATAGATTAACAGGAGAAGGTGTAAGTGAGTAGGATTATAACCATCATCTATTAATCTGTAAGATATTCAATTTAAAAACCTTAAGAGAATATACTCAATTCTACAACAAAACAGATGTACTTCAATTAACAGACATTATTGAAAACTTCAGAGATACAGCTCTTAATACATATAAATTAGATCCTGCATGGTATTTCACAAGTCCAGGCTTCTTCTGGGATGCAATGTTAAAGATGACACAACAAAAATTAGAATTGTTAACTGATTATGATAAACTGCTCTTTATAGAAAAAAGGTATAAGAGGTGGAATTTCCCAATGTTCAAATAGATATGCAGTAGCTAATAATAAGTATCTAGAAAATTATAATCCTAAAGAGAAAAGTTCTTACATAATGTACATGGATGCAAATAACGAATATGGATGGGCTATGAATCATTATATGCCTTATGGAGAATTCGAATGGAAAAAGGTTATTAATGGTGTAAATGATAAATACTGGATAAATAAAATATTAAAGACAGACGATGAGTCTAATACTGGATATATACTAGAAGTCGATTTAGAGTATCCAAAAGAACTTCATAACAAACATTCAGATTTACCATTAGCTCCTGAAAATTATATAAACAACAAGAAACGTCCAAAATTATTAACAACACTTTACGATAAAGAAAACTATATATTGCATTATCAAAATTTAAAATTCTATGTGTCACAAGGTCTCAAAATTAAAAAGATACATAAAATATTAGAATTTAAACAATCAGGCTGGTTAAAGAAATATATAGAATTAAATACAGAACTTAGATCGCATGCAAGGAATGATTTTGAAAAAGACTTCTATAAACTAGCGAATAATGCAGTATTTGGAAAGACTATGGAAAACATAAGAAAGAGAGTAGATATAAGACTAGCACATAATGTAGAATTAGCAGAGAAACTAATAGCTAAACCTACTTTTAAAGATAGAACTATATTTTCCGAAGATCTAGCTGCTATTCATATGTATAAGACAAAAATTACTTTTAA
Source organism: Thermobia domestica (assembly GCF_964235325.1). Taxonomy (NCBI): domain Eukaryota; kingdom Metazoa; phylum Arthropoda; class Insecta; order Zygentoma; family Lepismatidae; genus Thermobia; species Thermobia domestica. The sequence goes on from NC_137456.1 coordinate 179,510,026, forward strand.
CAAGCCTATCTATGTTGGGATGTCTGTTCTGGATATATCTAAAATTTGTCTATATGACTTCTATTACAATGTGTTGAAAAATAAATATGGAGATAAAGTCAAACTACTAATGAGTGACACAAACTCGGTTATAGCACATATAGAAACAGAAGATGTATATGAGGATATGAAAGCTATGTATGAGCATCTAGATACATCTGATTACAAAGATAATAACAAATATGGGATAAAACAAGTTAACAAGAAAGTATTAGGAAAATTCAAAGATGAACTGAAAGGTGAAATCATAGGAAAAGTCGTAGGTCTCAAATCAAAGATGTATTCAATAGAAGCACCTCAAATAGACCTCGAAGATAAAGACTTTAAAAGTAAATTTGATAAAGACAAATGTTGTAAAAAGGCAAAAGGAATAAAATCGAATATTGTTAAATCAGAAATAACTTTCAAAGATTACGAAGATTGTGTCTTAAAAGATTATGAATTATATAAAATGCAAAATACTATTAGGAGTAAAAGACATAATGTATATTCAGTAGAAGAAAACAAGCTAGCATTAAGCTCTTACGATGATAAAAGATACATATTAGAAGATGGGATACATACTCTAGCTTGGGGTCATTATTCAATAGATTTAAGGAAAGAAGATTTACTAACAAAGCTAAAAGAACTAATGGATAGCTATATCAAAGGGAGACAAGAAAAGAAAAGCGAAGAATAGAAAGTTTAAGAAATGTTTAGATATAAGTTTTAGATGTAAGTTTAGGTGTAAAATTCTTTTATGGTTACATATCATAAAAGTAGATTGAAGATGTATCCTGTGTGGGGTCAATGTGGGGAAGATGTAATTTTCGATGTGTATAATTAGATTCTATGCTGGAGGATTTTAATATAAAAAAGCCTGGTTTGAGGAAGTGGCCCCAGATTGGTTTTATGAATACTACTGACAGTGATTCTTCACTGGGAGTATCCCCAATCACACAGTAAACGTAAGTATATTTTTCTTTGTTCTTTACTATTATATATACTAACGCGCTCGGAGATCCCGCTCGTTCTGTGATTGGCCGCCCCAATTACGCAACACTGAGCAAACCTAAACGAAAACTATAGTATTTACTTAAATATAACGAAACGAAAGACAAAATTCTATAAAGCGTTATATAATTATATATATCCACAACAAATTACTCAATTTTAAACGAAATACAAACTCCAGTTTTCTCAAACAACTAGCGCCATCTATTGAGATTGAGAAAAATCCACTCGATGCAGGCCATGGACGTACAAAGAAAGCAGCATACTTTGACTACACATGACAGCCCAATTGTCGACCATCTTGAGTCCTTCTGGAGGGTCGAGAATTAAGAGCATAATAAAAGAAATAACACTAACTAAGAGCTGATTAAATATTTCTATAAAGTAATCTCTTTGAGAAAATGTAACGCTCAAAGAGGAACGTTACACTTTTCTGATTTTTTCTTTCTTCGAAAATTTATTTTTATAGCATAGGTGATTGCCAATAATCTTGACTCTATTATACACGGCATTTCATTCCAACCGGTCCCGCCACACAAACTATTAAATCGAAAGGACCACTTTTCCACGTATCTTATATATTATAATTATCTACGCTGCCGACGAGACAATTTTCAAAAGTTGCCCATTTGTGTGTGTGTGTGTATTTCCTTACAATTAATATTTTATACTTTCCAGTTGTGGTGTTTACTTCAAACTTGGAATACGCATGTATCTTAACGAGGGACATAAAAGGTGAGAGAGATATTTTGCAATCATTTCCGGTTTGAAGCAGACACTGTTGTCGCGAGACCAAATGTATTGTTGTCTTGTATAGACACTATATTGTGAAAATGATGCCCAATGTTTCTTTCAGACTCTTTTTGGGGGACACTGCCTCCTTAGAGCGCCCGTGGAGGAGATCAAAGTAATACGTTTATAATACAATAACAAATAGAATATTATTAGCAGTGCCCCCGGCCTAATAATTCTCCCCCCCCCTTGGGAACATTGCTTCCGAAAGACACACTGGTGATGCTCCATTTCCAAAGCTAAATATGTTTGATTTTAAATACTTCAGTATCGTCTCGGAACTTCACACGAACATACTGCCTCGTTTCGGGACTATCTCAAAAGTTGCCGTATAAATATATATTTTCTCTCTACGTATGTGATAATGAAAATATTTCGTTCCCGCAATACGGACAGAAAGTACATTGCTAATATGAAGAAATGGAGATAAGAAAAAAATACAAAACCGTTTAGTCGGGAATAGAACCCAGATCTACTACTTAGAAAGCCCACACATTACCTCTGAGCTATGCTCGTATGTTGATTCACGTTTGTTCTATTATGCTTAACATAGCTCATAACAAGGCAGATCAAGCCAATTCAACAACATGGCATCTTTGCATTCAAGATGGCGACTTCTCCAATGATTTGTTTCTTCACTGAAACTGCTCTTCATCCTTAAGAGTGTAGCGAAACATGACTGTCCTACCGTGAGAACAACTTACAATTTTCATGGTTACAAACTTTTTAACCGCCATCTTAAATCGAAGATAATGAGTTTTCCAACATGTCCGATTTTTCCCCTTACTTAGGCTGTAATCTACACACTTGAACGCAATTTCGTGGTTCCACCATAGCTACAAGTTGTCTAGAATTAGACGCCCTCTTATAACATTCCTAGCACTTTCTTACACCGAAAATGACTATTTTTTCAAGGATAAGGGCGGATTCGCAAACTACGCATCAGAATAAACATCTCGGAATTTCAACGTCCTAGACACAGCCATTACAAATTTCACATTTTTTCGATTTGCGGCGCCAAACCAAAACGAATTTTAATGCTCTTTTTTCTAGCATAAACAATGTTCCTATCTTCACTGTCTGACAAAATATGACGTTTCTATGATGTGCGGCACTACTCTAAAATCCAGCATTTCGAAACGACGAAAAATTTCGATACTTCATTTACATGGAAAATGTCGCCTTTTTCATGATATCCGAATTTTCCCATTATTCACATCACATGGCGAAGAAGTATGCAAAATTTGGTGTTTGTATGTTTTGCGGAAGTATGCAAACAATTAAGTGTGTTTCCGGCTTTAGAGGTATATAATTCTTAAAATTATAGCAATACAAATGTCACGAGTTCAACATGAAGACGTATTGTTTGCGATATGTGGTATACAAACGTAAGTTCAGTAATTATAAACAAGGTTCAGTATTGATGTTAGTAATTTTGCTACAGCTATGGAAATTTCTGTTTTCTGCAGTGAAAGTAAAAGTTTTCTATAGAAATAAAGTCAGAGGGAGGAATGGTTGGATTTACCGTACTTTAATATTGTACCAATGAAATTTACAATAATGTTTGTCTCCTTTATAAGTGCGTTTTTAAATAAGCGTTCTACATTTAGTAAATGTTGATATGGAACAAGAAATAATTCACTCGTTCTATTCGTGTAGTTTCAATACCCGACGCAAAAGCTGGCAACGCAGCATCGAGCACCACGTGTACTCTGCGACCTGCCACACGGGACAAGTAGTATCTATTGCACTGTAGTATGGGTTTCATTCGGTTAAGAAATGCCATCAACAGCAAAAATTAAATATTAACATAGAATGTTGGGGGGCATAGTACCCAAACCCTACATTAATTTGACTCATGGAACGGGGCATTTTTCTGCCTCATACGAGTATTTTGCAGTTTGTTTCATTCGGTTAAGAAATGCAAATGTAGCTGCTATCACGAGCCAAAAAGCGTTATATATATGAAGCAAAACACACCGCAATTTTTTCGAGAGTGTCAAACACCCATATCGAATATCGACAATATCGATATATCGACGTCGATATTTTTGCGCTATCGATTATCGATATAAACTGATATCGATATCAATATATCGCACAGCCCTAGACAACCGTACGTTGGAATATTGTGCTTCTGCTTGAAATAAAAGCTTAAACAGTAAAAGGAGATACATATCTGATTTGTTTCTGCTTGCGAGTAGATAAAGATACATACAGGGTGGCACATAAGTAAGTATACACCCCTGCATTGATCAAGTATCACATTCTAGCTTATAGGTTTATTTGCTTTGGCTGTTCCAATCTTCAGATATAAGTACAAAGACATTAAGAACAAATGATAAAGAAACTAAGTCTACTTAATGGATAAAAATAAGAAATGATATAAAATGCAAGGAGTTGATCAGTATGGTACTATATACCCACTTTTGGGCCACCCTGTATTTCTTTCAGGAGATAATGAGTGGTGAGGATTTTTTGAAGACTAATACTTACCATCTTATCTGATATGGATATTCAACAACATTGATTCAAGGCATTCCTAGAGTGGGGCAATGAGGATATATGCCCTGGCGAGTTCCCAGAGGGGAGTAAAAATGTCTTGCCGTGCCGAAAATAATGGTAGCTATGCTTCACATGAGTAGCTTCCAGTAGCGTCATTTCAAATTTTGTCAGAGGAGGCCAAGGTTGTCACGACATAGGGTTTCGGCTTTTTTAAATCAGTATATTAGCTTAAACTTTATTAAACAGTATGTTTCTCAAACTCCGGGGGTAATTGTCCCATCCTGCCCTCCCCAAATGACAACCATGGTACAGTAGCGGAGCGGATCCAGGAGAAGCGATCGGGGCGATTGCTCCCCATCCCTCCCCGAGGAAAGGAAACTTTCTTATTTTACATATAAATAAAAAAGAGTTTGGAGCTCTTAGCTCTAAGTAGCAGTATTACAACTCCCCACCTTCCAGAAGTCCGTCCTGGATCCGCCCCTGCCATGGTAGCTTCATGATTGCCAATGAGCTTGGTATCACAACTTCCATTACTGTCAGATTGTCCTGTACAGTCCTTTAGCTGATCATATTTGAACTATCATGCATTTGAACTTTGCGGTGATCATTGTTAACTGAAAGCTTACCGCTTGTTGCCCGTAATAAATCCCAATAATACACAAAAATGTCGCGCGTTGCGTCAAGTAATATCTTGTCTCATATTTTTTCATTACGTTGATGATAGCCATTGAGCAAGATGAAATGTCAATTCAGTCTTGTGACAACGCTGATGTGATGGCAAGACGTAGAAGCAACTGTTAATCAAAGAATTAAAGAGAACAATGTCTAATAATATTTATAAGCTATTACATTGGCTTCGAGTTGTGAGCAGCAAAAGAGGACCCATTGATGATACATCTTCTTTGAAACCACAAGCCCTTTCATACGTTTTTTGGAATCACAAAAATTATCACTGTTAACTTGTTCCACATAATGCTGACAAAAACTGGACCCTGTTTTCGCTGTTCTTATAGTTATAAAGTCGGAGACAAAATCTAGATGGAGTCCAAAGGTAGAAGCAGTGAAGGCCCATCATTATGCACATGCACATTGAAGAGGTACTTTCAATTCTTCAGGACATGACAGGTAAGAAAGAGACCAATGAAACAATAAATAATGCAGAACAGTTATACAAAAGCTTGTTGAATTACGTATTTCTAATTTTGTTGAGATTTTGGAACAAGGTACTCATCTCGATTGACCGACTTCAAAATAAGCTCCAGGACGAACTTCCCTGATGACATCTTGAATTTAAAAGGTCTCAGAGATAACTTCTACGCCGACAGCAAAAGTTTAGTCTGTGAATTCCTGGATGAAGGGTTTGATCGTCAAAAATAAGGTGATGGAGTTGAGAGATGACGAAGAAAAAGGAAATTATGCCTCGTGACATGTCGAGAGATGGGGGATTAACCGCTAATACAAGAAATAAAAAAAAGTAATGAAGGAATCATTTTACCATATTCTCGTGGAAATGAATGAAAGTTTCAGTTCGTTGCACGGTTCTGATTCAGTCGTGTCCCTTCTGAACACCAAAATGTTATGTTATAGTGTTGACACTAACAACTTAGAAAACAAATGCAGGTGCTACGTTAAATCTTACAGTAGCGATATACGTAGATGCAAAGCAGTAACATGAAAAAATCTTGGTTCCTAGTCTAATCAGAATTTGCGCTGCAAAAATTTCAGAAGGGTAAGGGGAAAAAAGAAGGAAGTCACAAAACTACATTTTCGAGAAAACGGCTTTTTAATAATGAAAACCGTGTAGAAAATGAATAGGGTTGAATTACACGAACGATCACTTAATAAACTTAAAAGGTTATTGTCCATTCGTTATTGTACGCAGTTAAATAGTACCAAGAGTCACCAACAGATAGGCCAAAGCAAGCTCTCATTAAAGCACACACATGGACATTCCTTGTTTTTCCCCTTACCCTTCTACAGTATAGAGTTGAGTGTAATCCGCAATCTGTGAAACGCCACCAAATAAAGCAATTGGATTCTCCATGCAGAATTGACCACCTAATATATCTGACCATTGTCAGGCCCCGATTGCCCAGTAACCATAAATTCGGCCCACTATCGGCATGAAGTTGTAAACTGTGAAAGATTTAACAAATAAAAACAATTCTTTCGGACTTAAGAGCATCCATGGGTCAACATAGTGTTGAGAGAGGAGTCGAAAAAGGAACTCTGAGGAAGGAGTCCACTTTATTCACATTTCTTCCCTCGTATTTTTCTGTCGGAAATAGTAATTGAACACATTATATTTTGGAATCTTTTTTTTTTTTTTTGTCAATTAGTGATATTATAGTTCATCTTAAAGATAATTGACATATGAGCAGAATCCAATATTTAGTCTGTCAGCGCTATCATGACAGTCGAACGGAAAGGGATATAGAAATTTGCAGCTGTTAAGGCAAGAAAAGTAAAATTTTAGTTTGTGTAGCCTATAGAAAAATACTATGATAATCGTGGTCAAAGGTGAGATTATGTTAAAGTCCTTCATATTTTTCAATAATCATTTTTCAATCATTTCCTTCAAAATGTTTAGATCTTATGAAAAGAGTACGGTAAACTGAACAATATACGAGGATAATCCCAAAAGTAAGTTATTTTATTTTATTTTATTTTATTTATTTAGAAATACAAAGTTTATTTTCAGTAATGTTTGCATCATTTTAAAGCATATACATGTGTCTATTTTTCTACATAATCGCCATTTCGGTCCATGCACTTTTGTGGGCGCTGTGGCAATTTTTGTGTACCACTGTTCTGCCAGCTCATCCCTGTGTGTTTGAGGAAGCGTTGAATCTTATCGCTTGGGTGAAGAGGAAAGACACAACTCACGTGGTCATTTTTGGTCTCAGGTGTGAGGTGGAAGCTCAGGTTTCGTCACCCGTGACAATCGACTCCAAAAAGTTGTCTTTGTCGTCTGCATAGCAGTGAATAAATTTATGGTGAATTTTAGTAAGACGATTGCAAATTCTTTACATAACTTGATGACGTTTTTGATATCCATGAACGACTCACCATACGTTTCCGTCAATTAGCAATGTATCTCAATGAGTTTCACACTTTTATGTTGAGAAACTGAATAACTACACAAACTTTGCACTTCGCGATACCACTTAACGAGGGTTCCATTACAAACAGCTGCCAAGGGAAGACAGCGCCCCAGCGAGGTGCGCGCAAGCTTGTTTGAGAGTGAGGGGAAGCAACAAATACAACGGTGTTACCGACAGCTCACGAACAGTTCCCCTGCGCCCCAGTGCTTTGGAGACCTTACTTTTGGAATTTCCCTCATATTTTGAATAATAAGGATCCTCTTTTCCTTCACAATCATCTTTATCAAAGAAGCAGAAAGAAAAAGATATAATTAAAATAATGTGAGTAAGTAATCGTGGGTAGTGTTGTAAAAAAACCGTTTTTTCTGTGAATTTTTTTTTCAGTAAAAAACATCGTTCTTTTTCATGTTTTTTTTCAAATGTGTTTTTTTTTTTCTGGCAACTATTATTTATTGATTTATGTTGCAGATTATTGAAATAATCAACAGAACTTGAGTCGAAGTCCTCGTAACTTACAAATCTTTTGTTTCTTTGTACGTATACGAGCAAAATTGTGTGATTATTCCTTTCGGACCCAGGTCATTTATGTCGTTTTCATACATTTTCAGTTAGTGACTTATTGCTCAACAACCATTTATTCGATTGACATGGTTAAGGTCTTGTTTTTTTAGAAAATGGATGTGGCTATGTTTTGGTGTAAGTTGCATTGCACTGTTACCAATGGGTGGGAAATTCTTGAGGGAAATGTAGGGGGTGAAATTTACAAAAAAAAAAATCCCTAACCGAATTTTAAAAAAATTTTTGTATCTAGCACCACTGCTGCTATATGGGTTCAAGTAACCTAAACAAATCTTTGGTGTGTTCACAAGGTACAGTGAAATCCTGAAGTCGCTGGCTTCCATTCAAAGAGGGAAAGAAAAAATTCTGTCATACACATGAATTTTTCACACTTTTTACGCCTCAGAGGCAAAAATCAAATATGCCGGGGTACAGCTTCTCTAATTATCCTATTGAAACTTTTTATGGTGCGTTCTGTAGGGCAAAGAGGAAGCTTTCAGGTAGTGGTACGTTTGTTTCAATGTAACCAGTAAGAGGGTAATAATAGAGGGGAAAAGGAAAATTTTCCGAATTTTTCACCTAATAGCGGGAATTAATTGTTTTGGCTGGAAACGCTGCCATCAGACAGACGAAAACTATCTGAAAATAAACCGTAGTACTCGAAGAATATATCCTACAAGTATCATGGCGATATATAACAAAGTAAGCATGAAATTTAAAAAAAAAAATCTCATTCTACCTCAGAAATTCACCATTTTCTTACCATTTCCAGAACATGGTTTATTATAAACCTCAACTGTATTTCCCCTAATTATTCTAGTGAAACTTTTTATGGTGCGCTGTGTAGGCTAAGGATGAGGCTGTTAGACACTGGTACATTTGTTCGAATGTAGCCAACAAGAAGGAAATAATAGAAATAAAAAAGGGAATTTTCCCCAAAATTTGCCCCTAAAATTTGGAATTAAAATTTTTTGTAGCTAGCAACAACACTATCACACACACACAAACTATCTTAAAATAAGCTTTGGTATCCCTCTAATATATCCTACAAGTTTTGTGACGATATCTAATAAAGTAAGCATGTCAATAAAAATATCTCATTCTACCTTAAAATAAAAATCACAGTTATCTTTCCAATTAGAGAACAAGGTCCACTGTAAACCTCAACTGTACTTCCCCTAATTATCCTATTGAAACTTTCTATAGTGCGTTGTGTAGAGCAAAGACAAGACTTCCAGATACTGGTACGTTTGTTCCGATATAGCCAACAAGAGGGAAATAATAGAGACAAAACATATATTTTTTCCAAAATTTCACCCTAAAATCTGGAATTAAAATATTCAGTAGCTGGTAACACTACAACCAGACAGACGCAAACTATCTTAAATTAAACACTGGTGAACCACTAATATATCCTACATGTATTATGGCGATATTTAAGGAACAAAGCTTCTAATTACCAAAAATATATTACGGTAAACAGAAAAGTAAGGAAAAACTAGAAAAATCAAGGAATAGAACCTAAATACGAATTTTACGTGCGTCCCCTAATTACCCCATTGTAACGATCTGTACTTTCGTTTGTTAAGTAAGGACAAAAGTTCGATTGGCGTAAGTTTACTTGCACTCGGACGTATAGGTACGGATTTATAAACAAAAATTTCGATTTTTTTTGCCCAAATATAGGAGAATTTTAATTTCCCTAATTGGCAACACTGCACGCAGGCCCGTCCAATTGATGTCAACAGTCGCACGACTAAATCGACTCGCTGCATTTGCCACTAAATCGAAGCAACTAGGCGAATCAGATTGATGGATTCAATTATTTCAACCACAGAAAATAGAACGTCTTTTAATTCAGTTGCCAGTCGATTAGTCGCCTTCGATCAACAAGCGATTAAGTTGAAGTCCCGTTTACACGGTCGATTAAGTTGAAAGTGACGTCAATTCAACTGAATCGAACGCAAATCGACTAAGTGTAAACGCCCCATTAGGTATCCATCCGAGGTATCTACCTGGCAAGTCTTAAGGATGTCTTTCTACAACGAAGGAAGCTACAGGGGAAAAAAGTAAAGGAAATTCGAAATTCGAATTTTTTACTGGGGTCAAATTTGAGAAGGAAATTCGACACCAGAAGAAAAAGAAATTAATATGATAAACTATAGTCCAACAACATTTTGCAAGAATAATATCCCGATATCTTAATTAGTGTTCACACTGGAGCGGATTAAACAAGAGACACACCTGTGTGTGCCACTTTGGCCACCTGGGCCACCGAGTACACATTAGATTACATTTTTTTGACTACTAACTCGTGTTGTTGTAGTTATAGTCTCGACTAATAATAATATCGTTGTAAACAATAACTTTATAAGGAAAATTTTCTCTCCTTTTTACATCTTAGTTCCAACACTGTTGGTGAGAAATGTAGGGTGTTTCAAAATAAATTTTGGGGTTTTAAGTCTTCGTAGTACTTATTACATTTTACGTACAATTATAAGCAATGCATCAAGTAAAAGAACACCTCAAACAGTCTTTGCTACAAGTGTTAAATGTGAGATTCATTCATCACACGGCACACATCTAGTCGACAGGCGAGAAAGGCCCATAAACTTTCTGCCATATGGCACAAAACACATTCAATTTAGGGGAGTTTCATTTCAATTGTACCATCTTCTGAGGATTTGCTGGCAGCCAGATGCAAACATTATGAGTGTTTACATTAGCTCTTGGGTGAAAAGTCGATTTATCACTGTAGACGACACGATCCAGAAAATCTTCATTGTTATGCAGGAATATTTCACTTGCAAAATTGGCACGTAAACCGTAGTCTGTAGGTTTTAGACCTGTAGCAACTAAAAACAATAAAGACGTAGTTGCAAGTGTCTCCTTAATATTCCTCGCACAGACGGTTGCACTGTACAGGTTCAGTCTTTATTAAAACACAAAAAGCTTTCTGCTCTATAGTCTCCATCTCTGCAACTTGCTCTTTCCAACGGCAGACAGAAGAAACAATGCATGTACATGCGTGCGTACAAAACTGTTTGAGTTGCTCTTTCATCTGATATAATATATATAATTGTAAGTTAATTGTAATAGATACTACAAAGTTTCAAAACCCTAATATTAATTTTGAAACACCCTGCATTACTTCAAATTGAGTCATCCTATATTCAGTCCTAGTCAATTTGTCGCCTCGTGCAATGGCATAATTTGCCGCCTCCCCCTTTCTCCAGAAAGAACAAATCTTAGAAGTCATGATTTTAAGTATGCTACTCCAGTATGAACAACAAAGGTGAGGGTAAATGCAGTCGCACTCAGAAAGGCAAAAATACTTACTAAAAATGCAATTCCGTTGTATCTGTTTTTTTCTTTAAATGTTAATCTATTATGATAGTGAAAGATAAAGCAAACACACCTGCAGAGGAAAGATGGTAATATTTTTTTTTTTATAGAATTCACTATCGAGCTTCAATCTCAATGTATCAGTTTGCAATTCCAGTGCAACTAGCTCTTTTATCTTGATTTCTTGATTTTTCTTCTACATCTTCTAACATTTTTTAAAAAAAACTTGTTTCTATCTTCAATGATAAGGAACTTGCTCCTGACAAAAACAAGACTACTTTCATATCAAAACTGTGATAACTTACTAAATGGAACAGATATTCACTACTATTCGAGAATTGAATTCTTGCATTTGACAACAATCAAGCAATTTGTGCTCGGATTTATTCGACCATTTGCTTTAGCATTGTCCATGTGGCCTTAAACTAATGCAACCTAAACATAATTTATGACTGTAGTATTCAAATAGAAGGTCAGATTAGTAAATGTAACTACCATCATCATGAAGTCTGTTTCCAACAAGACATATTTAATTTAAATAATATACTTATGACAGATTTTGCCGGACCATCCAAGCTTGCCGTTCCTCGCAAATGCACGTGTTGCATATATACAGTGGCGTATTTAGGAGGGCTTCCTGGTTTAAGCCCCTCCCCCGAAATCTTACTTACTATAGTAAAGTATATGAAATATCTTGCAGAATTTTCACATTTTCAGGCAAAGCCCCCCCTTCCGAAAGTTAGCAAAGCGCCTCCCGAAACAAAATCGTAAATACGCCACTGCATATATGGTAGAGCCGGCTCTGCATATCATATATATCTAGTCGACAAATTATTTATATATGATATTTAGAAAAATACTATTAGGCAAATTAGTATTAGTTTTTACCTTTAGACAAGTTATTGGAATTTTATACTGTTCGTGACATTATTTTCGTACTTATTAAAGGCCTGTTTTCACGAAAAAACAAAATTTCATTTCTACTTTTATTTTGTTAGTTGATATTGATGAAAACTGCTGAAACCCGAATTGTTTTAGGTATGGTATTCATGTAAATTGTAAAATATTTGTAGCGTATGAGTATCTAGCGTTTAATTTATGTTGCATTTTACGGTGATTACACCTACATAAAAATATTTCATACTTAAATAGACGTAAGATGCATTACAAATAACTATTTGAAAAAAAACGAAATTTAGAAAAAAACGAGAGGCAATGTTTTTTTCTAAAAAAACGTGCATTTCTGAAAAAATACGAACTTTTTTTTTTCAATTTACAACACTACCATGCTCTAACAAAGAATACACTGGAAAATGAAATATAACAAAAATTGAAATAAGATAATAATCGATACAAATGTAGAGGATGGTGGAAGAAGGTGTTTGTTTGCTTCTTCTTGGCCAACCAACTAAGAGAATTTATAAATCCATTAGAGCAGTTAGTACATTCAAATTCATGAACGATGACGAACTGAAGGGTACGAAGGTACGGTTGCAAGTAACAAACGCAGTCATAATAATAGTCCAACTAAACAACGGTGAAAATAGTGGGGATATTAGAAATGACCAAAACTGAATACTTTACATCGCTCATTTCGAAATACAGATAGAAGATTAAATTTACAAGAAATGACAAAAATCAGTGAAATTGGACGTTATACTAAGCATAGTTTGGGGGGAAAGCTAGCATCCCCGGTATGGATACTTCAGCTGACTTGTTGGGGGGGGGGAAATGGGATTGAGGGGTAAAATCCCCTCATCCCCCCGTAATTCGCACCCTACTTCCAGATATGAGGAATGAAAACATTGGGAGAGAGTGGGGAAGGGAAAGAAATAACTGAAAGAGAAAATCAAGAAGGAAATGTGTGTGGGGGAGAGGTATGAAATTCGGTGGCGGCATATTTTGACGACGGCCGACTTGAATCACAACTAACAGCGGTCGAGAAAAAAAGAACGCATTTCTTATATGGAATGAAATTTGAAAAATACAGTATTATTTCTGAAGAAAGACCATAAGAAAATTGAATTCTTGGAGATGGTAAGAAGGACTATTGTTGTACGTGAAATGTGAAAAACTAAAAAAATATTTCGAGAAGCTTGAGGCCGATAACTCCCTAAATACGCCATTGTACACACACACATACATACACACACACCGTATCTCAAAATCTCACTTTTTCAGACATGAGGGAAGAAACAATAATTCCGTAGACAGAAAAGCAGTTGAATAATACATATAATAATCAGGGTGCGAATTACCGGGGGGATTAGGGGGATTTCCCCCCTCAATCACATTTTGTCCCCCCCCCCAAAGAAGTCAGCTGAAGTATCCCCACCGGCGATGCTCGCTTTCCCCCTCAAACTATGCTTAGTATAACTCCAAATTTCACAGATTTTTGTTATTTCTTGTAAATTTAATCTTCTAGCTGTATTTCGAAATGATCGATGTAAACTGTTCAGTTTTGGTCATTTCTACTTACCACCTAATTACCTACTATTTTCAAGGTTGTTTAGTAGAACTATATTATTATGACTACGGTTGTTACTTGCAACTGTACCTTCGTACCCTTCAGTTCGTCATCGTTTGTGAATTTGAATGTACTAATTGCGTATAACAAAGCCACATATAGATTTATAAATGTTCTTAGCGGTTGGCCAAGAAGAAGTAAACAAATGGCTTCTTCTACCATACTTGGCGAAGTTCGGATATGTCATATTCATCCTCTATATTTGTATCGATTATCATCTTATTTTAATTTTTGTTATAACATGTTATTTCATTTTCCAGTGTACTCTTTGTTAGTACATGGTCTTCATTCCCTAGTAGGTTGTGTGTATGCAACTCAAAAGTTGCATTTAATTTGTGATAATTAGCATAGTAATCACTGCTTTTACAGTTTACGGAAATGAACTTTTGAAACTGTACTCAAAATCTGAGATATAGGTATTCTCTCGTAAGTATATGTTAACGTACACGCTGAGAGATACGCTCCTAGTGAGCAGACATGTTAATGAAGGTGATTTTTAGGTGAATAAGCGAATAATTCAAGATTTGTTTCAGCATTGGTTAATACGACTGGTTCTCCGTGTCATTGTCCGTGTCTGTATAAGCATTTCAACTGGAGCGGTTTTTTTTTTTTTTTTTTTTTTAAGTTAACCCTTCATTTTTCCATCTTTTCGCTGTACAGTTTGCTGTCCACGCAATTAATATTGTCTGAAAACCTTCATTGTAATGTTTTACTTTATTTGAATAACGTAGCCCATAGTGAATCAACTCATCTTCAACCTAACAGTAAAGTAATTTTTAAGTGTTGACTTTCTGTGCCCATCACGGAATCGATATTTGGAGAAAAAAAGTCGTGATGAGCACAGCTTTAGCGGGAAGTAGAAGCACAAGCTCGAAATTTGAATTGAGAAATTTTAAATATTTGGCCTTCGATTTGACCTTGATGTGAGAAATCGGGACCAGCAACAATCCATTTCTTATTTGATAGGCTAATATCTAGATTTTTTTTTTTTTTTTTAAAGTCCGGTTTAACTGATAATTTTAGTGGTTTTCGCAAGACTGAAGTAGGTTTCTTCTCGCAACCTGTATGTATTAATGCAAAGTGGAAGCTTTCAATATGAGTGGAAAAATTGACATATGCTTGTGATCATGGCTATTGCTCGAGCCGAATTATTAACTAAATAAACCTTAGAGAGCTACGGGGACAAGAGTGAGTACAACATTAAAACATGTTCAGAAAGGTTTAGTGGGGTGTGTGTATGTCAGACAATATATATGTGCATAGTTATTGTCGGTAGATTTATTAAATTAATAAATCTCTTATTTATTACAGATGTCATACACACACACACACACATACACACACACACACACACATATATATATATATATGGGGGGTAAGGCATTTATTGTCTCATTTTGAAATTTGAACCTTCAGACTATGTCCTTTGGCCTAATTTTATCCCCCCCCCCAATATAGATTATCTAATTCGCACACTGATAATAATTATATGGAATACATGATCAGTTATTACATATTTAGCCTTTTTCTCCTCTATGGAATCGTATCTCTTTCTTTATGTCGGAGAAAGTGAAATTTTGAGATACGACCCGTCATTAAATGGGGGAGGGAACCCCTTGCTTCTCACTCGGCCAACTTTATTGGCAATGAATTGAGTTGGAAATCCTGAAAATTTATGTTCGGGTTGAGGAATGGAAGACAAAAACATCGTCTATCAGAGAGCGCTTCTGTAGTAGTATAAAGTGACTGACTAATCTAACATACAGGTACTAATTATATTATTTTAACCAAGCGAAGAGGGTAATTGGCACAATATATATCACACAACCATTTAACACCTATAAACCATACATGAGTCTTTTATTATTTCTTTTTATTACGAGAAACTTATTTTTCTTGTTTTTTTTTTCCTGCAAGGTCTTTTAGAATTTTGACTAAGTTAGATTCTTCTAATTTCAGATTCAATTGACTAAATTGCCAGACTGTTCAAATGATCTTAGTGATTTGATGATCTCAAGTAAGTTTTGATCAGTACAAACTTGGAAAAACTCATTTCTTCAGATCCTAGTCACTGAGATTGTCAAGAAAGTATAACATGTGTTCTTGTGTGTATTTGACAGTAGCGGATTTAAAGGGGGACTTCGGGGCTGAGGTCCCCCAAAATATCAGAGCAAGAGGAATTTGAGGCCATTCACACTAAAAATGCTGAGCATTTTGCTGAAGTGATAAATAAGTTAATATCTGAATTGTGGAAATTGATGATCGAGGCTTCCTCTTCTGTTTGTCTTTAGATATTAACTGCTGGTCTTTTCAATTACAAATGCCGATGGCCTTAACAGCCTTATCGCGAACTAAGTTGTAAACAGAGACCCACACAGGAGCAATGGAGAACTTTTGTTTGGTGATGCTAACTGAAGAAGTTTTGTACTAATGTCTCGAAGTACATCGGGTGAGTCTGCGGATTTGCGTTCTGTACTACCAATGGCCATACTACAGTAAGATCTTTAATAAGATCGAAGAGGTTGCTATTTCCCATGATGTCGATGGCACATTTCCTAGGATTGTAAAACGCCAGACTCACCGCTCAAATGTAGAATCCATACCCCACATGAATATTTCAACACAAATGTATACTATATTGCTTTTTTTTTTTTTTTTTGATCATCTCATAAGTGAACGGACCTCAAGATTTGCTTTAACAAACTCAAAAGTGATGCCTTTATTTAGGTTGATCCCAGCATTTTACGGCACAATTGCATGAAGAAAGCGTAAAATCTTCACAAATTTACCGTGAGGATCTATGTAGAAGTGAAATTGAACTAAAAAAGTTAAGTGACTTTGTGGCGGGAACATTGGAGCTTATTAATATCCATCTTGTGATTTTTTCAAAACATAAAACAACTGCTACATCTTCCATCTATTTTACCACTAACAACGTATTCTGGAATTTTTAATATCCTATCTGAGAACAACGATAGGTCAAGACAGACTTAGTAGGTTAGCCCTAATGAATATTGACAAAGATATTATAATTGATGTGTCTGAAGTATTCTCTTTCCAGCCTTAGAAAAAAGTAGATGTAAACAAACCCACTTGACTACCAATGGGTAAAGGACCAGTGATTGGTTGTTGGACTCACTGCACTAGTATCCTACCACAATATAATCCCTACTAAAATAATAATTTCAAAAAAGATATCTGAATTTATCCTGCATTTTGTGATAATAAACGCAATATGTATAGAAATAATATTTAACAACAGATGTAGCTTTATTTCAACCAGGAGCGTCATTTAGGGGGGCAGGAGGGGGCAATTGCCCCCCCAAGAGTTTAAGGAATACATATACTTTAATCGATTGCCTACTAATATAGTACTACAAAACGCGAAAGTCTTATGTTGGTGGTGCCCTTGCCCCCCCCAAGCGAAATCCGAAATGACGCCCCTGATTTCAACCTCACGCGTATTTGGATATATAGTATTTACTGCGCATGCGCAGTAGCGTAGCCAGGATGTGTGTTTGGGGGGGCCCAAGTGCTGTAATAGGAACATATAGAAAAGTTACAAACAAAAAAATATATAAACATAAATATATATAAAAAATTACAAACATCAAAGTACCAAAGTACATTGTCGGACCTCTTTGGGGGGGGGCGTCCCCTCCGGGCCCCCCTTCCCTACGCCACTGTGCATGCGTATGCGTTCGCGTGCCTACCCCACTCATTTAAAATTATAACAGAATGCAGAGTTCCATGGCGACGATATGGGACAATAATCCATTTTCATCTCGTGTTATAAAACACAAAAGAGGACATAGGAACAGCGGTCAGCTCGTTTATATAAGGATTTAAGAAAATACATATTTCCAACATAGTGTCAGTGCGTTAATTATTTACCAACCAACTGTAGCCTTACACTTTGGAAATTATGCGACGACAGTAAGTAAGCAGACGATGTTGCTGTTCACGTCTCTTGCAGCCATGCTGGAAAGAGTTTAGTGGATCTCTTCGCCCAGAAACATTCCAGAAGATTGCAATTTCTGTATGACTGAAGCAAAGATCCACTAAACTCTTTTTGACTGAATTTTGTATTTTTAGTTCTGTATGACTACCACTAAACTCTGTATGACTGAATTTTGTATTTTTAGTTCTGTTTTGACGTGAAGTTTGTCGTGATATGTATTCTTTGTTACAAAGTATTTATGTATTTCCCGAAGATTTATTTTTAATCCTAGCTCATTAAGAACACAGGAAAAATATTACAATAAGATCACAATATTACAATGTTAATAAAGCTTTTAGTAAAGGAGGTAAAATATCAGGTAATGTCACTTCTTTGGTTTCATGAACTAGCTTATTTTTGACTATATGCAGGTGTATTATACATTGCTATCAAATTTGAGCAGCAAAACATGAGTTCTACTGTTTTTGTAAATTATTTTGTTCCAGCGCCGCCCAAAACAATTTCTGGGTCCGTCACTGGTGTTTGACAAACCGAGAGTAGATTATAGGCCTACTTCAGAGTGTCCCCCTTAGGGTCGGGTTGTTTAGGAGCATTGGTCCAACTGGCTTAAGTCCACCCCTGAACTTTCAAATAGATTAAAACATCTCAAATTCCATTAATACATAACATTTTTATAAGTTAGCGGGATTTGAGATGCCTCTGAATGCTGCATAAAAGAATGATTTCATTTGCTTTGTTTCGGTATTATCTATTAAATAGTTAAAGAATTAGCGGAAAGCTGAAGTAAATACAAATGAAATTACGTATATTTCTACATATGCTTTAATAAAACAACAAATTTACAGACATATTGGCTTTCCAACCTGGCAACGCTGGTCGCATAGACGTCCAGCTCCAAGGAGAGTTAAGCTAAATGTCATGGTATAATAAATAATGAAATTTGTTGTTTTAGATGATAAAATAACGATTATAATATATGTTACGAGAAATTATAGTTAAATGTCTCCATCTGAAACAGTTCTTGAGAACAAATTGTTTTCTCCTGTGATGCATTTATTCTTCAGGAACGAATGTATGATTCCGTACCATTTCATAATCCGGTGCATTATCTGGTAATACTTTGAATGAGTGAGTTTGAGTTATGGTAACAGTGTGACAAAAGGTATTCTGTGGCGCGCTGTAGTGGCTGACAATTTTGTTAGATATGTGAATCGAATTAAATAACTTGATTATTCAGCAATTACTTGATACTAGTGTATTAAAAGGTAATATCATAGTGTTTAAGAAATTAATAAATTCTTACGGGCAATTGGTACTTTATAGAGATGTTCGCCAAACATTATTTGTAGATGGAAGTGAAATATCACAGATAACTAAAAAGAAAATGTACATGTGATAATACTACGAAGTTCTGATCACAACTCACATACGTAGTTTGGTAATATGGTATAACATGTTAGAACTAGTAAACATACTGATTGAAATTAAAGTTCTTACCGCGTCTTCGAGCTGATGCACTGATGCATTACACCGGAGTGGTGAATAGACTGTGTGGAGGATCTCGAATTACGAAAGCGGAAGTCCGAAGCCGAAAGTTAGCGGTTTGGGTTTAAATCGTCGTTCAGAACTAGGTGTGACGTATACACTCAATGGAATTTCAGAAGACCTTTGGATATTAATTTGACATCAAATTCGCATTGAACAAAGGGTCCCATTTTCATTCGAAGAGTTTCCACAGTTGGGAACTCTACAATTGAAATTGATTTTACTGACATTTTTTCTGAAGTATACGTTCAGAAGGTTAATGACGTTTAATGAAACCTGTAGGTTAAGATTTTAAAAGTATATAGTCGAAATAGTTTTTTTTTTAAAAAAAAAAAAGCACCGGGCAAGTTTTTTTTTTTAAAAAAAAGCACCGGGCAGCAACGTGTGTCTCACCTACTACCTACATGGAGAGGGAGAGATAATGGGTATAAATGTTCTTTTTTTATGGTAATTATTCGAGCGGACGGTTCTACCATATTTTGACGCATTTCTTACATATTCAAGTTACATTAGAACTTTGTATTACTTGTAGCAGAGCATACACTAAATGAGGAGCTCCATTGCTACTTACAGATTGGGCATTTATTCCGAAGTTGGGCGTCCGCTTTCGTCAAGTCTTTTCGCTGTTATCTCCTTTCCACACTTTCTGCAATTTGTTATTAGGTTCATTAATCCGTGCTCTTCACAAACTTTTAAAAGATTTTGCTCGTTATCAATGTATTGCTTCACAAATGTTAAAACTGCTAGTTCATTGCCCTTGTACATTCGCCATGTTGATAACATAAATGCTCGTTTCTTTCCCACAATGCAGCTGTTCGGTTACCTTGCGCCAAGTAGTTCCCTCCGCTCACCATATAGTCCCATGTTTATAACCGCTTATATATAACAAATAAACAGATTTTTCGAGACTCTTATATATTATCAAGCACACAAACGATCAAATTATCGATATCTTTCCTGTAAATTTAAAAATTTCGCTGGAAACGGACGCCCAACTTTGGAATTAACCCCAGATTGACTTCAGGAGGGCTCACTAAATACAGTGTGGACATATGTTAAAACCTATAGTGCATAAAAACGAACCAACTTGTGCTAGGTGGCCGCTAGAAAGCACGGATACTATCTAAACGAGTCAGAGCAGAAGCGCAGCAGGGCATACTGAGCTGAAGGGAAAGACTGCTTCCGTAGGGAGCAGGCGCGTCAGTGACGGGAGTATACGCATAAACGAATTGTAGTGAAAGAAGACACATCTTCAATACGAAGACACCGAGCGAAGTAGCTCAAGTGGTAGAGCGTTGGCTTCGCATTCGGGAGGTCGCGGGTTCGAATCCCGCTCCGACCATCCTGACAGGTTTTCCAGGGTTTCCCTCAGTCCTACCAGGCAAATGCCGAGATGGTACCTACTAAACAGGCCCTGGCTACCTTCCCAAATCCTTTCCATTGTTATTGTTGTTGTTGGATATCTAGTGTAAAATGGCCTCTGAGCTGTATCTGGTGATTGTTAAATAAATAAATAAATAAAATAAATAAATACTTTTACTATCACTCAAAATTTGGTAATTGTTTAGAAATGGGGGCCAAAATTCGTGAAAAAACAGGATGATTTACAGGATGTTTAGTTGCCCCCCCCCCCCCCGCCAAAGCTTAACAATAGCCCAAAATTCATTTCAATATGCTGTGCACTGATAGTAATTACTTATATTCATATTCTCATTCCTTCAAGTAAAATGTTGCACATCCTATTTTACCTATAAATTTTCTATTTGGTAGATCCGTTTGCTCGAGTGAACTCTTTGTGTTTTTACGTCAAATATCAAGTTTATTTTCCGGTAGTGGGCATTTTTTCAGTTATTGGAAACACGTAACCTATATTAACACCTCCTGACAAAATAAAGCAATTGTTACCGGAAGGGGATATTTTCCATTATTCCGTATCTTGATTTATTGTCCTGGAGTGGAGTATTTCCAGCGATTAATCCTGCAACCTATATATATGTTAGCTTTTCTTGACGAAAGAAAACGACTGGCACCGGAATTGCTCACTTCAGATACTCGCTTCCTAACACAGTTTCTCGGAACGGGCTATAGCTACTGCACACAAGCAACTTCTATATCAATTAACTCGGTTCTCGCGAAGGAAATCGACTGGTACAGGAATTGACCCCTCCAGTAAACGGGTCTTAATTTACTTCCCTTTGGGTGGACTATATCCAGTGACTACATTCACATAACCTATATATGAATCAGCTTTCCTTGACGAAGGAAAGCGATTGGTATAAGAATTGTTTACCTGTGGTCTCCCAATTACGGTACACGGTAACTAATATAAGTTTTATCCGGGGTAGGGTATAACCAGCGATTGCACACATGCAACATATCGCGTCTTTAGAGCGCAAGGGTTCCATGTCCAATTTTAGAAATTTTACAGGAGAGCAAAAACAAAGTTGAACTCTTTATGGAAATTGTTTTATTAGTTGAAATAAATTCTAAATTATAATTTTATTTGACCATATTAATAGTTACACTTAAGATATTACATTAAAAGTTAAAAACAGCAGGAAATAACGCTGGTTCGAATTTTTCTCGTGTCACTTAGTAACATTTATATTTTAAGGGGATGAGGAGCTTCAAAATTTATGCCAGAAATAGAATACTACCCTCAAGTTAGCAAAATTGAATTCGATGTATAAGCTCGTCATTAAAAACAAATGGATACTTACCCCAGTCTTTCTGACAATTCCGCGTTTAAGGAAAAGAGGGATAATTTGTATAATTCGTTTCTCCACGTTTAAATTGACGTATACATCATCGGGGAAATGGCTGAACCACTTGAACTTAATTTTTGAACATAGCACTATCCCCGAGTCGGCTATTTATCATTCATTTCTATTAAACTGAGTGTTCCGAGGGAAGACTGGGTTCAAAATGTACGGGAAAAGTACACTTAACTCATAACTCCTAAAGTTTGGAAGATGAAACCCAGTATGTAAACTCGTTATTAAAAATCAGTTGGCACTTGTTCCACCATTTTCAAAAATTCCCCTTCTAAATGGGGAAGTGGACCATTTCCATATTTTAATATCCTATGTTGTATTCCTAAAATAGCCAGAAACAGTTGAACCTTTAAAATTAATTTTTAACGTAGTTAACATTTGAGTCAACTTGAGCGTTTACCATTCCTCTTCAATTAAAATACTTGTAGTATGGGGCGTAACTATTTAATTGTGCTTTTAAATTTTTCCGTAAAGATTTCCTTTTCCTGCGAAGAATGGGCATTTTAGCTAATAAAATATATATGACAAAAATTATCCAAAGTTTTTACACACAAAAATTAAATAAGATGCTTTAATTGTCCTTTTTAAAGAAGTAATCGTAAATACTTTGTCTTGAATAGGGCTCCAAGACATTGGAATTAAGCTCCGAGATATAACCTGGCTATATCTTCAATTCGAGCTGATCTCAATTGCGAAAATTCAACATTGAACATCAATCATTAATAAATACCAAATATCAAATAAAAAACACGCATTGTCATTTGGAAACAAATAAAAGTTCTACCAAGTTGGCAACACTGCCAACCGAATTGCAACGCACGTAAAAATCATATTGCTACAAATCAACTTTCTGAACTTTATCAAAGCTTTAACACACAGTTTCTGATTTAACGCGAAATATATATTTTATTTTCTATTGTCACGGTCCGATTTTGGGTCCCAAGTTGGAAACCCTGTAACTCGAAAACTAAGCGGAATTCGACTCATGTTTATAGGAACTTTTCTGCTGGATTTGATGTCAGGATTCATCTCTCAAAATTTTCATACTCCCTTTCAATTCGCCTCGTATATAGGATCTAAATGTCCATAGGAAATATTTACATTTCAAGTACAAAAAATCGAAATTTCAATAATTAATTGCGAATGTTAGGGGCTGCAGCCGCATGAACGGTTAACGGATATTAAATACTTAGGTGCATTTCCAATACATGTAAAAAATTCAGATTTTTAAAAGGTGGAGTTTTTGAGAAAATGGCGTCCAAACATGGCGTCTTAATGAAATTTTCAGCTTTTCATCATGCTATAACGTGAGATGTAATAATCAGAAACGTAAGTCCTTTACATTTTCAAGAGACCTTGTGGAGTAGATTTCGATGCTAGAAGCAGATGGTTGATATTGCTCGTGAGGACAGAAAAAAAATATGTTTGAAGTTAGCAAAAATTTCACCACAGTTGGCAACATTGCGAGTGAATTGCGCGATTCCTATTGGACCAATATACGAATTTTGGCCCTCCACCGAAACATACTTTGTACTCTTCCTGCTATTGCGATTATGTTACTAAGTACACTCGTTTCTCTACAATAAAATTTTTAATTTGACATGTTTTTCAGTTTTTCGAGCAATCCGAGAGGAGGGCAGCCATTTTGGAAGGCTGTATATCGAAGGAAAATTTTTTTTTCAGCAAAAAGAAAAAATATGGGTCTAATAATTTTGTATGTAGTTTCTTATATTAAAAAATAAACTAAATCTGAGACAGTTTGTGGACCACCCTGGACGATCTGAAATGGAATCACTCATATACAGGGTAAAACGGGAGGTAATGCAAATACTGCGGTAGTTGATTGTATGTAACTAGTACGTGAAAAAAGTTAATAAAAACAGGTATCGCGAAACACCTACACCGCAATTGATATTACTTGTCCCTTGTGACAGCTCGCTGCGCGCACGTGGTGCTTAGTGCTGCGTTGCTAGCTTTTACGTTGAATATTGAAACTACACGAGTAGAACAAGTGATTTGTTTCTTGTTCCATTATTAATCGTTACTAAATGTAGAATGCTAAATGACACAAAAATGAAGGAAAAGGAATGCTTTCAATAACCACCAGGTCCACTACTCAAGATGACATTCGACTAAAACAGTGTGCATTTATTTATATTCAAATTGGCAACGTGCGGAGAGGGTGGAATGTTTACCACTGCAGAGCGAGATAAATGAGCAGCTATAATTGGCTGAACGTGCTGTTGCCATAGAAACAGTCCTTTTTGGCTGATTGTTATTACCATGCGCAGAAAAAAAAAAAAAAAAAAACAGGAAAGCAACTGTCACAAGGGACAAGCTGTATCAATTGAATTATAGTTGTCGAGTAAATTGGGGAAAACGAGTAACAATGGAAAACACCACGTATGTATTCATCGATTTATTACTAATGAATATCCAGTGCAGTTTCCTCAAACGCAGATGGTAGTGTCTCCAGAAACTGAGGGATAGTCTGTCCATTCAGGTTATTGTCTAGGACGGTTGAGCCAAAGAGTATAACACTCACCATGGCACACAACACATTAACTGAAAATCTATGCTGGAAACTTGTGGAGATCGTGGCATGCGGATTGGCATCACACCAATAATACCAGTTGTGGCTATTATTTATACCATCTCGCGTAAAGTAGCATCGTCGGTGAACGTATTGCGTTACCCATTGCAAATGACACTTTTGGGTCACTTTTTGGTTCTTATGTTTAAATAATGCTTTTTAATTTATATATTGTTTTATTTCAGTATATTGATATTGATTTATATATTTTAATTTATTATTGTTATTAGGTTAAGACCATCTGGACGTTGGGTGATTATTATTATTATTATTAATTGTATGAAACTGCAATTGTTGTATTTATTATGTATGTTTATATTATTTCTATTTTCAGCTATTACATAAAAATACCTCTAGTAAAAAGAATAGTTAAATAGCAACTCTGTTTCAGGGAATATCAGCCAGTTTCAAAGCTTCTTGTTGGTGGAGAACCCTATTTCCCACCGCTCTTTTTTTCTACATAGCTTAGATACGATAGCTTATCTATATAAATGAAAGTTTTTTACAGGGAAGGCGATAATTGACCGTCAGTCTTGGGGGGAGACTTCGAACAGCCTCCAAAATGTACTCTATAGGAGTGGGAGCTTTTTTTCCCCGTTAAGAGAATATTATTACTTCAAGTAATGAGATTGGGAGTAATGCAAAGGTCTTGCTAGTACATAGAGGTTCCTCGGTAGAAGGCATGAGCTATATTAGATTTTACCTCCTAGAAGGTTTTTAATCTTAAAGAGACTTCTTTCTTGGACTAAAATGAGGTCCTGTAAGAGGAAGGGATATAGAGAGTAATTCTTGTACAGATTCAAGAAATAGATTTTTTGCTAGGGAATTAGGAACTGTAGAATAGGGACAGGATTTGATCCTTGAAATGCTACATTCCATATGTAGGTGGATATGGCATGTAAATTAGTAATTCCCTGATTTTAGGATATTAGAGTACTTATTCAAAAACTGAAGCTGGTCGCTCGGTTTTAAAGTATGTTGTTCCTCTTGCAGGACACATTAGGTTTATGAATTCTCTCAACTCAGATTCTTGGGTTCATGTCCCTGAAGTAGACTCGTGAGAGGCTACTGATAGAGTTATAGATTTTTTTAAATATAGAAAACGACATCTCCTATTTAAGGGATATGTCTTTTCCTAACCTTTACCTGCCAGATGTATTTAAGGACCTTTCGCTACTATAAGGCGAACTCTTCCTTTCCTACCTATCCTTTTAATAAAGTATTTAGGTAGATATCTTTCTACAGGGTGTCTATCGGTCACGAAAGTCACGAAATCAGAAAATCGTCATGAAAGTCACGAAAAAGTCACGAAATTTAGCTTTTGGGTCAGGATTTTTTTTTAACTGTGCAAATGTAAGTACAGATTGGAAAATTTTGTTCTATAAAACGTTAAAATTCACCACCAAAAATGTCTATGGTCGGCTTTAGACGCTACCAAATCGCAAGCAAAGTAAGTTTCTATCGCATGGATGAAAATTCGGCCTAATTCGCACCCAAATTCGCTCTTGAAAATATTAGGAAATTTTATAATTTGGTAAAGAAAAGGTCACGAAAAAGTCACGAAATTTCATTTTGGAATTTTAGTAGACACCCTGTTCTAGATCCTTCTTAAAAAAAAAAAAATAAAAAAAACCGGTTCCGTTACTAGTAAAACTAACCTAATTAAAAGATTTTTGTTATTTTCCCAATTTTTCCGGAAAGAAACCGAAAAAAACTTTTTTACCAGCCTGTTCAAAATTTCCCGAAATTTTACAATAATCATGTCACATGCAAAATAGGCAGTTAAAGTTCTGTGTAGTAATACTTTGCCTTATTGCATATTTCGCTTGGTTTTAACCAGACAGTTGTCTCTCTTGCGGTATTTGTAATTTCGTATAGACCAGTGGTGTCCAATTGTAATGAGCCTGAGGGCCATAATCGTCTTTACTAGTAAGGTGGAGGGCCGCAGTTATTATTATTATTATTATTATTATTATTATTATACAAAAGAAAAGAATAAAAATGTATTTGAAATATTACATAGGCCTATCTATTCAGTGTGACAAATGAGGGTGACTAGCAGCGTTTACAAGGACTGGGATATCTACATCCATTCCTGTTGTTGCGAGTCGAAGGAGATGTAGAGAAGAATAATCTACAAGGCAGCTTCTGAAGCGATTCTTCACAATCTTGATGCTGGAAAATGCACTTTCACAGAAACAAATGCTACCAAACATTGACATTGTTTTCCGACCAAACTCACAAAAGTAAGAGAAACGTGATGCCATGGATGCCCGCACCTTTCTGTTGCACAGAAACGCTAAATGAATGCCTTATTTCGAAAGAAAAGTGAAAACATTAAAAGAATGAATATATGAAAATAGTATCAGTAGTAACTATCGTAAATCGCGAGAGCTCTGTGGGCCGCAGAAAATGGTCTGGCGGGCCGCCATTTGGCGGTAAGTCGACGTTTGAGCGCGGACGTTTGGGCCGCGCCGTTTAAGCACTGGACGTTTGAGCGCGAAGCCATTTGGGCGCCAGACGTTTGGGTGCGAGTTAAATTAAAAAGTCATTATGTTAGGCGCTGAATACTAAGTTCAAATCAAGATATCACAAGCTATCTACTGTAATGGAAGTCCTTGAATTATACTGGATTTTGTTTTACATACTAGAAATACTGGAATTTCAAAATTTTAAAAACTTAATTAAATTTT
Source organism: Thermobia domestica (assembly GCF_964235325.1). Taxonomy (NCBI): domain Eukaryota; kingdom Metazoa; phylum Arthropoda; class Insecta; order Zygentoma; family Lepismatidae; genus Thermobia; species Thermobia domestica. The sequence goes on from NC_137456.1 coordinate 179,537,455, forward strand.
GTAAATTCGAGTTTCAACCAAAGTTAAGTGTGCTTTCTATTTGATAACTTTTCAAGCCAAAGGTAAGTAGACCAGACTAGATATGATTGACTGCATTAAATACATAGTGAGCCTGTTCCATTAAAAAAAAAAAAAAAAAAAAAAATTAAAGCATGCGTACTACTGTAGTTATGCAATAAGTGTCAATATCAAACAATTTTTAGTGGCTAAATGATCAATACATGTACACTTAATTATTACTTTTCACTTTGAAATCTTTTTTTTTTTTTTTTTTTTTTCCCTTTCGCCACTTTCTTTAATGCAGACGAAAAAGTGTGTTAAGTTTTGATTTTTACATTGGAATGTTAATAAAAAAAAGTGTTACCAGAAATACGGCATACTGCAGTTCCTAAATTCAATGTCTTAGACACCCTAAATTAACATCTTTCTCTCAACTCGATTAGGATTTAGAATTTTTAGATTTTTGGGCTCTCGGCATCTAAGGCCATTTAGCCCGTTACGTTTGAGGGATAACGTCCCTCGGCGACCACACAATCCGGGGAAAGGGAAGGAAGAAAGGATTGGGAAAGAAAGGAAGCGGCCTGAGACCTATAAATTAGGTACCACCCCGGTATTTGCCTGGTGTGAATGAGGAAAACTCAGGAAAACCTCATTAGGGTAGGTGGCCTGAAAGAGCGTGTTACACTTTTTCGACCGAGTGCCCCCACCGGGAATCGAGCCCGGGACCGCTCGCACCGAAGGCGAGAGCGTTAGCGACTACGCTACGCGGGGCCGCTTCCCTCAACTTCAGTGCGCGGAAATCTTTTATTGGTAGTTCTTTATTAGACTTCAGAAAGAAAAGAGTTTGGCAAACGTAATACGAAAGAAAACAAAATTTAATATTTATAAGTATGTAATTATTAACTTTTTCAAAAAATACAAAAGTTAAATCAATATGTTTTAATTAACATTAAAAAAAATATTAACAGTTCGTCTGATTCCTTCGTTTTCTAGCTTTCTTATATAATACAAAAATTAGATCAACATGTTGAAGTACAAGAATCGTGAACAAGCGAAAAATCAATCCATGAGGAGATTAGGCAATAAATGCCACAAACGCATTAAACTATTTAATTTATATGAATAAATAAGAAAGAGATAGAAAATATACAGATAAATGAGGTGAAATAAAGATAGAAGTGTAGGAAATGTATATATATATATATATATATATATATATATATTGGTTCGCGCTTAGTTTTCAGTGCCTAGCTTACTTTATATGTCGCAAATTGTGATTTTTATTATGTACTTCGCGCCCAAACGGCTTTGCACCCAAATGTCCGGCGCCCAAACGTCCTGTCCCGCCATTTGGACAGCACTGGTATAGACCATTCCATTGCGATGCTGGATGCAGGACCCAAAATGCAGAAGATTTTTTACTTGCAAAGTTGGTCATTTTATATGGACTATTGTCCTTGTTTGCCTTAATTATTTTTCCTTTGTACTTTGCCAAAAGCCAATATAAAAATGTATAAAATCTTAGAAAAGTCCTAATTACATTTTCTGAAAAATATTGTTGTTATCTAATGATGTAAAAATAAATATTTTTGAACTTTAAGTTACCGTGAGGTTTGCTTTCATCTTTTTCGATTTTATCCGAATTGTTAATTACTACTGACAACCACTGTTATTTGACTACAGGTGATTCTTGACTATTTTGCTTCTGCTTCCAACGATTTCTTGATTACAAATACTGTCCTTGTGATTTTTAAAACTAATGTTATGCACGTATCCGACAGCTAAGATATTACAAAAAACTTCTTAGTTCATGGTTTCATTATAGCATGTTGCTCTATAACAGAATGAAATGAAAATAGATTTCCCTTGCAAGCAGACCGAAGGGACGTAAGGATCTAGGTTCAACTTTTAGGACACGTTTCCAGAAGGCAGTCAAGATGTTTGTGAACAGAGGTGTACATTCTACCTTCGTTGCTCTATCAGTCAATATGTCTGTGATATCCTTGTTAGCTTCTGAAAGACTCATGTTGTTCTGAAAGACTCAAACACAACATTCATGCGCACATACTACTATGTAATATGTTCACACGTGTTTTGGAATAATTAGTTTTAACCAGCGAATATTTGAAATTTCAAAAATTAGCCCCGTAAATGTGTTTTTGGAAGTACTGGAATTCCGTTATTAAAAAGCATTCGAACTACACAAAATATTTTGATTCCCGTAAAAGCTACTAGATGAAATACGTCTCGAGTGATCAAGGTTGATTTTTTAAACTCGCTTTCTTTTTGTGATTTACTAATAGTTCTGACTTAATTTGTTTCAAATTCATTAAATGTAACACCTAGTTTTCACTTTCAATGGTGGGATACCACTCCCACATGACATTTTTGAATGTAGTAGAGGTCATGTGATATGAGTTCATCAAATGCAAAACTCTCCTTATCCGTATAGATATTTTCGGAAGTAAGGAAAATTCCTGGAGTGCAAATGTATTTGTTTCATAATTGTTTTCCGAGCTGTCTTGAAATAGAGCTACGGAAGCCTTCAGCAACTCGAGCATATCAGATAGTTAGCGTGCGCCTCTGGTGTGGGAGAAGTGTATTAGATTCCTCGTTGGAACTTACATGATTCAAATCCCACATTAAGTTGTAGGTCCAGATCTCATATAGCCTTGGTGCTAAAAGAAATGCTAAACTTCAAATCAAGCAACCAACCAAATCGAGCATATCAGTAGGTAGAGAACTGGGATACCCACTTAATTCCATACATATCTCATGTTTTCAGTTTTGGATAAGGCGAGTTGTGCGTTTAATTAATTTATATCTCTCAAAAATTGTTTCTTTGAATCTGATAGAATATTGATTAGAAATTAAGTACGAGATAATTGGTGCCGTGTAAATTTACCTATTCACTTACAGCTAAACTTCTGGGATTATAGTCAGATTTTTTTTTTTTTTTTTTTTTTTTATCTAACAGTGTATGAAGCCTGAACCTAACGCGAGAACTGATCTACTTTGTCCTGTATCGAAACTCGAATCCAGGTCTCTTATACCAGAGGTGAAAATATTTACCCTAAGCCACGAGAGCTTCCGTTTCTACGTAATTACTTATTACTACTTTGTAGCTGAACACTTTCTTTCATCATTATCTCTGAGGTTTGGAGCAATTACTATGAAACTATATTAGCCATCTATGAAAGTTGAAATAGTATATTTACACAGTAAGTTGTATTTAGTATTGCTGGGACCGGTGGCGTGGTCCTGTAATCCGACCTATTTTTTAAGGGTTAATCTTGTATGATGGTCAGCGTCCCACCAACTTCACTGGATTCAAGGCCTGGTCGTAAAACAAACAAACGTAAAACAAACTCAAATATTTTGTTTGTCACTTAACATTTAACGTTAGTTTTATTACTATTATTATATATGGAACAAGTAATCTATAGGTGCCTTCCATTTCAACTCAGGCAAAAAAATATAAAATTGTACCATCACCATCTCAGATATTGTTGAAACTTTTTTTTTATAGCAACTAGACATGTTTTTAAGAGACCCATATTTTTTTGTTTTGTCGAAAAAAATTTTCCCGCCAAGTAATGGGCCATCAAAGACGGGGAGTACAATTTATGAATTGTAAAAGACATGGAAAATGGTCAATTTTGGAGCCTCACCATTCGGCTATGGAGACAGGTAGAGTTATAATTCTTGTTGTGGTATGTACATAGGGATATAAATAAACTATATTTTATTATAGTTTGGTTTGCGCATGCGTATCTTTTTGTACATAAATTAACAAATGAACGTCAATTTATCTGAAAAGTCGAAGTTTGCGAATTTTTTTCGAGCACTTCCGGTTCGAATTTTAAAATTCTGTTTTCACGGTTGGTAAGACCTAGTTACCCGCTTTCCGAAAAAAATTTTGTATCGCTTCTGTGGTCAACCGTTTTGTCGCAAAAAATTCGAGAAATTGTAAAATTTTCAAAAATCGCCATTTTTGGGCGCCATTTTCTCGAAAACACCATTTTTTAAAATTCTGAAATTTTGTCAGATGGTTCAACTTTACCTGAATAATAAACACACCAAATATCATTCTCGACCAATGCTTCATGGATTAACTGCAGCCTTTTAAAGTTAGCGAAGTTTCGCTAATTTTGATGTCACAGTTAGCAACACTGGGAACAATGAAAGTGCAATGATTTGATGATGTTTGTGGTTCACATTCATTAAATGAAGAATAAAAGGTTTTCTTGGCTGTTTTTTTTATTATTTTGATTAAAAAGGCTCTCTGAAATAATAAAATGAGCCTCCCTCTACTCCTCCGTTTTCTTAAACTGAAGTAATCTGAGGTGGAAATTACGATTACGAAACACACAAATTTCAAGTTCACTTACTTAAAAGGGTCTTCGGAAACAAAATTTCACTGATTTTTTTTTTTTTTTTTTTTTTTTTACATGGACCAATCATTTGCTTGGTTGTTGTCTTCTTTGCTAATAGCATGTAACCGTGCAGGTGCTCCAATAGATGTTGCTTCACTCATAACTCATCCAGGAGTGGATCTAGGGGGACGATTTCCGCCCTCCAGAAGAAGAAACTTTCTTATATATATATAAATAAAACCCATCCCAGAGTTTGGAGCTCTTAAAAGTAGCTCTAAGTAGCAGTATTACAATCCCCCCCCCCCCCCCCCCAGAAGTCCGTCCTGGATCCGCCCCTGCGTAGCACATTGTCGATAGTCACAAAACACTTATTTTCACTTGTCTTATGCTTTTCTGGAAACCTGTACCCTGCTGAAGGTTCATGTGGAAGCATAAACAGCACTTAAACTTCACGTAATTCATGATTTATTCATAATATTTCTGCTACGCACCACTGGTTATCATACATATATGTATATAACAAAAGTTCCCTTTTGCAGATTTCTTAAATCTACACTTTGAATTGCAAAAGTTCGATTTTGGGGGAAGTTTGAAGTTAGTTCATGGTGACTCGTTACTGCCATAAAAACTTCGCAATTTTCCGAAAGCCAAAGATAACTTCGTTGAATACCAGTTACCGGTCGCATACTTTCCCTTTTTTCTTCCGGAAGTCGTCGAATTCAGTTCCAGATAACAAAACGAGAGTAATACCCGGAGTTTGTACTTGCACTATACTCACGAATTCTCCTGTGGTTTTAGTGGGGACGCGGTGGTTCAGTGGTAGAGCGTTCACTTCGGGTGTCTGGGATCCCTGGTTCAATCCCAGCTCGTGCCGTTCTGCATTCCATCATTTCATTCATTTCTCATAATCACCGTCTCCTTTCGCATAACCGAGGAAAGCAAAACTTTCATTTCATTTTTTTCTTCTGCGGTTTTAATACTGTGTATCTGTTTTAGCCTAAGGCCATGGCGCGTTGCCACATTCTTTGCCCCCCCCCCCCTTCCCCACTACCGTCGCAGAGACCCTTGCATGGCCGGTTTCACTGCAGAAACACTGCTTTATCGGACCTGTCTGCATCTCGAACATCTGAAAGCGATTTTTAAAGTGGGATGCAGCACCATCAGAAATCACTGACACGGTTTGGGAAATTGTAGACACCTATTTTCACGTATTCAAACCTTTTTCTATTATATATATTTGCGCTTTTCTTCGAGTATGTTTAGAATCTTGTCTATGACTATGAGTACATGAGCCGAATCGTGTGTTTTATCGTCGTTTATTACAACAAAACTGTCAATTGTTTCATATTTCGGTGATAACTCTGAATTGCACTTTGCAGAATAACAGTCCAGTTTTCAACGAAGTCCACATGAAGTAAAATAGAATTTGTATCTTGAAATTTTATACCGTGGTTTTCGGTAGCAATTGATTCTCTTTGGATTTTCTTGATGTAGTCATGAATTACAATTCTTACAGTTAAACCGGCAATGTACGATACGAAAACAGAAAGTGGCACAGTTTTTTTTTTTTTTTTTTAACGAGATCATTATTCTCCCATATGGCATATGTAATCACTTTCATTTTCATCAGGATCAATAATTAAAGACACCACACTTATTTCTTCCATTCCAGGACATTCACCACATTCTTGAAGAAGATAGCTGTCATTTTCTACGGATCATACTACTAAAGGAAATAGGTCACTCATGACAGCTTCAATACAGGTTGCACCTTTGATTTGTAGCAACGCAGTAGCAGCTAACTTAAAATTTGCACAATACACACACACACACACACACACACACACACACACACACTTCCCTCTCAGGTTGCGGACTGACACACTTTAGTCGAACACTATAAAATTCCGAGTGCCCATTTTTATGCTGGGATTGTTCTGTTTAAAAATTCAGTAAATTTCTTTGGAACGCGTAAGAAAACGTTTCGATTTTTTTTTTTTTTAACTTTTTGTCATTTTTCGATCACTGCAATGACATCGCACTTAATTGAGAATTTGTCTGCAGCATTCCAAATCATACTGAGGTAATAGTTTAGGCCTTTTATAGATCATCAGAATTCATTGGATGGCCATTTCAAGTAAACTTAAAATTTGTGTGTTTTGTAATCGTAATTTCCACCTCAGATTACTTCAGTTTAAGAAAACGGAGGAGTAGGGGGGGGGCTCATTTTACTATTTCAGAGAGTCTCTTTGTTCAAAATAATAAAAAACCAGCCAAGAAAACCTTTTATTCTTCATTTAATGAATGTGAACCACAAACATCATCAAATCATTGCACTTTCATTGTTCCCAGTGTTGCTAACTGTGACATCAAAATTAGCGAAACTTCGCTAACTTTAAAAGGCTGCAGTTAATCCATGAAGCATTGGTCGAGAATGATATTTGGTGTGTTTATTATTCAGGTAAAGTTGAACCATCTGACAAAATTTCAGAATTTTAAAAAATGGCGTTTTCGAGAAAATGTCGCCCAAAAATGGCGATTTTTGAAAATTTTACAATTTCTCGAATTTTTTGCGACAAAACGGTTGACAACAGAAGCGATACAAAATTTTTTTCGGAAAGCGGGTAACTAGGTCTTACCAACCGTGAAAACAGAATTTTAAAATTCGAACCGGAAGTGCTCGAAAAAAATTCGCAAACTTCGACTTTTCAGATAAATTGACGTTCATTTGTTAATTTATGTACAAAAAGATACGCATGTGCAAACCAAACTATAATAAAATATAGTTTATTTATATCCCTATGTACATACCACAACAAGAATTATAACTCTACCTGTCTCCATAGCCGAATGGTGAGGCTCCGAAATTGACCATTTTCCATGTCTTTTACAATTCATAAATTGTACTCCCCGTCTTTGATGGCCCATTACTTGGCGGGAAAATTTTTTTCGACAAAACAAAAAAATATGGGTCTCTTAAAAACATGTCTAGTTGCTATAAAAAAAGTTTCAACAATATCTGAGATGGTGATGGTACATGCTCTGCCTGAATTGAAATGGAAGGCACCTATAGTTCAAATATGCTTTTTAGTACTGCGGATTAGCTTACCTATTGTGCACTTTTTGATAAAAGCACCAAATTTGGCACAGAGGTAGACAGATATAATATGAATAAATTTGGATGTGCGAGCTCCTCCGTGGCTAAGCGGTTAGCGTACGCGCCTTTGGCGTGGGAGACCCGGGTTCGATCCCCGGCGGGAGCTCATGTGGTTCGGATTCCACGTTAATCAGTAGGTCCACGTCTCATATAGCCTCGCTGCTGAAAGGGACGCTAAACTAAAATCAACTCAACAAATTTGGATGTGGAGCCATCGGCCAACTAACCCCTGGCGGCCGTGGTGACCATTTTCCAAAATGGCCGCCAGTGAACACCCGAAAGACAACAGAAGTTAGATAAAGTTTGTTGATGATGAAGGTTTTAGTGAATGTTTATTGAATATTTTGATTAAAAACACGCCGTCTTGTAAGATATATATATATATATATATATGTCGGCGCAACACCTAGAACAGTAATACTTAACCCTTTCATTCCCATTGCATAACTACAGATACAACCACAATTTTGAAAAAAAAAAAAAAAAAAAAAAACTATAAAAAACTCCCAGAGTGTCACTTGAGATACGATATTACCGGATTGTAAATTTTGGTGCTTTTATCAGAAAGTGCACAATATGTTAAAATATCCTAGCTACAATGTCGGACTATTAATAAACAATTACTAATTTGAGCAAGCCTTGAAATTTCGAAAGATGATGTTTTTTAATACTAATGCAGTCTGCCATGTCAATCAAGTACTGAGAATAAACGAGAGGTGAAATGTTTCTTTTGCGGAGAAACTGCTGGTCGTGCCCCTCTTCATAAAACTGCGACATTCCAACTGGACTCGCGTGTCGGGTCGTGCGCAATGATTCTGGGCGATATGGACCTATAGACGAAACAACGCTGGGGATATGATTGTACAGGATGCGAAGTACCACCGCAATTGCCACGTAAATTTGTACAATCGCGTTCGGAAGAGTAAGGAAATGTCTCTTAAAAGTTCAAATGATGAACAAGCAATAGAAGGACTTGCCTTTGCACAACTGGTCGTGTTTATTGAAGAAGCTTTAGCGGAAGGCGAGACGGCTCCGCTTTTTAAACTTGCAGACCTGGCGCAGTTATATGCTTCGCCGAAGGAACAGATGTTGGGAGTAAGTAGGAAGTAAGAGTGCACTCGACTGCTTGCTTACTTTTCTATCATGTGTGTACAGCATAAGGGGCGCGATGTCCTGCTTGCATTTAATGAAGACCTCTGCGATGCCTTGGCAAAGGCTTGTGAATTGGATACAGATACTGATGCTGTCCATCTGGCGCGCGTTGCCCAAATTGTGTGAAGCCACATCTTCGGAGATAACAATGTGTTCAACAGATTGGCTCCAGAATGTCAACAGGATTCCGTACCATCCGTGTTTTTTTGCCCTAGTCACTATGATCTTGGAAGGATCAAGTATAAAAGACCTTAGAGAAAGCGCTACAGAAGCGGCACTGTATATCAGCCAACTCCTCAAATTCAATTGTGTGAAGTACCGAAGAGCCGACACAGACAGTACGTCTCGACCAGTCCGGCACGCCACCACGCAGGAGACGCCACTTTCCATTTACATCGGACTCATGCTACTCGTACATGCACACACTCGTGAAAGGTAGCTAGTCGACAAGCTGTCACACATAGGAATTTCTATTTCCTACGATCGAGTCCTGTCCCTCTCCGCACAGTTGCGGAACAGTGCCTGCCGCTTCTACAACCAGAAGCAAGTAGTCTATTCTCCCAAGATAAGAGGCAAAGTCTTCACCACCGCCACTGTAGACAACATCGACCATAATCCAAATTCTTCGATCTCAAAACTGTCATTTAATGGGACTGCTATTTCCCTGGTGCAACATCTTGTTTCCATGGAGCCGGGGTTGACCTCGGCATCGGATCCTCGGAGGGTCGAACGAGAAAGGCCTCAAATCAGTTGACCGTTTGCCACAATACCATACAGATGTCCCATCTGTCAACAGCAGCATTAAGAACACACAGGTACCGGTTACCAACGTGACATCCTTGAGAGGCACCAGCGGCCTCAAGCAAAATATTGAAACAGATTATGTTTGGCTACTACACACTCAATTAGCCGTAAAAGAAAGTTCTCCATTAGAAAACACTTCATGGGCTGCATACCATGCAAGTCTGCACTCCAGTAACACAATTCGGGCTATCTGCCCCACCGCACTATTCACACTCTTCCTGGAGAGTGCCCATACCGTCGCTATGATCAAGCTCTCCATGGATGTCGTCAGGAACGCAGTGGAACATCTTAACCCTAGCCAGGTTCCAGTGCTCACATTCGACTAACCGCTTTTAGCACTGGCAAAACAAATCCAATGGAAGTGGCCACAGGTATACGGCGAAGAGAAGTTATTCATCCTCTTCGGAGGTCTTTATGTCGAAATGGCAGCGCTGAAGACCATTGGTGACTTGTTGCGAGGGAGCAGATGGGTGCAAGCACTGATTGAGGCAGAGATCACCAGTGCGGGGACTGCGGATTCCTTCCTGCGGGTATCACATGTCACTCTAACCAGGAGAGCGCATCAAGTAACAGCAGCAGCCCTCTTCACCATGCAGCAGAACGTATACAACCACTACATTGACCAGTTGCGTGACGCTGGCACTGAACAGCTTGAGTTCGCAGAGTGGTGCCAGCAAAAGGCGGAGTCTTGCCCCCAGGTCTACTACTGGTTAACTGTACTGAAATTATAACTGACGATCTTGGTATACGTGCGCTCTCTGCGCCAAGCATCGCATCGTTTGCCATGTACGTCGATGTCCTCAAAGAACTAGCAGTGGGGTTCCATGTCCTGGGTAACACCAACTACGCGCGCTGGATTCCTGTGCATCTACAAGACATGGTGGAACTGCCAACTAAACACCCTGAAATCGCCGATGAATTCTTCGCAGGGAATTTCACAGTCCACAAAACGACTAGGCCGTTCTCCGCAATCCCTATTGGTAAAGTCCATGAACAGAACATTGCAGCCGTAATAGGAGACGGAAGTGCAGTAGGTCTCACTGACAATCCCAGCGCACTGCGACGGTGGATGGTAGCAAGACCAGAGGCTGCCAGGCTCATCGAAGAGTTTCAGGACTAACCAACAACAATCACAAGACGCAAAGCATCATGACCATACATCAAGTGTGCAAACTGCTTTCCAAAAAGGCGTTCAGTCAATGGTCAAAGTGATGGAAGACTTTGAGAGTCCATTTGAAGAGGATAGTCAAGATCTGTTAGTACTCGACACCAAGGAGTTCGCGCCATCTCGAGCTGTAAACGACCTCCGTCGTGCATATTAAGAGAGTGACAAATTTGTCACAGAACGCCTGGTGGAAAGAACGAAACCCATACAAGATCCTATCAAAAGAAACATCTCAAAATATTTGGTCAATCTACTACAAAATCTCAAGGAAAGGGCAAGCAGCAAAAGAAATCTCTCAGAAATGACGTGAACCTCTTTTCTCGTCTATATATCGGATGTCGGAACCGGGATGGAAATCTAGACGAATTCTTCAAACATGAAAACCAAGCTTTTCCTCCTGCTCTGTTGGACAGCAGTGGCATCCGGTTTGGTGTAAAGAGTGATCATTTCGGTCATCTAGAAGACTTCAGTCAGCCTAGGTCTGAGGTTCCTCCAACAAGCTGCATTGTCCTAGATGGAGCAGTCATCATCCAGTTTCTGAAACCTGCTACGGGAAAAACGTTCAAAGAATATGCCCAGCAAGTTTTTGTGCCTCACATGCTCTCAAACTTTATCAAGCCACTCGACTGGGATCGCTACATAAGAAACTCGTTGAAAGGTGCAGCAAGAGCCAAGCGGGGTAAAGGGGTGAGAAAATGAGTGGTGGGTAATTCAACTATACTCGGGAACTCTGCTAGCTTCCTCAGAGTCGACGAAAACAAGACAGAACTGTTTATTTTCCTATCTGACATCCTCTACGACTCATTCCTACTTGCAGACAAGGAGCTGCTCAGCGCAAAAGGAGATGATGTTTTGAGAAAGCCACCGCTTCTGGATACCTCAGCCCTGGCATCTTGCAACCACGAGGAGGCCTATACCCATATTATGTTGCACGCCGTCCACACTGCTCACAATGGCAACAAGAAGATCCTCATCTGCACAGTAGACACTGATATTGTTGTCCTGGCGGTGGCTCTGGCACACACCTGGAATTAGGAAACTGAAGTGTGGGTATCCTTTTTCTCGGGGAAGACGTTACGTTGTTTGGCAGCCCATGAGATTGCTCGGTCTGGGTCCTCAAAAAGCTCAGGCACTACCGATGTTTCGTCGCCAGACGTGGAAAAGATGACAGCATGGGCAGTATGGACAGTGCTACCTGAGCTCACGCAAACGCATATTCTTCTCTCCACTGCACCAGATCGTATTAATGAAGACGCCATGCATATAATTGAAAGGATAATCATACTGCTTTATGACAGAACAAGCACAGAATCGGATATTGACAAGGCACATCGCAAACTGTTTGCAAAGAAAAGCAGTTCCAGCTGATCCCACCGAAAAGAAGAGCCCTGGAGCAGAACGTGAGAAGAGCAGTATATCAGAGCGGACATATCTGAGGTCAGGCCAGGCCCTGGTTCCTGCACCAGTACTGCCATCACCAACCGACTGGAGTTGGATCAAGACTAGCGGCCTCTATAAACCTCTATGGACAACGCTACTCGAAGCATGCAAGATCTGCTGGGAGCTCGTCTCTTGCAAATGCAAAGACTGCATGAAAAAGTGGAAGTGCAAGAAGGCCAGTCTGGAATGCACACCACTGTGTGCCTGCGACGGGGAATGCTCTGAAATGTAATATTATTAACTAAATATATGTAACTTACAAATTATCTGGCATACGTTTCTTCAAAACATTCACTAAAACCTTCAGCAACAAACCTTGTCTAACTTACGTTGTCTTTCGAGTGTCCACTGGCGGCCATTTTGGAAAATGGCCACCAGAGGTCAGTTGGCCGATGACTCCACATCCAAATTTGTTCATCTTATATCTATATACCTCTGTGCCAAATTTGGTGCTTTTATCAAAAAGTGCACAATTTATTGAAATATTCTAGCTAAACTGACGCACTATTTGACGTACCTAATTTTTACTTACCATGAATCGGTAATTAAACTCCCGAAATTGTATCCAGAATTTTCTAATATTAAGTAGATATAGGTGATAATTAGATGAAAGTTCTTCCTTTCAATTAACTAAATTTGGATCTTAATACTTTTCAATAGACTTTATTTTTGTAATTAAAATATTTAAATGCGAAACAAGTTATGTTAAAGTACTAGTAACAGCTGTTGTGAGTTGTGATTTCAGGGGTTATAGCTCTTATAGAAGTGAGTATCGTCTACCCAGAATTATCAAATATCATAGTCCATTTATTTATTTGATCGTGTCTATTTCTTTCGTAGGCTCAAGTTAATTAAGTGGAGACATAGCTACACAGAAAGGAACATGAAAACTAGAGGTAATTACACTTTTAATAAAGGTAAGGTAGGAGCTTTATATATATATATCAAGATGGTAATTGGAAAATCTTTAGATTCAGTTGTAATCTTTGCACCATTATGTCATTCCATTCTTAATGTTAATGTCATAATAATGTTAAAATAGCAATAATAATTAGAATTAAAATCAGAACTGCTGTTCTTTAATATTGAAAACAACATAAATAGAAATTTAAGATAGGTGACTCGATTAATCTTCATCAAGGATACCTATGCATTTCTTGTGTTTTTATCGTTGCATTGACATGTTAAACTTCCAAGAACCAAACATGTTGCGCATAGAATGTTTAAGTTAATTACATATTTGCATTATACCTTATAGTATACAACACGTTATTAAATATATTAACTAATCGATGTTGAATAATTCTATTTTTAATCTACTTTGTAAAATTTTGGTAACTTGTTTGTCGTTTGCGTCAGAGCATTTATGAATGAAATACATTAGATAAGAACATTTGCATTTAATTATTAACACCTCAACTTCCTTACCCGTCGTGTTTACTCTAATGAAGCTGATAGAATAGCTCACGCAGCTCATGATTTTTGTCTCTGAGGAACATAAAATAACATGTGGTTAATCACGAAGTGCTACATTAGATTGTGTGCGCGTAAATTTAGGGATTTCCTTGTTTTACTTCCGTACATGGCATTGTGTACTGATCTATTTGCAAATGGATACCATGTACGGAAGACAGCGCGTTTTCATCACATTTCAGGCTAAATAGCATAGATACACGATGTCAGTTTTGCTTCGAGATGATTGAAAACATGCTGAGCAGAGTGAAAAGAAGACCCGTTGGCACGTACTCTGCAGGGTGAACTGTGAGATTGTTTTCTGCAGCATATGTTCCTAGCCTTAGAAGTATTTCACATCCTAATCCTCTCGTTCTGGTCTTGCTCTTTTTGATGTTCCCTTCTTTCTTTTCAACATCATTTCGTTTCGTAATAAATTCATCTGATGACTTGTTAATCTGTCTCCATCTATATGGCAACGTAGAATTTCCGACATTTGGATATCTTCTTCCTTTTTCGTGAATTTTGCTAATTCTTCTTCTTCTTCTTCTTCTTCTTCTTCTTCTTCTATTATTATTATTATTATTATTATTATTATTGCCAATCAAAAAAGTTCTCCGAGTTTATTTGTTTAATGTTTTATGTGTATGCATTAGAATATCATGTAAGTACTGAATAATAAAATAGATATTTTGAATTAAATTAGTGATATGATAATATTTTGATAAGTTGCTTTTGTTTCACGTTTATATTTCAGTAAGTTCTGGCAGATCGAGTAGTATCGAACCAAAACCATCGACTTCAGGAACGTCCCGAAAATCTCGTGGCAGAAAGAAAAAGAATGATGTGAAACAAGTACCTGTCACGGACGAAGAATTGGAATATTACCAAAAGTTGTTTCCTGGTAAGTGATATGAGTTGTATGAGAAAACAAAATTATTTTAATTCATTTTTAAAGTATGATTTATAACAAAACTGCTGAAACACCATCCTAGCAGTTTTAATTTCTTTCTCCTTTAGTAGCATGAATATTTGAACTCGACTGTTGAAGCGCTAATCATTAAACTTTTGATTTAAAACATGGTATAGTTCGCTTCACATAAGTTGGCTAGTTCAGAAAAAATGTTATACAGTAGAAGTAAAATACTGACGCACTCCTTTCCACAAAGGATTTGCGCACTGTTGTTGACAGTGCGAGCAAATACACTTTTCCGTCAAGATTGAAGGAGTAGAAACAAAGAAAATGCGACTGAGGAAAGACTTCCCAATTCAATTCATCTAGAAAAATGAATGGCTTGAAATATTTTTAGAAAAATGAACGGTAGAAATGCAACATTCAGGGGTAACTTCAGTTGAATATTCAGTTGGACTAACCTTGACACACGTTTGTTACTGAGTAATTGCCGAAATTTTCAACGGAAAATCTCATCCTCCTCAGCGGCAGTCTCTTAAAGCATCTACAGCAAATTCATCACTTTATACGGGATTTATCATTGTTGCATTAAAACAAAAAAGTTTCTTCTAGTAATAAATATATATACCATAAGACGGGGTTACGTTGCACAAGTTTTAAGCCATTTTAAAGAAAATCGCATGTAACTTACAAACGTAATGATTTAGAACACGAGCTAGATATATAAGAAAAACATTAATGCAAGTTCATTAGTAAACATTCAGTATAGCAATAGTTATTGAAATATAAACTTCGGTACAAAGTAACCCTATAGCTGGGGTTACTTTGCACAACATACAAAACTGTATGTTCGACATACGAACATAACGTTTCTGTGCAATGTTTTCTCTTCAGTATTTATACATTTTATTTTCTACACAAAACTGCATGCAATCTACAAATATTGATATTAGAATGATGCTACTGGTATTAATACTTAGTTTGAATTATCGATATTTGTAAAGAAAATTATGTATTTTCTGCTACCGGTACAGGAACCGCATTCTAATAGTTTAGCATGTGTCCCACAAAAATACCAACTCAGGAACAGAAAAAAAATCCCCGTGAACTGATTTACCTTGGTTGTTCCTTATGTCCAAGAATATCATCCCAACTGTAATTAGTGGGAGATTACGGACTTTCAGGCTAAAACCCACCCAAATTGCATGATTTCTTTTTTAAAAAAAAATCTAATGTTAGTCATTCTTATGCGTATAAGCTGAATCTCCCCCCCCCCCCGAAAAAAGTAGTCATTTCAAAACAAAAAAAAGTATTTGTGATTGAAGCCTCTCCCAAACTACTTTTCTGGATCCACCACTGTTCATAATTTATTTTTCAACAAGAAATTCATTCCAGCATCTTCCTAAATAGGGAATTTACCTAAATTTAGAATGCAGGAGGTTCCAGTAGTAATTTTTTCCTATCTAAGCGGTATTTTGGACCGGTGCAAAGTAACCCCGAGTGGAGACTGAAACTTCCTTCTCCCAGTTTTCCTTTTTTATGACTTTAAAACGTTTCACGTTTCAATTTCAACTATTGCATCGAAGATCCATTATACACAGTAGTATTCTACGAAACTGACTTAACTTTGACGGAAAATCTCGTACGTGATATCTTTCAAATTTTGGCGCCTTTACAGTGACTGCTTTCCATACCTCTACAACAATGAACCCTCTCGGTAATTAGAACTGATGTTCATTGCCAGCATTATAGCCAAAATACAATTAGACATTCTATCTTACGGTGCCAGTTGAAACTTCCTCTTTTCTGTTCATGGTTTTGCCGATAGAGGATTGTGAAACTCTTCATATTTTGTGCAAAGTAACCCCGTCTTACGGTATATAAATACCTTGATATTAACAGAACAAAAGTTGCACTCTTATGTGTTACTGATAATATCGAATTATTATAACATAATGGTTAACTTTTCGAAATCAAGCATTATTAGCTTACTTAAAAATAGTAATGTGTGGATATTTGATATGTATACAATAGTACCGTAGTACATGTATGTGTGCTGTTATTATTATTATTGTTTATATTATTATTATTGTTTATATTATTATTATTATTGTTTATATTATTATTATCGAGCTTTGAGATATAAGTATGAATCTGGTACTAGTTTAAACACCCAGGATGAAATTCTGTAGAAGCCACTGATATATATATAGTATAATTGTATCTGCTTGACATTTTGTTTACACGGGTTATTCATGTGTCGAGGCCGGTTAGTTGGTTGGTTTAGGGTTTAACGTCCCTCTTAGCACCTACGCTGTATGAGGCATGGGTTTAGAGTTTAACGTACCTTTCGAGCCACATGAACTAACCCCGGCAACCAAGCCCGGAATTTGTATATAGTCGCAAGGCAGCTCTGTGCCAATATTGAGTGTATATATGCTTGTATGCCAATACACTGAGTGTATTGAGTGTGTGCAGTAGTTAAACGCTGGATACTCCTACTTGCGACATAACAGGCGTAGTCGCATCGAACTTATTTGTATAAAATAATCTGGCATAAGTGTCCTTGTAGCAGCTAGTGACTTGCAGGTTCGAGCTTTAGGTGCTAATCAGCCACAGCCCCATGTTTTAAAAACTAGCGCAGAAATAAAAGAATCGTAATTTATTTGTATAATTTCCTAGAGAACACAAAATACTACTTACTAAACTAACCAATGTTTTCGAGGTGGTCTTCTTTCATGCTTAATTTGCCATATAAGTCAGAAGTTGTATTTTCTAAGTACTAAATAATTACCTAAGGAAATTTGAGGATCATTTTCTGCTTTCGTAAATTTGGAAGAATGTAAGAAAGAGGGACCGCAACTGATAAGCATCCAAACATCGTAATTTAACAAGGCAGAAATATATTCCAAGTCAACTGTTCGTTTATCTTCCATTGCCCGATTGAACATTGCTTTCGTCTTTTTAATCAGTAGGTCCACGTCTCATATAGCCTCGCTGCTGAACGGGACGCTGAACTCAAAATCAGCTCAACAATTAACTTGCGAAATTTGCTGCAGGTTGATTAGTGTGTTGTAAATTTCCCAGATTTTAATTTTTTTATTGTTCATTTTAACCTGAGACGAAACAATCTTAAAAATCATCTCTTATACGCATCTCCATCTTAATGAGTTACTTTCAGTTTTATTGATTAAAATTTAACCCTCCATTTTCAGTATTGATACGTTAGACAAGACATACAGTTTAAACTGCGATTCGAGTTCTATTTATCTTTTTTTTATTTGAGTAATGTCATATCTCAAGTCATACCATTGACACGAAAAACACCTGTAGAGATTACTGTACTGCTTAAAATGACCTAGTTGTGGGAAGTTGTTAAAAAAATGTTTTCATCTCTTATAACATTTCACCAATGGTTTTTGGTAGTTATAATTACAGCAAGTTCTCGCAATTGCATAATTTTAAACAATGTTGCAAGCTTAACCAGTGTTGATCATATCTCCGAAACGGATTGAGATATCATTGCTGTAAATGGCATTGTGATCGTTACCTTTATTATAAACTATCTCTGTGATTGGATGTAGTACGTATCCAAGCAGTTTTTAAAAATAAAATCTCTTGAAGGAAATAAAACTCTCAATCCCTTGTAACTTTTTCCTATTGCTAGAAGTGCGTCATATCACGATCATAAACATTAAAATACTTCCGATGTGCATTGACACGTCCGTCTCACTTGCCTTATTACTATTTGGAGGCTTCCAAAATTTGGATGTTCACGGATGTTTGTGATTCTATAGCGTCCTAATTTGTAGCACTGAATAATAAATGTGCTTTGATAAGTTTCGTTTATCATGCAGATTTGAAATAAGTAATAAAGTGACGCAGTACCATTAAAAATAAATAAATAACTTACTGTTGGGTTGGCAACACGGAAAATCGAGTAGAATTACTGAGTACGTCAAACAGTGATGTCCCCTTGTTGATATTTGGATGTTACAAAATTTCATTGAACTTTATTTTTTAAGTTAAAAGTTATAAGGCCGTTTCAAGATACATGGTCTGCACTGTATGCTAACTGCATATGAAATGTTCTTTTCTTCTGTCGATGTTGTTTTACAGTACTTTCTCGTATTCCTCTGCTAATGTTTTACTATCTATTTATTATGCTTTATTGTATTAACAAGGCCAGACTACGCGATAGAGAGTTGGAGGCCTTTCTGCAAAACCCAAAAATGGGTACCTGTAATTAATGGTAGTTTCTTGTTCTCTTTAATAGCATTATTTCTAGAACCGTCATACTCCTGGGAACCCACACCACGTAGCTTCGGATTCTTATTCCTCTCGTTATCATTACAGCATATTTTCAAGGGTTAACTTCATATACAATGTTAGTCGAAAAATAAGCCGCACCCAAAAAATTAAAGGTGCCGTGTAAAAGATGATATTGGAATGTAGGGCGAGGGAAGAAAAGAAATCACGAGTAATCACTTACTAGGAGATTCTGGGAAATACAATTAAGTAGGTACATAATTTGTTTCATAACAAATTAGAGATGCAAGGGCTCGAAAAAAACGGCTTTTTTGAAAAAAAAAAATGTTTTTTCTCCTTGGAAAATTTTGGGCTTTTTTCAAAATTCTGCTTTAAATTGATAAAGCAGATTTTGTTTCGCTTCTCTATAACACAAAAAGTCATTTAATTAGTGGTTGATGCCGACAGTAATATAAAACCTCTAAAATAAACCATGAATTTCGAAAAGATATTTCAAACAATTCTACTTCTCAACATATTTATATTATGAATTCCAAAGGATTAACCATTCTATATAATAAAATTTTTTAACCTCCTATATACAAAAGCAAGCAGGGTTGGCAAGAACCATGGTTGTTTTTGAAAATGCCAAAAACCCGTTTTGGGAGGGGGAGTTTAACGGTTTTTTTGGTTTAAACCAGGTTTTTTTTGGGGGGGTTTAGATATTTTGTTTTATGTATTTATATTACATATTGACAGCAATAAGTTTGTTTCGCCTTGGTGTTATTATGCAACAACGGGGTCATTCTGGAAGAGGTCACATAAGCTTAAAGAAGTCCGGTCAGTAAATTTCTTAAATTGGGAAACTCCCGCCCTAGCCATCGGGAAAATCCCGTCATTACTCTACATGTAAAACAATGACGGAAAAATCCTATTATTGCTTTGCATGTAAAATTTAAAGGTTAACGTATCATAATCAGTACGCTAAAACTGAGGTATTAAATTACAAATTTAGTACGTATATATCATTGAAAGCCCAATCCAAGCTAATGTTGGGAGCTACGTAGGCAATCGATAAATTTTGCCAATTTCTATCAATATATTTAAGCAACCTTGACTTCTTTATAAAACAACGGGTATTCAAGCATGCAGAAATATACAATTTGGTTTCGTTTCGTATGTTCAGGCTTAACATCCTTACGTAATACCGAGGTTATCAAGAAGAAGACTTTCACTTAAAGTTACATCCGAACTGCTACTTTGTTTACGTATGAAAGAAGGGTTGTGGTTCGACCGAGAATTGAACATAGGACACCTTGATTAAAAGGTGAAAAGGAAATAAAACTAATGCAGATGGTTTGATGTGTGGAAACGTCACCATGAAGTTCCACGATTCGCATTTTTCGTTCTTTTTCTTTTTTTTTGGTTTAAACCAGTTGTTTATTTTTTTTAAAAAGAAAAAAAAAAAAACACCTGGTATAAACCAGCCAACTCGAAAAGTAAATACTTTAAAAAAATACACAAATAACTAGCAAAATTCTATGTAGTATTTTTACTTCAAGGTATTCCATACCCTGTTTTTGGAACAAAATTAAAATAAAACATAAGAGAAATACTTAGATTTATTTATATGATACACTTAAAGGCTGCACATCTAGAGCTTTTGGTTCTGTATATTCTTGAAATTCTACAGTTTTATATAACCACCATTACGGTTTATTCAGTCCTCAAGTTTTCTGATTTTTTCACAAGAGGGATTCAACATATGAAGGGTGTGAGGCAAGAACATGGTAACCCACAATTTTACTATTTTAAGAAATTACGAGATTTTCTGCTGCACAATCCATTTTGAAAGTCTGAAAGCTGATTTTTCACGTAAGACTATACATGAACGACAGTGTTCGAAGTAGGGAAAAAAGCAGAGGCGGTATGTTTTACTATGATTTTGACTCAACATATACCGGCTATTTAAATATTGTCTTGATCACTGTAAAAACAGAGACGGCATGTTCTCATTACTGAATAACCAGAGGCGGTATGGCATACCACCGCATACCGTCTCACTTCGACTACTGATGAAGGATTAAACGACGGCGACGCGGTATGCGTTGTTGTCTATCGGGTGCTGCATAACTCAACAATTGAAAATTTGTTGGTTACCATGCTTTTGGCTCACACCCTTCATATCATTACAGAACTCTCCCCCTCCCCCACCATCACCAAAAAAGCAGGACTACGGAATATATTTAAGTTAAGATAAATACAAATGCACAACAAACATGACTTGAGTGGAGCTTTTGCGCTTCTATCGGGAAGTCCGGGATTCAACCCAGCATTTGACCATTCTGACAAAGCTTTTCTTCATTCAATCTGTGAAGTAGAAATAGTGCGTGTACTGTGAGTTGGCCGACTTCCTTTCTTATTGTTTTTAAATCGTTATTATTACTAATTACCAGCACTGATGGTTTTGCGAAGATTAGGAAGGGGGGGGGGGCGGTCTTTCGGACTGAAGCCTGTTCCCCAAAATTACGGAATGTCTAAAACAAACGAAATATCTATTAGTTATGCCTTTACTGATAAACTTTAAGCTCCCGTCAAATAAAAATTATGAATGTTTAGAAAAACTAAACATTAGTAAGAAAAACCTCTCCCAATATACTTTTCTAAATCCGCCACTGATTCTTAGTATAAAATGATCTTCAAGGTTGTATCCGAAAGATTATCGCTAAATATATAAACGAAACGAAATATTAGTTATGCCTGCACTCATAAACTTCAAGCTCCTCCCAAATAAAATTAGGACATTTTAGAAAACGAAACAATCAGAGAAACCCCTCCCAAAATACTTTTCTAAATCCGCTACTGATTATTTGTATAAATTAGTATTCAAAATTGTATCCGGAAAATTATTGCTAAATCGTTGCACAGCTCGTATAACAGAAATGTGGAAGTACGGTTTGACGGATATATAGAAAAACATGTTTAACTTTTGCGCTGAAAGCTAGAGTACCTGTACTAAGCTCTTAGAAATGAAACACGGATGACAAACTAAAATGATCTAGAGAAGAAAAAAATTGTCGATAACTCAAAAGTTAAGATAAAGTTAAATAGCCTCTAAAATTGCCCTCAAATACTACATTCTTCATGTTAGCTTTAGTTCGTAAAACATGTGCTCCATCCATCTTGATGGTGAATTTCAGAGCGAAATATGGCATTTAGGTCATGGAATTCTTATATAACTATAGAATATACTATAGGAAAGCTATTTAGATAGAAAAATCATGAAAATGAAAAAAGCCAAAATTTTCAAAATTCTCGTTTTTTCCCCCAAAATCCCGGCTTTTTATGTAAAAAAAAAAAAAAAAAAGATTCAAAAAAGCCGGCTTTTTCGCATCTCTATAACAAATACAGTATCATATTGAAAATGGAGGTTGCATTGCGTGATATAACTGCTGTAAAGATAACTTTCTGTTAACTACAACATTGATTCCGAACATGTTTTAACCGATGACACATTTCACTGAACACCCAGGACATGGCGACACACTTACTTGATTTTTTAAAAAATTATTATTAATATAAATTATAATAATGTAAACCTATAAGTTTCTGTAAAGTAGCGGCTGTATGTAGTACTGAGCATTCTTGCTGCCGCTGTAGGTGTTGACTGGTATAATCCGTCTGAAAATCCAGTTTAAGTATTTTCACACTCCGACATACCCTAAGGGACTGCGTGAAACACTAATGTGTTGCGACAGACCGATTAGAAACCACTAAACTACGAGCACAATATTTGCTAGGCGCGAAATTTGTCTATTCACCGCCATCGCCTGTCACTACTGACTTCACTTCTGGTACTCACTCCATCACTTACTACATTATCGTTATTTCCAAATGAAAAATTGGCACATTTTTATCAGCATACGATATGACATATTTTTTTTATAAGTCACATCCTAATTTTTCACAACTGACATTTGGATAAAGTGCCTCCCTTATGTTTGTATGTTACTTGTAAAAACTTGTCACAGCACAAACAATTTCAGGATTTTCTTCTCATTTTAAGAGCCTTTTGATGCATTACTGTTTTTTAAATAAATAATAAAGGGCTTTTATGCGAATTTTCTAAATGAAAGTACGCGAAATTTCCAGTACGTACTATAATACTTTGAAGACAAGGTTGTATCTTTAGAGTTGTGATTTCTGTCCATTGTAGTTTGATTCGTCAGTCTTATTCATTTTCTCGTAATTTTTACTTTTTTCCGTTTCTTACCTTCGACTTCGTTTGGTGTTTTCGGTATCATTGGGCACTTAAGTATATTTGTTTTGATATCCCAAACATATCGAAAGTCGGTATGTAAATCTCAATACAGAATACCTTTAACTTACATGACAGCCATTCAATATATGGCATATTATCGGGTTGCCACTGTATGGTAGACAGTTTAATCAGAAGCATCATTTAATGACTTAAAATAGCTAGTTTATATCGTTTGTCTTTTAATTCCTATACGTAATGTGTAAGTAATGTGCTTTACAATTTTGTATAAGTATGGGAAGAAATCCTAGTACGGCGGTATTTCCATATAGACGACTTTGAAATATTCATTCACCTATTATAGTCCGCCCTTCCACGACCGTACAGTGGGGGTGTTTCGGGCGAAAAGTTGGCCAAAATTAGAAATGAAAAATCTTAACAGATGTCATGATGTAAATTAAACCTTGTTACATCTTAATTCAATAAACCAGTTATGACATGACATCCATTCCTTTCAATTCATATCCATAGGGAAGCTGTATTAATATCAATTATTTAGTCGTTGTGGGGACTATACATCTTTCTGCATACCATTTGCCAAGCAGGGACAGTTTGTGATTTTATTGTAAGTGCTTTGTTTCTTGTAGAGTAGAATTATTTGATGGAATTACCAGGATATGTAGTACATTTTATAATTAGACTCATGTATTCGAATTTAAATATATCTAAATAGTAGAATCGTAATGCAGACTTTTATAAACAATAGTATTTTAGTCATTGTTAGTATGTGTCAGAAAGAGATTATTGCTTTAACTGTAATATGGATCTTAATCAAAATATTAAGAGATCTTTTTTTTTTTCAATAAAAAATCGGAAATTTAAATATTATAGAAATTACCCATTTTTTCCCCTTTAGGATTAGAATTTTCGATAATGTTGCTATGTTAAAACACTACATGTATTTTAGTGTTTGTGCTCAGTTTCATCTTTCTAAGTTCGGGGATTGGTGTTATACACTATTCTTGTCAAAATATTTAAATCATTTTTACCCCCCCCCCCCTCCTCCTTAGGATATGTATTTCGAAAAACTCTTCCGTATTGCTTTCGTGCCAAAAGGATATTTTTGTTCAAAAAGCTTTGGAAAAAAAAAGCTTGTATAGACGTTTTTGAAAAGAAGAAAATCTATGTTAGATCGTAGTTTTCGATAATTTCGCTCCTAAAGGAAAAAAGGGGGGGGGGACAATTTCAGTATTCAAGCAATTTGTACAGTATTCAAATTGCCAATTTTATATTCAGTATTAAATCTTATTCTTCCCGTGCAAAAAAAAGAACGAGCACTTCTGCTAGTATCCCTATATTTACCCAACGAAATCATGTTCAAAATAAGCTGCTAAGTTTAAAATAGGGTCATTAGGTGCGGAAAATATTTCTTTAATACTTTGCTTAAGATACATAATATGTTTTGAAGGAGTAATTCCGTTTTCTTACACAGACATTGTGACCAGGGTTCCCACTCGCCTGGAAAACCTGGAATAGTCAGGGAATCCAGCTTAGCACTAAAACGTCGTGCGGAAAAGTCAGGGAATTTCATAACTTATTGTTTAATTTTCATTTAGCTGCAGCAGGCATTTCTTATGTAATGACAAATGCTTGAAAAACCTTGCAACTCTTGTTACTGGAGTCAGTGGTTTAATATTTCCACTACAATATATATATATATATATATATATAATAGGGCATTTCCTGGGTTAATGCATGAATGTGTTTGACTTCTGCATTTCTAATGTTGAGCTATAACCACATGTCTTCAACGCAAGCCCATGTGGCAAAACACCAGTACACCCGATTTCTTTCATATACTTAAGTCCATCAGCACCTCAAGGAATTTTCTCTTGAAAATGATAATCTTTGTCAAATGTACGCAAACATATTAACAGACAACAAAGAATATAAGGAATTGTGATCTGTCGTGAAATTAACAATTTCGCATGGCAACGCAAATGTTGAAAGTGGATTTTCTATTAAGAAAGACATACTAGTGGAAAATTTGCATGAAGAGACAGTTGTGGCTGAAAGAATGGCGTATGACTCAGTTTATGTAGAGGGTGGTCCGTTAAAAGTGAACGTGACCAACAAGATGCTTCAATATGTATGTTGCTCCCACTCAAGATATACAGATGCATTACAGAAAAAGAAAAGTGAACAATCAGATGAACATAGAAAGAGACTGCAGAAGAGACACGTTCAATCTCAAATAAGAGAATTGAAGCTAAGAAGTCCAAGGTTATTACAACATTATCTCACGAGGAGGCAGACAATTATCAGACTTGCGAAAATTTTTGTAATTATGTATCATCAGTGCAGAAAGCTCTCTTGACAGACAGAAAATATATATCTGTAGTAAGTCTTACAAATAGTCAAACTGATGATAAAATGTTTTAATTTCTGAATCCGCCTATTAACAACTTTAACGATTGTAAATGTTTACCATAATTACTTCTGTGAAAAGGAAAAATAGTAGAATGCTTGTAGCAATAAATAAAAATAAACAGCCATACCCCATCCAGGGTGAAAAGTGAAGTCTGGCTCAGATTGAAAATGTTGAGCACTTTCATAAATCCATTGGCAACATTATTGACCAGAAAATGTACATAAATAGCGGTTTTTTTTTTTTTTTTTTTTTTTTTTTTTTTTTTTTTTTTTTACCAGATTTCACTTTTTGCCTTATCCGGCTATTTGGTAAGGGGCATTTCATAATTAAAAACGTTTTCTTTTCCTTCATGTGCAAATTCTATTTTTCTATGCACCGATACAAATATGTGCTACAAAATGTACCTGGAAATTTCTGAGAAGTGACTTGGAAAACCTGGAAAAGTCAGGGAATTTGATCTTGGAAAATGAGTGGGAACCCTGGTGACTGAAACAAAATTGTTTACATTTTTTTTTTTTTTTTACATATGCTAAATTTATTAGAGAAAAGGGATAAATATAAACGTGCAATGCATGATATCAATCATAAAATGTAGTACATAACCTGATCTTTTAGTTGCATTGCAAGTAACTTTGTCCCATAAGAAACAAAACACTTAAAATATCACAAACTGTCGTCTTTTGGGAAGCGCTGAGCGAAAGATAGATTGATTTTCACATTATTTCTCGTTAACAAAATTCAGTCCAACCATGAAATCACGTAAATAACTTTCAGTGCTCTAGCTAACTTAATTATACGCTTTATAGAGCATCTTGAGACGTAAATTTTTGTGAATAAGATGGTGGATAGCCATAGCACGTTGCTGGTGGATTCTCTGACGTTGAAAATATCTTAATTCCGTTCAACACCGGTGGTTAGCATTCCGGAAATGTATTCATTTTCAGCTCCATTAGATTTTGCACGACACGACTATTGGGTTGACACGATTAAAACATACGTTTTCACATCTGTAGAAACCACTTTCAGTAACGCAATGAATGGATGCACCAAGGTCACACGTACGATCACAAATTCCGTACATGTTCAGAAAACATTCGGGTACCCAGTTAATCAGTGTCTTGTTCGAAAGGGTCGTGTGCAAGTACACTATAGAGAACACTGTTCTAAGAGATTTTCCTTTGTAAGTTCAAACTGGAACATTCTGGACATGCTGTTGCACCCTATGTTGTTAGTTTTGTGACATTTCATGACGGAAACACAACATTGAAAAATGATTCCTGCTTCCGTTTACAACGATATCGTGTATCAATGCATTGGTGCATTGGATTACTTCCATTTTTATGTTTTGATTTTGGGATAACTGTGCATAAAAATACACAATCTGTCGTGTAGAAGAAGAAAAAAATTATATGTTGTTGTTGATTCTAAATAGAAAGAAATAAGATGTAATCTCAATCGTTGAAGATATACGTTGGTTTTATAGAGGTAATCTGCATATATAGTTGTCATAACAACTGAAAAAGAAAATAAATAATTAATGGAGCCTTGATAATAAAAAAAAAAGTAATAGTGATACAAGTTGTCGTAGCTGAGGTAATGTGATATGACCGTGTTGATAGATTTTAAGAATTACACGTATGTTATATTTTAAATGGTGCCAAAACACGGAAACTTTTGAGATTAGTTTGAAGTAAAGTAAAGCTGTCTCGATATAACTTTCAACACGGAATTTACTTTACTAAGAAGTGGAAAACGAATCTGTAGAAACTTAAAAATGAGCGTTCCTGGAATTGAAAATACAAATGCAGAGGGTGGTAATGTAGAGTTACCAGGTATGAATTCTTCAACGAACGTAGCTGATCTTATAAGACAGCTTGGTCAGCAAATTTATATATATATATAAAACCTCACCAAATGAACGGCAAGTTTGAACAACTTACACAGCAAATGTCTCATCAAATAGAACAAATGGGTCAACAAATGTCGCAACAATAGAATCAAATGGATAACAAGCTGGAACAAATACAACAAAATATGGATGCCAAGTTTAAGCAAATAGATCAACAAATAAATCATAAGTTGGAACGAACCGATATTAAAATGAAGCAAGTTCTGCAGTTTACGGGTGTGCAAAATTCTGTAGTTGTCGAAACCATAGTGAATGAACACAGTAGCCAAATTAAGGAATTGCAAGAAAAGATAAACATCGCAAATGGTGATCCAGTTCAGCTGTCAACATAGAACGTGTACCATATCAACCCAGAGTAGCTGTAGAGAATAATGATTCACCTGAAGGCAAAATGGATTGATTTAAATCAGTCTGGTTTAAATTAGGATTTAAATCACTTGATTTTTTAAATAAAATCGCTGATTTAAATCAAATTCTGAAATAATTTAAAGTGAAAATAAGTAAAGTCCCGTTTCTGTTCTGTTATTTCGGTTATGGAAGTTAATAATCATAATACAATGAGACTCAAATGTACAGTATGTATAGCATAGTATGAAAACAAGTGTCATGCAGAGGATGATTAGGGAAAATCCCGTTTTTAACGGGTAACATGATAATCCTGTTTTCTTCGTAACACAGGGTCTATATTGTAAATCGTTA
The DNA here is from genome assembly GCF_964235325.1 of Thermobia domestica. Classification (NCBI taxonomy): domain Eukaryota; kingdom Metazoa; phylum Arthropoda; class Insecta; order Zygentoma; family Lepismatidae; genus Thermobia; species Thermobia domestica. The sequence continues at coordinate 179,565,459 of NC_137456.1, forward strand.
ACTATTCCAACGGGGAAATCACCATCGACATTTAAGACGAAGATTCTTTTGTGTGCGCGTCTGTATATTTGTTCCCAGATAATAGGACGTATTTAAAAAGTGTCCTAGGTATCCCCTCTCCGGATTTATTTTTTATTATTATTATTATTATTATTATTATTATTATTATTATTATTATTATTATTATTATTATTATTATTATTATTATTTTAGATTTATAACTTTAGGCAAAATTTATGTATTTCATGCCGCAAGCTAGTTCTGAGTTTTTAAAAATAGGCCCCTGCCAAATATCAGTAACTTTTGTTAAAAAAAAAAAAAAAAGTGTCATTTCGATAAACGTTGCTGTACTTTTTCCTTAACGGTTAACCTTTTAAATTATATCACCTATTTTTAGGTGATAGGATAAAATCTTCATTATTCGATTAAAAAAGTACCAATAAAGATTTTTACTTCGTTTTTTCAGGACTGAAGGCATCGTAGAGCACGTTACATATGCTTTCACGCCTCTATGCGTCGAGACATAGGATGTGATGGCGTCATAAATTAAAAAGAAAAGATATTTTTTGTTGTGCTTATTTTTATTAATTTTTGGCGGGCCTACATTTTGCATTCAGAAGACTGAAATTCTGCACACTCGTCCAGTGCACCCTTAGTATTTTTCAGATGATTTCAGATCTCTGCATGAAAACAGGGGGGTCCAGAGGGGCAATTTTTTTTTTAATAGATATTTTTAACAAAAAATAGCTTTCTTTGCGATTTTTCCGTCTAAGATGGTGACATATGAATGATACCATCTGAAAGGCTGTTCTATTCTGAAGAGAATGATGTACGAACCATGATCTTAGGATAAATAGGGATGTCTCAGAAAACTGTTACCTGAGATCCTGTTTTATACGGGAGTCTGGGGTATTTGGGGATAGTATTTTTCGCGGGCTTACTTTTGCATCTAGAAGTTTGAAATATGGGCACTCATTCACTGCACCACTTAGTATTTTTCAGATTTGTTTCAGATCTTTGTCTTTTAAACAGAGGCGGTACAGAGGGGTAACAAGTAAAAAGGGGGATATTTCTTAACAGAAAATCCCTTTTTTCGTGATTTTCCAGCTCCATATAGCCTACACCAGTGTTTCTCAAAGTGTGGGTCGCGAGAAATTAAGTATGAAAATTTTATTTTGGTGCAGAAACATACGTTATAAAGTAAGTACCATTCAGGAATTGAAAATTCGAAGCGTTTGTTAATAAGGTGAAGAGTAAGTGATTGCTCAGAGCCGTGCCTTGTTGTACGTATGGGAAAGAAAGTATTTGACAGTTGACAAATTTTCTTTTGTCAATAACTCGGGAACAAATGAATTAATTTGGATCTTTTTGTTGCTATCCTTAGATTAGTTATAACTTAATAACTTGCCAAAAGAGGTACTCTAATAGGCTTTTTTTTTTTTTTTTGTTTGTTTAGCTTTTAGGAAAAAAAAAAGATTGTCAACGGAAAAATACTTTCTTTCTTGATTGTACAGTCAGTAGAGATGCTGGATTAGGATGGAAAGAGAATGGGTGAGTCAAAATCTGCACCGGGGTAGGGCATTGCGTTGGGAATATTGTTAGCTCTGAGTTACTTTTCTATGGAAAAATTAGAAATATGACTCAAAATTTAATCGGTTTGGAACAGGGTGGATTGATTTAAATCAGTCTGATTTAAATCAAGATTTAAATCACTTGATTTATTTAATAAAAATCGTTGATTTAAATCGAATTCCGAAATAAATTAATTTAAAGTGAAAATAAGTAAAATCCCGTTTCTGTTCTGTTATTTCGGTTATGGAAGTTAATAATCATAATACAATGAGACTCAAATGTACAGTATAGTATGAAAACAAGTGTCATGCAGAGGATGATTAGGGAAAATCCCGTTTTGAACAAGTAACGGAGCAATCCTGCTTTCTTCTTTTCGTAACATTGGGTTTGGGTTTTAAAATCGTTAATTATTCTAATGGAGAAATCATCATCGACATTTAAGACGAAAATTCTTTTTTGTGCGTGTCTGTTTGTTCCCATATAATAGGGGTATTTAGATTATTTTTTTTTATTTTTTTTTTTAAACTTTAGGCGAAATTTATGTATTTCATGCCGCAAGCTAGTTCTGAGTTTTCAAAAGTAGGCCCCTGCCAAATATCTAACTTTTGTGAAAAAAGTGTCATTTTGATAAACGTTGCTGTACTTTTTCCTTAATGCTTAACCTTTTAAATTATATCACCTACTTTTAGGTGATATGGTAGAATCTTCATTATTCGATTAAAAAAATACCAATAAGGCTTTTTACTTCGTTTCCTTTAAGGCTGAAGGCATTTTAGAACACGTTACATATGCTTTCACGCCTTTCTGCGTTGAGGCATAGTGTGTGATGACGTCATAAATTTTAAAAGATATTTTTTGTTATGCGTATTATTATTATTATTTGGCGGGTTACATTTTGCATTCAGAAGACTGAAATTTTGCACACTCGTTCAGTGCACCCCTTAATAATTTTCAGATGTTTTCAGATCTCTGCGCGAAAACAGCAGGGTCCAGAGGGGCAAAAATGTTTTAAAAAAGGATATTTTAACAAAAATAGCTTTTTTCGTGATTTTCCCGCCTCAGATACAGACATGAATGGTACCGTTTGAAAGGCTGTTCTATTCTGAAGAAAATGATGTACGTACTATGCTCCTAGGAGAAATAGGGATGTCTCAGGAAACTGTTACCTGAGATCCTGTTTTATACGGGAATCTGGGGTATTTGGGGAATATTATTTTTCGCGGCCTTATTTTTGCATCTGCAAGATTGAAATTTTGCATATTTATTCAGTGCACCCCTCAGTACTTATCAAATTTGTTTCAGATCTCTGCCTTAAAACAGGGGAAGGGGTCTACAGAGGTATTTTTTTTTTTTTTTTAAAAAAAAAGATGTTTTTAACAAAGAATTCCTTTTTTCGTGATTTATCCGCCCCAGATACATGATAGGAGACATTTGAAGAGTACCGTTTGAAAATTTGTTTTGTTCTGAAGAGAAATCATGATCCTAGACAGGGTTGGCTGGTTTAAACCAAGGTCGTTTAAACCAGCTGGTTTAAACCGAAAAACGAAAAATGTTCGTAAAAGTGTAAGTGTTTGTAAAATCTTGATGAACACACATTTGTGGATTATCACGTTTCACTCCCGTATATTATTGGTATTATACTCAGACCTAAATTCCCGATCCATTACTCAAAGAGATTATACTACAAAAGCAACTTTTTTTTTTTTTTTTTTTTTTGTACATATATAAGTTTATGAAGGTTTCTTCTGCGATGTTTTATAGTTTGCTATTATTGTTATGCAATTGCAATCAAAGAAATTCTAAATATTGTTTCGTTTTAATAATATTTACTATTGATTGGGGGGGGGGGGTATACAAACCCCATGAGAGTCGTTTATTGAAATCAGAAGTATCTTTTGTAACTATTTATGTATAAATGGGTTAGAGCCAAAGTGGACTCAAATAATTCGTATCTTTATTCACTTTTCGTACTGATATACAAAGTAAGTCGTTGTATTTCTTTAACAGGGACTAATAAAAGTCGTAGGGAACTAACTTGGACTGAATTAGTTCTTTTGTACTCTGCAGTACTTTGAAATTGTCCATATGTAATTCTGTATAATGGTTTCACTTGTGCAACTGATTATCTTTTTTCCTTCTGAAATGACTCTTGACAGTTACATTAACAAGTATGTAAAGATTAGTACAACGATTTTATTATTATTATTATTATTATTATTATTATCAGGAGTCCTTCGTGAGTGAGTCGGCAGACGTATCGCATTTGTGGCCAATTAGTTCCGGTTCAGAGTTCAAACGAAGGATATTTTCTCTCGGATGTAAGCCGAGGAGCGGTTTGAATTCCACTTTGGGCTTATGTGACTCATTCTAGCATAACCCGGTTGTTGCATAATAACACCAAGGCGAAAAAAATCTTGTTTCTGTCCATATGTGGTATAAGTACGTAGAGCAAATTATTTAAAGAAAACAAAAACAAAAACAAAAAAAAAAAAAAAAAAAAACTGGTTTAAACCCAAAAGACCGTTTTTTTGTTTTTTTCAATAAAAATCATGCTTTTTGCCAACCCTGATCCTAGGATAAATAGGAATGTTTAAGGAAATTGTTATATTACATCCGGGTCATCTGAGGCATTGTGGGAATGTTCTTAGCTCTTTGTTAAATAGTTTCCTCACCCTTACTACTCAAGATAGAAGCTTGAAATTTTATACACACATTTAGTACACCCCTTAGTATTTCCCAGTTGATTTTGAGATCTGTGCGTTAACACAGGGGATATCCAGAGGGGATTAAAAAAAAAAAGCCGATTACTCTCAAAATTTTACGCTTCAGGGACATGATAGGGAAATGTGAATGTTACCGTTTCAAAAGCTGTTCTATTCTAAAGAGAGTGATGTATGTACCATGATCCTAGGATAAATAGGGATGATGCTGTAGTTGCTTGACTGAAAGTCAATTTACCTTTAAAAAGAGCCATAATTTAAAAGGGTTAAGAAACATTGTTTGGGATTGATATAGGTTAATGATTGGGGATAATTCAAAATTCAACCCCGATACTTTCACTTAAATGGCATAATTGGCATTTAATATTAATTCGTAATACTTTTTCTTCAGTGCGCGACTTGTATTATACGAGGAGAAAGATTTGATTTAAATCAAAAAAATCTATTTAAATCAAAAAAATCAACAAAAGTGATTTTTTTTCCACCCTGGTTTGGAATGCACCATGATGTGTATTTGAATAAAAGTAGCTGGGCCACAAAATAGTTTTAATATTTAATACGGGTCGCGGTCACAACAAGTTTGAGAACCACTGGCCTACACGATAGAGACATTTCAAGGTACCGGTTGAAACTCTGTTTTATTCTAAAGAAAATAATGTACAAATCATGATTCTAGGATAAATAGGGATGTCGGAGGAAATTTTTATGTTACATCCGGGTCACCTGGGGCATTGTGCGGATGTTCTTAGCTCATTGTTAAATATTTTTCCCGCCCTTACTATTCAAGATAGAAGCTTGAAATTTTGTACACACATTTAGTACACTCTTAGTATTTCCCAGTTGATTTTGAGATCTGAGCGTTAACACAGAGGAATCCAGAGGGGATCAAAATTTGAAGAAAGAAAAAAAAATCAGAAAAAATCCCTACTTCTCTCAAAATTTTCCGCTTCAGGGACATGATAAGGAAAATGTGAATGTTACCGTTTTAAAAGCTGTTCTATTCTGAAGAGAATGAGGTATGAACCATGAACCTGATGATGCTTGACTGAAAGTCTATAATTTACCCTCCCCCCCCTCCAAAAAAAGTCATAATTTAAAAGTGTTAAGAAACATTGTTAGGAATTGATATAGGTTAACGATTGGGGATTAATTCAAAATTCAACCCCAATACTTTTACTTAAATGGCATAATTGGCATTTAATATTAATTCCTAATGCTTTTTTTTTAGCTTGCGACTTGTATTATACGAGGAGAAAAATTTGATTTAAATAAAAAAAAATCGATTTAAATAAAAAAATCATCAAAAATGATTTTTTAAAAAATTCATGATTTTTTCCAACCCTGCCTGAAGGATATTTAGTAGAAGACGATAGTGATTTGCGTAAGAAGACGGATAAGGTTGCGAGGCTAATTATGGGAGACAGAGTCGATAAATATAATCACAAGCGGAGAGATAAGTTCCGAGGAGAGAAGACGGAGTACAGAGATGGATGTCGAGACGATCGGCGAAGAGAAGAGTGGGTTGACAGAAAGGGAAAGAAGTCAGATAAAAATTATTCGTCTGACAACGATGAAGCTGCTTCTAAGAAACAGAAAAGGGACACATCGGAAGTCTAAAGGGAGTCTTCGTTTAACAGAAACCGTGGTAGGACAGACTACCGTAAATATCGTGTAAGGAACAAGTACAACCCTGTTAGGAATCACGACATGTCGCCACCAGTAAAACGAATGAGAACCGAGCGTAATTTCAGAAGCAATTCATTCTACTGGATTGATGAGGAACATTTATCGGACACGAATACGAAGCAATGCATTTTTAATTGCACCGGTAATGTAACCTAACCTAATTTTTAGAAGCAACAGAAATAGTAATCATACAACAGTTAGTAATCAGTCAAACAACATATCTATTTTCCATCCAATTGGATATCGTAATAATTACCTAGATGGCAGAAATTCTCGAAATAAAAACCAAAGTACTGTTGAAGTAAAGGACATACCGTACTACATTCATGATTGTGTAATTCAATGTAACCTAACCGAACTCTTTGCTGATGTAACTTAAGCTAGTGTTGTGGCGTCCGAGAAAACCATATTCAGTTGATTTTTGTGTTAGTTCATTGTAAATATTGTAATGATTTCATTTGTTATTCATACTTTTTTGGGATTCTATACAGGTAGTCCTGCATATAAAACCCTACTTGTGTATCAAACAAATTAACCCCAAAGTTTTTGAATTGATGGATGTGAAAACTGGTAAACTTTTGGGTTTACGTAATATTGACGAATTAAAAATATGGCGTTCATCAAAACATACTAAAAATAAATGGATACAGTTAGTTAAGACATTAGTTCCTTCAGAAGTTTTATCCAAGATTAACATAGATAATATTGAACTTTCAAATTGATTCTTAATATAATAATTCCTTTACTTGTATTATTTCTTGTTATGATATTGATTATTTATTTCATGTAGTGTATTGTTATAATTTCTTTGTAATTTGTACTACTTCTGAATTCTGTTATTTACATCTATACATCGATACAAATATTGTTTATCAAAGCTATGTTAATTATGCCCAAATGAAAGAAGTTATATAGTATGTCAGCATATACTGAGTTGCTTTGTTAATTTGCTCCCATAATATTGACATGAAGAATCTATTTTAGGACCTAAATTATTAACAAATTGGTTATATTTTTTCTGATTTAGTCCTCTTCGTCGATAATTTTTATATAATTAAAATGGAATTAATTGTTAAATGAATATAAGAATGAGATAAAATGAAAATATATATATGTATTGTAAAGAATATATACGAGGTATTCGGAAAGTAATGTAATCATATATGTACAAATATGTAACGGTCCAGGATTCTTTCTTGAATTGTAACCAAATAAAGAAGTCTGTCGGGAGGCATTGATACAACGATATCGTGTGTCAATGCATTGGTGCATTGGACTACTTCCATTTTTATATTTTGATTTTGGGATAACTGTGCATAAAAATACACAATCTCGTGTAGAAGAAAAACAAGAAATTATATGTTGTTCATTCTAAATAGATAAAGAAAGAATAGAAAGAAATAGATAAAAGAAATAAGATGTAATCTCAATCGTTAATGATATACGTTGGTTTTATAGAGGTAATCTGCATATATAGTTGGTGCCTTCCATTTCAACTCAGGCAAAAAAATATAAAATTGTACCATCACCATCTCAGATACTGTTGAAACTTTTTTTATAGCAACTAGACATGTTTTTAAGAGACCCATATTTTTTTGTTTTGTCGAAAAAAATTTTCCCGCCAAGTAATGGGCCATCAAAGACGGGGAGTACAATTTATGAATTGTAGAAGACATGAAAAATGGTCAATTTCGGAGCCTCACCATTTGGCTATGGAGATAGGTAGAGTTATAATTCTTGTTGTGGTATGTACATAGGGATATAAATAAACTATATTTTATTATAGTTTGGTTTGCGCATGCGTATCTTTTTGTACATAAATTAACAAATGAACGTCAATTTATCTGAAAAGTCGAAGTTTGCGAATTTTTTTTTTTTTTTCGAGCACTTCCGGTTCGAATTTTAAAATTCTGTTTTCACGGTTGGTAAGCCCTAGTTACCCGCTTTCCGAAAAAAAATTTGTATCGCTTCTGTGGTCAACCGTTTTGTCGCAAAAAATTCGAGAAATTGAAAAATTTTCAAAAATCGCCATTTTTGGGCGACATTTTCTCGAAAACACCATTTTTTAAAATTCTGAAATTTTGTCAGATGGTTCAACTTTACCTGAATAATAAACACACCAAATATCATTCTCGACCAATGCTTCATGGATTAACTGCAGCCTTTTAAAGTTAGCGAAGTTTCGCTAATTTTGATGTCACAGTTAGAACACTGGGAACAATGAAAGTGCAATGATTTGATGATGATTGTGGTTCACATTCATTAAATGAAGAATAAAAGGTTTTCTTGGCTGTTTTTTTTTTTATTATTTTGATTAAAAAGGCTCTCTGAAATAGTAAAACGAGCCTCCCCCTACTCCTCCGTTTCCTTAAACCGAAACAATCTGAGGTGGAAATTACGATTACGAAACACACAAATTTCAAGTTCACTTACTTAAAATGGTCTTCGGAAACAAAATTTCACTGTTTTTTACATGGACCAATCATTTGCTTGGTTGTTGTCTTCTTTGCTAATAGCATGTAACCGTGCAGATGCTCCAATAGATGTTGGTTCACTCATAACTCATCCAGGAGTGGATCTAGGGGAACGATTGCCGCTCCCCCCCCCCCCCCCAGAAGAAGAAACTTTTATTTATATATAAATAAAAACCATCCCAGAGTTTGGAGCTCTTAAAAGTAGCTCTAAGTAGCAGTATTACAATCCCCCCCCCCCAGAAGTCCGTCCTGGATCCGCCCCTGCGTAGCACATTGTCGATAGTCACAAAACACTTATTTTCACTTGTCTTATGCTCTTCTGGAAACCTGTACCCTGCTGAAGGTTCATGTGGAAGCATAAACAGCACTTCAACTTCACGTAATTCATGATTTATTCATAATATTTCTGCTACGCACCACTGGTTATGGTGACCCGTTACTGCCATAAAAACTTCGCAATTTTCCGAAAGCCAAAGATAACTTCGTTGAATACCAGTTACCGGTCGCATACTTACCCTTTTTTCTTCCGAAAGTCGTCGAATTCAGTTCCAGTTAACAAAACGAGAGTAATACCCGGAGTTTGTACTTGCACTATACTCACGAATTCTCCAGCGGTTTTAGTGGGGACGCGGTGGCTCAGTGGTAGAGCGTTCACTTCCGGTGCTTGGGGTCCCTGGTTCAATCCCAGCTCGTGCCGTGTGGGCTTTGTGGTGGACAAACACCGTGCTCGTGGGTTTTCTTGGGGTTAGCCCGTTTCCTCCCACTTTCTGCATTCCACCATTTCAATCATTTCTCATAATCACCGTCTCCTTTAGCCTAACCGGCATAACCATGTAACGTAAAACTTAAAGATTTCATTTCATTTTTTTCTTCTGCGGTTTTAATACTTTGTATCTGTTTTAGCCTAAGGCTATGGCGTGTTGCCACATTCTTTGCCCCCCCCCCCCCGCACTACCGTCGCAGAGACCCTTGCATGGCCGGTTTCACTGCAAAAACACTGCTTTATCGGACCTGTCTGCATCTCGAACATCTGAAAGCGATTTTTAAAGTGGGATGCAGCACCATCAGAAATCACTGACACGGTTTGGGAAATTGTAGATTCACCAATTTTCACGTATTCAAACCTTTTTCTATAAAATATATTTTCGCTTTTCTTCGAGTATGTTTAGAATCTTGTCTATGACTATGAGTACATGAGCCGAATCGTGTGTTTTATCGTCGTTTATTACAACAAAACTGTCAATTGTTTCATATTTCGGTGATAACTCTGAATTTCACTTTGCAGAATAACAGTCCAGTTTTCAACGAAGTCCACATGAAGTAAAATAGAATTTGTATCTTGAAATTTTATACGGTGGTCTTCGGTAGCAATTGATTCTCTTTGGATTTTCTTGATGTAGTCATGAATTACAGTTTTTACAGTTAAACCGGCAATGTACGATACGAAAACAGAAAGTGGCACAGTTTTTTTTTTTTTTTTTTTTTTTTTTTTTTTTTTGAGATCATTATTCTCCCATATGGCATACGTAACCACTTTCATTTTCATCAGGATCAATAATTAAAGATACCACACTTATTTATTGCACTCCAGGACATTCACCACATTCTTGAAGAAGACAGCTGTCATTTTCTACGGATCATACTACTAAAGGAAATAGGTCACTCATGACAGCTTCAATACAGGTTGCACCTTTGATTTGTAGCAACGCAGTAGCAGCTAACTTAAAATTTGCACAATACACACACACACACACTTCCCTCTCAGGTTGCGGACTGACACACTTTAGTCGAATACTATAAAATTCCGAGTGACCCATTTTTATGCTGGGATTGTTCTGTTTAAAAATTCAGTAAATTTCTTTGGAACGCGTAAGAAAACGTTTCGATTTTTTTTTTTAACTTTTTGTCATTTTTCGATCACTGTAATGACATCACACTTAATTGAGACTTTGTCTGGAGCATTCCAAATCATACTGAGGTAATAGTTTAGGCTTTTATAGATCATCAGAATTCATTGGATGGCCATTTCAAGTAAACTTAAAATTTGTGTGTTTCGTAATCGCGATTTCCATCTCAGATTACTTCAGTTTAAGAAAACGGAGGAGTAGGGGGAGGCTCATTTTACTATTTCAGAGAGCCTCTTTGTTCAAAATAATAAAAAACCAGCCAAGAAAACCTTTTATTCTTCATTTAATGAATATGAACCACAAACATCATCAAATCATTGCACTTTTATTGTTCCCAGTGTTCTAACTGTGACATCAAAATTAGCGAAACTTCGCTAACTTTAAAAGGCTGCAGTTAATCCATGAAGCATTGGTCGAGAATGATATTTGGTGTGTTTATTATTCAGGTAAAGTTGAACCATCTGACAAAATTTCAGAATTTTAAAAAATGGTGTTTTCGAGAAAATGTCGCCCAAAAATGGCGATTTTTGAAAATTTTTCAATTTCTCGAATTTTTTGCGACAAAACGGTTGACCACAGAAGCGATACAATTTTTTTTTTCGGAAAGCGGGTAACTAGGTCTTACCAACCGTGAAAACAGAATTTTAAAATTCGAACCGGAAGTGCTCGAAAAAAAAAAAAAAAAATTCGCAAACTTCGACTTTTCAGATAAATTGACGCTCATTTGTTAATTTATGTACAAAAAGATACGCATGCGCAAACCAAACTATAATAAAATATAGTTTATTTATATCCCTATGTACATACCACAACAAGAATTATAACTCTACCTATCTCCATAGCCAAATGGTGAGGCTCCGAAATTGACCATTTTTCATGTCTTCTACAATTCATAAATTGTACTCCCCGTCTTTGATGGCCCATTACTTGGCGGGAAAATTTTTTTCGACAAAACAAAAAAATATGGGTCTCTTAAAAACATGTCTAGTTGCTATAAAAAAAGTTTCAACAATATCTGAGATGGTGATGGTACATGCTCTGCCTGAATTGAAATGGAAGGCACCAGTTGTCATAACAACTGAAAAAGAAAATAAATAATTAATGGAGTCTTAATAATAAAAAGGTAATAGTGATACAAGTTGTCTTGACTGAGTTAATGTGATTTGACCGTGTTGATAGATTTTAAGAATTACACGTATGTTATACATTGATCAACATGTTCTGAGAGCTCTTCGCGAACATCGTGGAAGCGGATATTTGAGTTAGGCATACATCATACCACTGTCATTCGGCGGTTCCGAGCAGTCGGTGAGGTGAAAAAAAAGGTTAGTTTCATATCATAGGTGCACATGAGTTGATACCGGCTAACAGGGATCGGATCACCGTTTGGTGGTGTGCAGGTCTCTGAATGTACGAAAAGCTGAGAAGGTTCCTCGCATTGTAAGTTTTCTTTAAGTTCTTTTTTCACTTTATTTATGTGATTCATAGTTTTAAGCATTAAATTTTCATATTAGGTTAATGCACGTATAATTGCAGATGTCATGATTATGGAATTGATTTTGTTGACCATTTGGGAAGGATTGAAGGATCATATTTCTTTGTTTTTGTTTTTTAAGTATGTATTTGTTTCATTTTCATTACAGACGTTGCCGAAGTGACAAAGCGCAAACTAAATTGCACTTCTTGCGATAAGTATGTTGGTTCAGATTCACCTAAAAATGTTTTTGCACATACTATCCTCCGGGTTTTAATATGCCAGGTAAGTTTGCAACATATTCTGTGAATCTTTCACTTTGTCATTAATAGTGTGCATTAATGATACACTGCTGGGCAAGAGGTTCCGTGGAGAACCTGCAGTAAAGATCTTGTATCTCACGTAGCGATGGCTAGTCAAAGACCCGTAAAAGCGTATTAAATGCGAGCGGAACGGAATCCAATGATAACTCACATCGTAACACCCGATACCGGATCGGTGAGTGATGCAGAATGATGGCGTCCGCCAGCCTATCGCCAAAATACTGGATGCGGCCATCATGATGCTACAGGGAGAAGGCGAGATTCGTCCGAGAGGAAAATGTGCCATTCGACTGTCTTGGTTCAACGTTCGCAGCATCATAGTAAATACGCCTGGTCTTTGCAGTCAGAGGAGGCCATAGCAATGGGCGTTATATTCTCTGTCCCTCAGACGACATCATTGAATTTGTTGGGACAGTGATCACTGCACAGCTACCTCGAATTCATTCACCAGTGTTCGGGATGTGGCTCTACCATAGCCATGCACACAAGAATTTATTTCAGGTAGGTTTGTTGAGATTCTATAGGTGGTTGGGTATTGCCTAGCTGGAGCCGACAATTCCATATTCGCATCACTGTAGCTGCATTCCGGTAGCACGAGCTCAGTGTTGCGAAAGGATAAATCACAGTCTCGTTGTGGCAAATTATTCTGTGATCAAAGGCGGAAGTCGTGTGGAATTGCTGTCGCACATGATGACACGGGATTTTCGACCGTCCAAACACACTGATGTCCTGCTAACTCTGTTACTACTGAACTGTAGCCCTGGCCTGCCATCGATTATTGTTTCCAAGAGATGCGGCCGGCACACTTGAAGTGTTACAAACCTACATTGCTAATCATTTTATTATTCTTTCATCTTTATCTTTTATGCAAATACGGAGTCGATCCGATGCCCTCTTGTTGGTGCTGCATTTTTAATGTCCAGCAGTGTATATTCATTTATAGATTATTTTATAGAATTACAGCATCTAAGAATAGATATTACATCTACGTATTTGCTTTTATGTACTGTTGTGCTATGGTATTAATTTAAAATATCTGTTAATATGGCTCTTCCGTTACAGAAAAAAAGTCGATATATGCCATTAATTTACAGTGAAAACTGTATCTTGGCCATCATTGGTTCCATTGAAAATTGGCCAACTTGCAGAAAATAAGGTATCTTGAAGCAAAAAGTATTATAGACTGTAATGTTTTCTGTTTAATGCAGTAACTAAGTACTAGTTTGTATTTTATAAATAACGTATAGTAAACATTGTCTACAAAATATAAACATTTTATGTAATAAATATCTTAAGTTTACTGTTATCAATGGGATTTCAGTATACGAATTACGTACAGAACTCTAGGATACATTCTTTAATAATAGGTGCAGATAAAGATAGTCACTTCAAAGAAATACTTGAAATATGCATATTGTTCTCACTCCTCTAAGTATTGTATTGCCACATCCATTGCTTGAAACATCAAAAGGCGCTCTTAGTTTTAGATTTACAGCCAGCTAGATTCTTCCTGCTAATGGATATTGATCAGCAAGAACTTGCACTGTTATTTATTTATTTATTTATTTATTTTTTGTTTCCTTTCTTCATTTTGGAACATGAATTCGATATTCATTTGTTACAGATTTCTGCAAGTTATTCTGAAGAAAAGGTTTTGTAACACGTAAACAAAGGGCATCCATAGTAAAATCTATCTTTTCTGGACTATCAAATATATGGCAATTTAGAATATGAATGAGGGGACTTAATGGCTTCAATCTGTTATAGCATACATAAAAAGCAATAAACAATACCTCAGCTTCCTATATTTTTCGAGAAATTACTTTCAATCGACAAATTTACCCCCTTGGGTTTATTTACCTTCTGAATGATACCAGCAGTAAATGTTCTGAAAGGTATCATAAGAGATTAAGAAGATCGTGTATACTTGTTGATCGATGTTTTCAACATACAGAGGTAAATTTAGCAAGTAATAACGTTATTTCAATGCGGTTAACTTTTAGGTTCCATAGAACTGAAGACAAGATAGGCAGGTGGCCAATTAATGAGTTGTACCCAATTAATAAATAGTTGAAATGCCCATTCTTTACTTGGTAAACGTAAAATAAATTGAAAATATTTTAAACATGTATAACTATATGACTTCTGTATCAGGAAGCGTAATGCGATCGAAATCACTATAGTTGTGTAAATTGCTCATCAATACAGCGGTGCAAATAAGCTCAACCTCCCTCACAAGTGAATGACAACTGTGTTGCAAGATACTTCCTATATACCAGATTTTGTTTCTTCATTGTCAAATGATAATCGAAACATTATATATAAATTGCTTTACCCTTTCGGGGAAAACCTCCAGAGTCGTTCAACTGAATGAGCTGTTCCTGGTACGTGTATCAAAGTCCCTACTTCAAATTTTGTACCATCAGTAGCTTAGAAAAAACATCTAGTAATATATAAATTCCGTCAACACTTAAAAGTGAATTGTCGACAGTCAACTGAATGAGATGTTCGTTGTCTGTACATGTAAAAAGAAATTAAATTCATGTATATGGTGATATACAGTAAACGCTCGATTATTCTGTCTTCTTTCCCTTTTTCTTCTTTGCGACGAGAAATTATGGTATTAAAAGAAAATATTTAAAAAATGTGACAAAATGTTCAAGAATTTCAATCGGAAATGAAGAAGAGATGTTTTAACATTAAAAAAATGAATGCTTTTTTAATGAAAAAGTAAAGCAGCGAACTTGTAAGTACAGAAAACTACTGTTTATTATGTCATGATTGTATGTGTAGGTTTTCCACTGTAAACAAAAATTGTTCAAAAGCATTTTTCGTCCTTTTTAGCCATTTTTCGGATTAACCGCGGTTGTTGCGCCACCAAATTCCGCGGATAACCGAAATTTACTGTATTCGTATTCCATATATTAGAAAGTTCTATAAATCAAATAGTGTGCATATGTATTGCACGATTCAGAAGAAACACGTAAAAACATTTAAATCCCCACCCCTTGAGGATGAAGTTTGAATTTTCTGAAACAAGACCCTATAAACCAAATTTCATGTGTGTCTAATGGCTGAAAAGAAATTTCGTAAAATTTCCCATATAATGACTATTTTCTTGCACTTACTTCAGTTTCTATGCCATTGGCAATTTCCATAAAGTCAAAGTGTAATGACAGCCATTAATCGTGCTGAAAATTCCATTAAAATCAGTTCAGTACGCGTACTTTTTGAGCTATTGATGACAAAAATGCAGTCAGTTAGTTTATAGCTTCCAAATTCTAGTGGGATATTCATAGAGGGAAACTGCAATTTTAGGCATCACAAGAATTTGCCTAAATTGCGTATTTTGCTTGTAATTTTTGTAGCTTTTCCAAAATACAGCTTGTATAATATGCATCTAAAGTGATACTGTAAGCAGCGCGCTGTACAAAGGAGGGCTGTGAGAATTACACACAGTACAGTGAAACTAATTAGTGCATTTAGTAGAGATAAATCAACTGAAAAATATATCCAAAAAGAAAAAACTTTAATGTGGTTTTTCGAAAAATCATCTTTTTTTTTTTTTTTTTTTTTTTTTTTTTTTAATTGGAAGTAGGACAAAATCAGAGCATGGAAGTTAAGCAGCAGCGTCAGAGCAAGTAATCCACAAAATTTGAACGAAAACGATAGAAAATTAACTTCAAAAACTCGTATTTGAATACTTACAACTGGTATCAAATGTAGAACAGCTCTTTTCCATGCCTGACATTGTCGGAAAAGTTGGAAATAACAAGATACATAGAATTGAAGGGCATCAGACCGAACTGTTCACCTACCTGCACGCTAGGGCAAAATGATGAAACGGGGATATGAAAGATTACACACTTGTGGTATGCTAACATTCACAAGGTAACAGTGCTGCATGAGTTCGTTAATCGGTTCACCTAAATATCACTTAATTCAGGTAAATCACTGGCATATATGGAATGGTAAATCCATTTCGAAAACATGTACATTTTATTTTAATAACTGGTAACATGAGTAAATAAGCAACAACTAATAAATCAAAATATATATATACATGTATAACAAGTCAAAACTTTCTAATTTGTTTCCGAAATGTAAATTAATTGTAGTTTGTGTTAAATTATTTAACAGTTTCTGCAGTGAAAAGTGGGTATCATAAATATCTTTACAATTTTAAGGAATTTTGAGATTATAATTTCAAAGTAGGTTGTTTCAAATACGTTTAAATGAGCCAGAAGGGCCAAAAGACATACGGTCATTTGTGTGCAAATGCACATTAATATTCAAGAAGTTCAGTGAAAGTAGGTTTACAAAATATCAAATACAAAAGAGAAGAACAAAGTAAAGAGAATAAAATTAATATAGAAAATGTTAATTAAACCTATTGAACATAGATTTCTACATTTGTACACAACAGTGTACATACAAAGCCCTTTTTTCTTCAATGATCACTTTCACATTTTATCACCACTATTTCACAGAATTTTCAACGAATAGTCATTCAGCTACATGGCAAGCGATGCTTTCCGCGTTATTACCTTAGATCAAGTATGCGGAGGCCGCGGCGACTCAGTGGTAGAGCGTTCATCTCTGGTGCATGGAGTCTCTGGTTCTATCCCAGCTCGCGCCAAGTGAACTTTGTGGTGGACAAACACAGTGTGCGTGGGTTTCCTCGAGGTTCTCCCGTTTCCTCCCACTGTCGTTATTCCACTGTTTCATTCAGTTCTCATCACCACCGTCTCCTTTAGCCTAGTTGGCACAAACGTGGGACTTAAAACTCAAAGATTTCATTTCATTTTTCAAGTACGCGGCTGTCAGCGCGAGTACATTACACGTAACTTCTTTACAGATGGTAACACGAGTTAGAAGTCTCATAAGTTGATTTACAATTTTGCCATCTTACGTTACAGATTCATTGACATTTTTTCTTTTCTGAGAATATTACAAGTGGTATTCATATACGATATACGATGATTGTCAAAAAATTCGAAGCTTACCTATGAAGGGAACAGCAGAGAGTTTATGTATGGTGTTACTTTCCAACACAGTCCCCTGACAGGTCAACATATTTTGCCCATCGATGTTCAAATGCGTTAATGGCGCTGGTAAAAGATGATTTGTCGAAGGCGTGTAAAATTTCATCTACTTCTTGCATGTCATTATCAGTGTCAAAATGAGTGCCTTCCAACTTCTTTTCGAGCTTTGGAAAGAAATGTCAGGTGCCAAATCAGGCGGATAAGGTGGGTGGGGACCAATCCGTAGCCACAGTCGTGAATTGCTGCCATTGCAGTCACTGACTTGTGGCTAGAGGCATTGTCTTGATTGAGAAGCACATCTGCTCTCCTTTTCCCACGACGCATATGCCGAATATTATCACAGCTGTTGTAGAAGACTTGCATAGTACTCCCTAGTCACTGTTCGCCCCTTTGGAAGATATTCACCATCACTGTCCCTTCTGAATCCCAGAAAATTGTAGCAGGGTGTTTACAGGTCAAGGTCAAGAAAATGGCACGGTAGTTCAAGAATTTGCAATGGACGGTCCCAATGTGAACGTAAAATGTTTGCCTAATTTGAAGGAACGCTTCAAAATTGAAGCAGATGATCCAGACCTGCCAGAAATTTTTGACATGGGAACATGTTCTTTGCATATTGTACATGGGGCCTACAAAATTGCTCATAACAAGATTGGGTGGGCATTTCATGAGTTCAGGGTTCCTACTGGTCAGGGAAAATGATGCAGGTCAGGGAAACTCGGAAAAATACTGGAAATCAGGGAAATTTTATAAAATATATTTTTTCTAACATTAATTGTACACCAATTTCAGCTTAGCCAACCATTAATGATCACAGTATACAACGTTGCTGACATTTTTATGGGTGGTAAGTGGAATATACACATGAGCCATTGATTATTATTTGTCTCTATGGAATAAATGTTCTCATATATAAATATTCACCGTTATTTATTCCTTTTGTATATGTCAACGTCATCCTACACCTGTCATGAAAGTCAGGGAATTTCCTGCCAAAGATCAGGAAGGTTAGGGAAATATATTTCTCCAGAGCAGTAGGAACCCTGGAGTTTCTTCGCTCTCTTTTTTATCTGTTCAATGATTATCCTTCCAGACGAGCAGATTACACACATTTTCTGGTTCCTTAAGATTTCCTTTAGAGTTCTATGCAGACAGATGGCTAGAAAACTCAAAAGTCATTAAAAGATTCTTAAGAAATGATCATGCCTTTTAACCCAAGAGTGCAAAGGCGCTTTGTACCGAATGTAATTATAAAAGCGTAGTCTTACTGACTACTTTGGGTAAAAAAGAAAATAAAAGGCATATTTACAATGAAAACTTGCAGAAATAAGTACACTCAATACAGAAAAAAAGAGGTCTGGGTGAACATGAACTGCGTGTAAGGTATGACAGGTGTTCTAAAGTAGAATACCAACATATTCAGTCATACAGTATCAGTTTTTTAACATATGTGAAATAGCTGCAGCATTTAGCACTAGATATTCCAAGATACATTTAAATGTCCTGAGATTCACAGGAGATACTGGCTTGATGCTCTCCACACATGACCTTTGAGCAGCGACCACAGAAATGTATTGTCATACGCCAGAGCCTTGGAGGGCAGAAGACACAAATCTTGCTTCCTTGCCGTTGGGGTGGTACTTTAACTAGATTTTCTAAAGAACCATCTTCTTCCTCTACCGAATCTCTAAACTCACGCCAAAGAATAGAAAATTTGAAACTAGTCACATTTTCTTAATCAGAATTGGAATCTGGGTCGGCATCAGTATCGTCTGTTTTCATGAATTTCCTTTTTTGATGGCCCGCGGGAAGTTTCAATTGCTTTATCCTCAAAATCAAGATTTCTCTAAATATTTCAAAATTTGATCTTTCTCAAGGTCCATTTTGTTTACCAACAGTTGAGAACACGCTAAAACACTAAGATTGTATATATAAAGCTTAGCCGATATAACGTTAATCAACAATACAAATTTTACCTTCGTAAACACAAAGGCGTAGTCTGTCAGACGACTCAAATTAAAATTACGCCAAACGGAAGCGCACATGAGCTCAACAATCGGTGTCCTACGCTAACCATACAATGAAGGTACATGGAGTATGAGAAGCGGGGAGAGGAAGGGGGCGAGGTGAGATTTCGGCACTAGTCGCGTAGTCTGCCAGACGACGCCTTTTTAATCTAGGGTTAAGAAGTATGTGAGTGGTGTCCAAAAAAGCCTCCTCAAACTAAGAACTTCGAAAAAGTATAAGAATTTGTGCGGGATCAGCTTCTAGTTGCAAAGCTTGAGTTTTTTCAGTTAGTTGCACTTGAGTTAGAGCCTTTTCTTGCCATATTTCAGTCTAATGATTCACTTCTGCCGTTCCTGTACAGTCTGCTGTACAATATTGCAACCAGAGTTATTCGCAAAACTATCATGAATGGAATAAACAACGCCAGAAAGCTTACTACCATTGACTTGACAAATTCGTCCAATATCAAAATGGTTCAGGATCTAGATGTTGGTTTTGGTGCTTCTGCTGCTTGCAAAGGTTTAAAAGATCTGGGGATATTGTCATTTCGGAACGAGTGCAGAGAATTTTTGATCACTCTGTTCAAGAAACTAGTAGAAAAGTACCCATTGGCCTGCAGAATTGTCAAAGTGGCCTCTTGTCTTTCATTAGATGTAATGGCGAATAGCTCATTACGAGTGTCTCGTAAGTGTAAGTGTTAATTATGACACAAGTAAAACCATACCCCATCCAGGATGAAAGTTAAAGTGTATTCTAAGAGAACACTGAGATGATAAGATTAGGTAAATTAGACAGTCTTTATTAATTCAAGTTGCTAAGACAAAAATGTAAAATACCTTTAATTTTAATCGTAACCCGCCATTGGTAGAGGATTAAAAAACAAAATACGTAAAATATTGTAGCACTTGGTCAAGAAAATTTCTAAAATCTTCAAGAAATTTGGATTCTCAAAACTTGTAGACACCCTGCGTAGTCATCACTTTTTCAGCTGAGAGCACTGACTTGCCCTTCCTTGGAGTGTGGATAAGAGATGTTTCCATTGTTTGGTGGACCCAGGTCTCATCTACCGTTATGAATAGAGTGCGAAAGGCATCTGGATTTGTCCGGAAGAAATGAAGATTGCCCCTTGAAATATTGCATCGGGTAAGATTGCCCCTTGAAATATTGCATCGGGTGAGCTTTTGATCAGTTGTCAAAGGTTTTGGCACCCATCTCGCAGAAACCTTGCTCATTCCTAGATGCTGGGTGATAATTTGGTCAACGCTTGCAGTAGATACGTCCACTGTCCAAGCAATCTGCCAGATGGTCATTCGCCGATCATTCATGATGATTTCATGCACTTTGTCAGTGTTGTCCTGAGTTAGTGCCTCCACGGGCCTTCCTGATTGAGTGTCATCTTCAGTGGAAGTTTTTCCCCTCTTAAATTCGGTTGCCCATTTCTTCACTGTGACACATGCTATCACCTAAAGTAGCAACCATGTCGCCGTGGATCTCCTGTGGTTTTAAACCTTTCTTGTGGAGATATTCAGTAACAGCTCTCGCCTTAAATTTCTCCCCTTGATTACACGTTGCTCACTCTTCTGTTTTTCTGGACCTGTTACAGCAGGATAAAAGTCGATATTAATACTAAATTTGGTATGACATCATAGGAAGGTTCAATAAATAAGGCTTAAAAGTATTACATATCTAGTACTAATAATAACTAAGATTCCGCGTTCAGAATCGTCATGTTTCCAATTTTCCGGAAGATCTAGCAAATTTCTTTTCTCGGAAATAGTATTCAGTAAGTTCTTACTTTTGGATATGTCGCTCAGTTTAATTAGCTGTATTGAGTGCACTAATTATTTTCACTCTACTTGGTTAAATTCTCACTCCATTTCCTTCTTAGTTTCACAGCATTTGATTCTAACTTGGAACGTATCACATTCTTGTAAATTAAGGAAATTTGTGTATAGCGTTTCTTTTGCAACTTTCCGTGTTTTGTGTGTTTCGACAAGAGATTCTACGTTACATGTTTAAATTCGCTTATGCTAAACCTTTTTTCACAATATAAGCAAACACCTTACGAAATTGTAGACGCCTTTCACATTTTCTTTTAAAAATAATAATAATAACAACTAGCACAAATTAAATCTTGGAATTGCTGTATATTTGATTTATGTAAGCAAGTATATTTTCTGTATTAAACGAAGGTATTGTAACTTTCTCTTAAGACTGCAGGTTTCACTTATGAAGGAACGAACTCGAAGCCCATGCTTATGAGTTTAAGCAGAGAAGAATTATAGTTCGAAAATTTATTTCCTTCCAGAAGCACATCTTTATTCTTTTGGCAGAGGCAATGTTCTTCTTTCTCTCTCTTTTTTGTTTGTTTTTCAAATATTAATTTAAAATAAATTCTTTCCATCAAAAACTGTGTTAACATTAATAATAAATTGAAAAGATAGAAATATACTATAGACAACTACACCGAAAGCAGAGTTCATCACTGGACAGTCAAATATTGTGAAACTAGGATCTTCGTAGAATCTCAGTTAAAGTTAATGTAATAACACATTTTTCGTATAATCGGAACAATAAGAGTTGTTGTATTGAGTATAGTATTGGTACATGATGAGAGATATGGTGTCGGAAGTCCGTCGTTCGATTCTTGTGGATGTCACAATATTTTATTTATTTATTCAAGATTTGGACTCATGTAGCCTCAAGCTTCTTTGAAGCATTTTGTAAAATTTGTTTGGTTCATTAAACTAGGTGCAATAGCAGAAGTTCTTTACCCTGCAAATTTCTACATCTTATTCCTTGTCCTGACATTTTCCCCTAACCTGCTACTTTTTCACAATACACAGCTTACCTTATGTCAGCTATACTTTGTTATGTTATTTTGGTGAGTCAATATTTTGATATTGACCAACATGCAAGACAATTCTTTCTACAGAGTGAAGTGATTTATATCCGCAAACGTAAACTTTATTTTATTGTGGAAATCCTTAGTTTCTACTTTATCAGCTGTATTGGTAAGTTCACGTTGGACGATGTCACCTTCTGTGACGTCAATTGTGATACTGTACTTTTGAGGTTTATGTCCTAAACCTTCTAGAACTTCCGATTTACGTTATGTAAGCGCTCGCTACGAGCCCCCTGTTTGCAATAGCTCCCTCTACGAGCCCTCAGCTGGTAACGGTTATGGGCGAACCTCTCTGCGTTCGAGTGCTATTACCAGACTCACAGTATCTAAAGTTATTACCACACCCACCAGTTAACAGCTATCTTTCCAAAATAATATTCCTCTGGAGGAGGAATTATAGAACCACTAATTTCAAATAATAATTAACTTCACCAAGGTTGTTTTTGGTCAGGTTGTTTTTGGTTTTAAAATCACCCTCTCTCCCTTATTTCCTTTAACTTACTCAAGGAAGGCAGAGAGAAAAGATAAGTTAAATATCTCTTAATCCTTTTATATCCTCGTACAACCTTTCTTGACCAATTCTAAATTAACCAATTTATTCACCCTATTTGCAAGAATCTAGGGGAGTTCTTACTTATACTAGCATACCAGACTCAAATTATAATGAAAAAACTCGTTAAGTTTCCTCTTTTTGATATCTTTATTTCAATAAAGTGCGAATGATACCTTAGAGTAGTCTATGATCTCTAGATAAAATATTTATCTGTCTCTGTTTGCCCTCCCGGAGACTGAGATGGACTTAAGTATTTCTCTATCTAATCCCTAAAGAATAGGGAATTAGTTCCTACTATAGTAGATCTAAAATTCCCCTACTTCTGTCATTAAGACAAAATTACATAAACTAATACTCATGAGGGTCCACTTATCAGGGATAACTTATCAGGGTCCACTCATGAAGCGTTCTCTTACAAGCTGATGAAGTGAACCAATTTACAGTACTAAAGGTATTCTTAGTAATATTCTACGTTCTCTTACAAGCCTTCACCACTTTTCCAGCACCTGACGTAAACCTAAGCGAGGAAAAGCCCGGAACCAGACCTTCCTCAAGAAGGACACTATCTAACAAAATTTACTAGGAATAGGTTCAGTGAGGATAGAGGAATAGACCTCAATAAGAGGCCTTTCTAGATCAGCACTCAAATCTATAGATATAGGTTAAATTTACCCGTTCCAGTCCCCTAGCATTCTAGAGCGGGACTAAATGTGTTTTTTAGAAACAAACTATCACCCTGGCCTTATATAGCCAGATGTCGTCCGAACTCGAACCCGGAGCCCTCTAACTCAAAGCAATAGCCTAGCCACTGAACCCAGACAAGAAGTCCAGACAAAATAAATAAATAAATAAATAAAGCTCTAATGTAAACTACAAACATAAAAAAAAAATCTAATGTAAACTACGAACACTAAATGTCCTAGTTAAAATGCTTAAAGTAAAATCGCGAGCTAACATTATCCAAACTAAAAAATATATATTTATTTCCTTAGATAGAGAAGTAAAACAAATTTAGCTCTAAGTTATCCCCGTGGACTCACTTGCCTACTCACTATTCTATACATGAACTTTCCAGCTTATTTTGAAAATACCCAATCGACAGTCGTCATTTAGACTGTTCTAACCAAGGAACTCTCATCCCCTGAAATGGAACCAGAGAAGGACAAAACTGCCTCTCCCGCTCTTCGAAGCATAAAATGGTTCCCCGCCTCAAGAGAATTCCTTCTATATATATGAGAGGTTCGGAAAGATATCCAACTGTTTTTATAGTAAACCTACCCATTGACCCATATAGATGGCATAGGCGGAATAAAAGAAAATGAAAGTAAATCTGGCCCCCGTTTCCCTCTGTGTGTATCCTAAACGTTGTTGGCAACGGGACAATGTTTCCACTATATGCTGCAGAAAAGAATATGCAGGATTAATATATGGATTATACATGGTAAATACAAGATATCTTACATGAATAGTAGTAATAATAATATACTGTATATCACATAACCTTTTACCTTTGAAACCAGCGCTGGCTTATCTTATACCTATATTGTAGTTACAAATATACAAGCATATATTCATGTTTATATAGTTACCTTGAAATATAAATGTATAATAATAATAATAATAATAATAATAATAATAATAATAATAATAATAATAATAATAGTAATAATAATAATAATAATAATAATAATAGAAATAGATAAGAAATTAGCGAGTGGCCCTGAGGGGGGTCCCTTGCATAATCCCCTTTCAAAAAAAAGAAAGTTGGACAGTCTTACAATCAACTATCTCTATTAAATCTTTAAAAGTTCTTAGTCTCTAACTGTCCATTTCTCTGGGTGAAACACCTAGAGAAATTACTTGTATTCACACGCGTTGTTTACACACACACACACACACTTATTTTCACATTAAAAAAAGGAATATACATTCTAGGGCTAATGTGGCCCAACTGTTTATAGTCTCATGCAGTTTGTATAATAACTTATTTCTTTAAATTTTGTAACACATACTATCTTTTTTCTGAAAGAAAAGAAAAAAAAATCATAATGAAAGTTCCTAATCTGAACTGTTCAAACTATTCACTGTTGTGATAGTAAAACACACATAAATGTAACTTCACTTCACTATTACGGGAGTGTCCGGTACTCTACCACGTTTATCAAAATGTCAACTTCCGCTTCGCAGGTTCTCCTTGGATGTCCTGATCCAGTTGAAGATTTTTCCCTTGCGTTTTCAGAAGAGAGTCGAAGTCAAAATTTTCTCCATCTGTTGTCAGCTCCAGGTAGTCGAGGTCTTCCTCCAGTTCCTGATATCTGCTGGTGGACGGTTTTGGCTTTTCACCCTGCCTGTCCGTATGGTCGTTCGGCTGCAGATTTCTGACTTGCTCCAATGTGTAGTCCTGGATCTAGAAGTGTGGCTTTTTGTTTGGAGCCTGGTAGCCTTCCTAGCGTGCCTTTTGTCTTCTGACATTATGCTTAAACGAGTCCACATCGCATAAAAGCTGCAATGCCATGGGATTTTTGGGATTGGGGCGTGCGCCCACATCAACAGAGCTTGTTACTTATGGGTCGTTTAAACTCCGGCTCCGGAGTAGTAATTCCGGAGTTAACTGGCTGAACGTGAAAGAAAAAAAAAAAGGACGGTTACTACCAGTCCGTCGAAAAGGCAGAAACTGACTTAAGTTTCTGTATCACTAAATCAGCCGGTTGGCGAACTTTTTTCCCCCTCCTCTCGATTTGCCTTCTGTGTTGGTCAGCTTCTTATGTGAGAAGGATTTAACTCGGGAATATGCTTTGCAAAGGTAGGAGGTGGGATGACTGGTTTCAGCATATCCGAGTGTGTTTTTACTTCTTTCCCATGCCACAAGTTCTTAACAATACTCTTTTGAATGGCTCACGGTCCCGAGTAGCAATTTAAAAGTGAGGAGGCCACTTTCTGTGTCGGGTCGGAGATGTGAATGACCCTCATCCAAACATATAGACCTACTTTGAAAGGGTTTGGTCTCCTTCCCTTATCATAGATCTTCTTGTAAGCAGGATGGTGCTTTTCTTGTGTACTGTTAGCCCTTTTAACCCTTAACGGTTCACTATCTTTTCTGTCTGTTTCCGGCACTGCTTACAAAACAATATATCCACAGACTACCTTCCGCGTAAAATTTACCAGAGTTGTCACCAGAAGGTAGTAGCTTCTCTGGATCGCGGAAAGTATGTACACAAATAACAAGGAACAATACCTAAAAATAATAGTCTTCAAACGCAATAGGTAAGATCAAAAAATGTGTAGCCAAATGGTTACGAAAACTCGTTAAGGGTTAAAGGCCTTCTCAATACGTACTTTCAGGTCCTCCGCGTACCTCAAATATACATGCTCATCTTGCGACTGCATCTCTTCTTTCTCTTTCTCAGGCTTTAGCATGCGGGGGTGAGATATTTTCCTACCAAATTGGAGGAAGAAAGGCGTGTATCCCGTCGAAGCACATACTCTAGAGTTTAGAGCGAACTCTATAAGTTTGATGTCTTCTGCCCAGTTTTCGTTGTTTTTATTATATATGCTTATGAGCGTTTTAGCGCATTTAATCAGCTTTTCACTCTTGTTTGCTTTAGCCCTATAAGCACTTAGGTGGCAGTACTTAGATCCGATTATTCTCAGGTAATCTTTCCACAGTTTCGAAGTAAATATACTGTGGTTGTCAGAAGTAATAGACTGAAAATAACCGAACTCTGCAAAGAAGTTGATTATGCAATTGACCACAATCATCGTTGTTAATTTTCTAATCGGGATCAGCTTGACCAATCTGGTGAACCCATCGACTATAACAAAACAGTATCGATACTCTCCCACTCTGCAAGCTGGGACTGGTCCAAAGGTGTCAGTATATATCATCTTATTGGGCTGGTCAGCTAACGTGTTTTCCATTTGTCCGTATTTTTGGGTTGGTATTTTCTTTAAATATTGTACATGGAACGCAGCTCCGGCAGAATTTATAAATGTTTCTCATGCCGTTCCAAAAGTAATCCTTGCGGATTCGACTAAGAGTTCCCTTAATGGAGGGTGGTCTGATTCCTTTTCTATGTGCGCTGCATAACAGATAGAAGCGCGTAGCTGTTGAGGGACCAATACCATTTTCTTTTCTTCCCGTTCATAGGAAATAATGCGAACGAGAATCCCATTCTCATTCAAAAGAGAAATTCTACTCAGTCTTTTTATTTTTTCTTTCGTCTTACTGGCCGCAGATAGTATCTTGTCCTGTAG
This sequence comes from Thermobia domestica, assembly GCF_964235325.1. Lineage (NCBI taxonomy): Eukaryota > Metazoa > Arthropoda > Insecta > Zygentoma > Lepismatidae > Thermobia > Thermobia domestica. Next base: position 179,592,376 of record NC_137456.1, read on the forward strand.
GAAAAAATAAGCTGTGCTAAAAGCGGATTATGTTTTTGGTAGTGTAGGCACTGAGCTATGTCACTCAAGCTCACCAGAACGCCGTCGTTCCCTTCCTCCTGCATTCCGTCCGAGTCTTATTAGCATACAGAAAGGAAGTTGAAAGAGCATTTCTCTTTTGTCTGTAAGGCTGATAGGAACTATCGACTGACAGCTTGGTTTCACACATCTCTTAATGTGTTTCAAGCAGGGTGGGTTTCGTGATTTTTTTTAAAAAAAATCATTTTTGTTGAATTTTTTTTTTATTTAAATCGATTTTTTCATTTAAATCTTTCTCCTCGTATAATACAAGTCGCAAACTAAAAAAAAAAAAAAAAAAAAGCATTAGGAATTAGTATTAAATGCTCATTATGCCATTTAAGTGAAAGTGTTGGGGTTGAATTTTAAATTATCCCCAATCGTTAACGTATATCAATCGCAAACATTGTTTCTTAACCCTTTTAAATTATGGCTCTTTGTAAAGGCAAATTATAGACTTTCAGTCAAGCAGCTACATCATCATTCCTATTTACCCTAGCATCATGGTACACTCATGTCCAAAATGATTGTTGCATGTCTATAACTGTCTTCTTGTAAGAATATAATTTGATAATGATTTTGCAGGGTACTTTTAATACTGATACTATGTGTATAATCATGAAATGTATATTTGAGGTAAATTTCATAGGAAAAGAATCATAAATACGAAAATTAGAATGAGTAAAACAAAAGGTTGCTAATTGGACAAGAAAGTTTTATTTTTGTTATATAGTTCTTATTTACTGCTCTTTTGAGATGAAATTTGCCACATACATGTCATTGCCGATTATATACATACTAACATTATCGGAAATACCGGGCGAATTCGTTATCAAATTATATTCGTACAACAACATATTTATAGACATGCGACAATAATTTTGGACATGAGTGTACATACATCACTGTCTTTAGAATAGAACAACTTTCAAAACGGTAACATTCACATTTCCCTATCATGTCCCTGAAGCGGTAAATTTTGAGAGTAATCGGCATTTTCTTCCGTGTTAATGCACAGATCTCAAAATCAACTGGGAAATACTAAAGGGTGTACTAATTGTGTATACAAAATTTCAAGCTTCTATCACGAATAGTAAGGGGAGGGAAACTATTTAACAATGAGCTAAGAACATTCCCACAATTCCCCAGATGACCCGGATGTAATATAAAAATTTCCTCAGACATCCCTATTTATCCTAGTATCATGATTTGTACATTATTCTGTTCAGAATAAAAAAAAAAAAAATCAAACGGTACCCTTCAAATGTCTCTATCATGTATCTGTGGCGGGTAAATTACGAAAATAGGAATTTTCTGTTAAAAATGTCTTTTTTAAAATTTTTACCTCTGTAGACCCCTCCCCCTGTTTTAAGGCTGAGATTGAAACAAATCTGAAAAATACTGAGGGGTCTACTGAGTAAATGTGCAAAATTTCAATCTTGTAGGTGCAAAAGTAAGCCCGCGAAAAATAATATTCCCTAAATACCCCAGATTCCCGTATAAAACAGGATCTCAGGTAACAGTTTCCTGAGACATCCCTATTTCTCCTAGGAGCATAGTACGTACATCATTTTCTTCAGAATAGAACAGCCTTTCAAACGGCACCATTCATATGTCTCCATCTGAGGTGCGAAAAACACACCGAAAAAGCTATTTTTTGTTAAAAATATCCTTTTTTAAAAACATTTTTGCCCCTCTGGACCCCGCTGTTTCCACGCAGAAATCTGAAAACACATGAAAATTATTAAGGGGTGCACTGAACGTGTGTGCAAAATTTCAGTCTTCTGAATGCAAAATGTAACCCGCCAAATAATAATAATAATAATACACATAACAAAAAATATCTTTTAAAATTTATGACGTCATCACACACTATGCCTCAACGCAGAAAGGCGTGAAAGCATATGCAAGTGTTCTAAAATGTCTCCAGTCTTGAAGAAAACGAAGTAAAAAGTCTTATTGGTACTTTTTTAATCGAATAATGAAGATTCTATCCTATCACCAAAAAATAGGTGATATAATTTAAAAGTTTAAGCATTAAGGAAAAAGTGCAGCAACGTTTATCAAAATGACACTTTTTTTACAAAAGTTACTGATTTGGCAGGGGCCTATTTTTAAAAACTCAGAACTAGCTTGCGGCATGAAACACAAATTTCGCCTAAAGTTATAAAATTAATACAAAAAAGAAAAAAAATAGAGATAGGATAAGACACCTTTAAATACGCCCTATTATCTAGGAACAGACAGACAGACACGCACAAAAAAGAATTTTCGTCTTAAATGTCGATGGTGATTTCCCCGTTCGAATAGTTAACGATTTTAAAACTCAAACCCAATGTTACGAAAAGAAGAAAGCAGGATTGTTCCGTTTCCTGTTCAACACGGGATTTTCCCTAATCATCCTCTGCATGACACTTTTTCATACTATACTGTACATTTGAGTCTCACTGTATTATGATTATTAATTTCCATAATCGAAATAACAGAACAGAAATGGGATTTTACTTATTTGCACTTTAAATTAATTTATTTCGGAATTCGATTTAAATCAACGATTTTTATTTAAAAAATCAAGTGGTTTAAATCTTGATTTAAATCGTGATTTAAATCAGACTGATTTAAATCAATCCACCCTGGTTTCAAGTCTGTCTTGTATTGTTTGATGGCTTTGTTGCTCTGTATATCTATAAGTAAGACATCAGTTGATGCTATATCCTGGATGTCTACTATCCCTTGATCTTCCGTAGCTATTTTCAAATATCCACTGTCTTGGGCCTCCAGTGGTAACTATTTCTCTGCCGTGGAGGAGCCTATAAACCCAGGACTCACAGTGTAGCCAGGATCAATTGTGGAAAGTAAATCAACCGCTTGCCGCTTCCCAGAAATAATATGTAGTACCACATTGAAACGTGTTATTCGATTGACCCACCGCTGTATCAATGGGGGTATCTTCGTAGATTTAATCAATAATAATATCGCTCGGTGGTCAGTGTATACGTGTATCACCGGTGCTTGTACCAGATAAACCTCGAATTTCTCTAAGGACGTAACGATTGACAGAAGTTCAAGATAAGTAGACGAATAACGAGATTGTACTTCTGAAAGCTTTCGAGATCCGTAGGTAACCACTGCCATTCTCCCTTTGTCATCTTTTTGACAGTATAGCCTGAGGCTAGTTTGCTGCCATCGACAAACAAGTAGAAAGGGTCGTTTAATTTAGGAAGGAGTAACTGCGGGTCTTCAGCTAATGCTTGTTTCAGTTTCCGTAGGGTCTCTTCGTGAACAGCCTCCCACTTCAAAGGCATTTTTCTTCAATAATTTAGTCATAGCGGCCAGCATAAACGCTATGTTTGATACGGAAGTGGAAGAATTAAAAAAAAAAAAAAAATCCAATTAATCCCCTCAACTGTTTAACATTCTTGGGTCTGGAGAATTGATTTGCCATTTTCAATTTTTCTTCAGAACGTGATATTCTTCCGTGCGAAATCTTACGTCCAAGAAATTCAATTTCTTTACAGAAGAAAACTGCCTTCTCTGGACTCAATGTGAGGCCCGCGGCTTTTATTCTTTAAAGCGTTAAGTCGAGGGTTTCTAAAATTTCTCCAGGAGTATCCCCCGAGATTAAAAGATTGTCGAAATAACAAATGACCTTAGTGAAATATAAATACTTTAATACTATTTATATAAGTCTAGCTAGCGTAAATAGTAGCCCCTTTAGTCCGTAAGGCCCGCAAAGATGCTTACATGTTCCTTGGTGGGTAATGAATGCTGTAAGCTCTTGACTGGAGCTTGCAATAGGGATTTGTCCAAAAGCGTTAGTAATATCAGGAGTACAGTATAATGACTTGCCCCCTAAATACGTTAGTAATTCCATTAAACTTGGCAAGAAACACGTGTCGCTCTCCGTGACAGCGTTGATTCTACGGGAGTCCAAAATTAGCTTAAAAGAGCCTGATTTCTTTTTATGCAAAATAGGCGCGCTGACATAACGTGAATTGCATTTTTCTATATGTCCCTCTTTTTTTACACCTTTTCGAAAAGCTGATATTATTTTTCGTTTCTCTAAAGATAAGAGGACGAAGCTTTGAATAAAAAGGGGTGGGGTCTTTCAACTTAATGTGGTGTCCAATAAGGTGTGCTAATAGGGTGCAGCGTTTTACCACTTTTTTTTCGGAACGAAATGTAATACCTGGCAAAAGTGGCCCACCCACATGGACATTACAGGTATAGATTTTATTTTCAAATCAGATAATATCTTCTGTGAGAACTACTGCCTCAAAATTTCAAAATTTCGCTGAAAATTACAAAAAATACCAAAATTGTTCATGAATTTTAGTTATGTTAAAATAAACATATTTTTGGATTTATATATGCCAGATGCTATGAAAACTGACATTCAAGTCTCAAAATGCCAGTTATATGCCCGTGAGGTGGGATAGGGGTGCCTCCTCTGGGGCCCGCAAATGGGGCAAATTCAGTACATTAAAGCGGTTTTGAAGGTCCTCGCTCACCTGGTCATATAGCCTGTTCAAGCGTCTACCACGTGGATGTGGCTGCACCTAAGGCTCCTCCGCCAGCCCTACCCAACCAACCAACCATATATAGGGATGGATGAACTAACCAATTCGTCACTGTCATAAACAATTTTCACAAATTGGGACTTTGATTGCAATTTAGACACAGCTTGCTTAGAAAGTAAGGTTGACCTGATCATCCCGTCCCTAGCATCACTGCCACATACTCGGGAGGCTGCTTCAGTGACTAATTTCACTATCCGTTCTACTGCCATCGTGCGGGTGGAGGACTATTCTGGCACAGTGTTGTTAGAAAGTGAAAGTTTGTCCATGGGCTATTTGTTTGATACCGTCTTTAGAACTGTTGGTACAGTTATTGAAACATCAGTGCTTTCCCAAAAGATCATTTAAGTGTTATCTTTCGCCTCAAAATTCAGTCTGGGAATGATGTTATATCTAATAGTGTTTGAAGATTCTCTGCTTCGTGTTTTCGAGCACTAAGAATCTTAGGTAATACATCTTGTCGGACAGCAAGTAGACCATCAGTTATCATGGCGAAAAGAACATTCTCTGGGAGTGCGAGAAATGCATTCGACTGAATGGATGAACGGATTACAGCCTGGTATTCATTTGGCAAGTATCTAGACCTGTGAAAGTTCTCAAAGACGTGACAAGGACCATTAGCAATGGGAGACTTGAGATAAGTATCACAGGTCTTTACTGAGTTTTCTGAGCTCTTCTGACTATGATGAGGTAAGTCACATTTTATTGGTTTCAATTACACCATTGGAAGCGTTTCACAGTCAGGTAGGTTTGAACCTATGGGACCTGTGTAAGAATAGGGGCTTGAATTAGCGCCAATATTCGTGAACAGAGCTCGGAAAGGCAGTTCATTAAAATGCAAGAAACAAATAGCCTGTTAGTTCCTTTAATTTTCGACGAATACCTCCCTTCCAACCAGTGTTAGTGTTTGTTCCATCACATCCAAGAACCTCAACTTCATCAAAGCCACCTTCGATTTGGTTCATGATGTACTCGAAAATAGCCGCGGTCTCGTCATGGCCAAAGCCAGAGGATGGTGTCACGTTACCAACGTATTGAGAGTTAGGTTCAGCCACAAGTGATAAGTGCTCTTCTGTAACGATGCCTGCGTGTGTTTTAGTGTCTTCCCTTTGACCATCAAAGTATAGGCTTTTAATGGGATCATCATTTCTAGAATGTTCTTTTAAATTCCGAGCAACTTTAAGTTTCGCATGCCTTATTTTGCTCCTGTCCACAATAAAAGCAGAGTTATGTTGCTAGATTGTTCAAAAGTTATAATTCCAGTCTTTAAAGCTGACTGAAGCACAGTTGATGTTATATGTGCCGCAGCCCTTTCGTTTACATTGTATCTCTGAGCAATCATAGCAGTTTCAGTCAAATTTAGCTTCGGTTTAGATGTTCTGTCTCTGGGTTTGGTCTCTTCTTCAGAAGAGCTTTCCTCTGCTTTCTCTTCAAGGTCTGCTTCATTGTCACTGAAGTCATTTTTGTGATATAATAAATAAGATTGACTGTCTTAAAAAAGAAATACAGAATTTTCTGTGAAAATAGTGTTTAGCAAACTATTATTTGTAACGGTCAATTCATATAAGCTGAAGGCAACAGTAACCAAATATAGCGCTTGAGAAATGGCGCCCAATTTGAAGCGTATCCGGCTCGTTCCTGATAGTGACGCTGAGTTACGCAGATCGGGACAGAAGGGCGTTGCAGTATTGTGAGGTGGAGGGGTGGGAGTATTATGGTGAAAAATAACGATGCTCTGCTACCACTATGAACCACCAGCAGAAGGAAAAATCAAGGACGAAAATAGCTGTAGAAACGCTTGATTGTACTGAATTTGCCCCCTTTTTCGGGCCCCAGCGGAGGCACCCCTATCCCACCTCTGGGGCATATAACTGGCATTTTAAGACTTGAATGTCAGTTTTCATAGCATCTGGCAGATGTAAATCCAAAAATATGTTTACTTTAACATAACTAAAATTCATGAACAATTTTGGTATTTTTTTGTAATTTTCAGTGAAATTTTGAAACTTTGAGGCAATAGTTCTCACAGAAGATATTATCTGATTTGAAAAAAAAAATCTATACTTGTAATGTCCATGTGGGTGGGCCACTTTTGCCAGGTATTACATTTCGTTCCGAAAAAAAAAGTGGCAAAACGACCCACCCTAGTGTGCTAAGCCTGGAGTATCGGAAAACACATCTTTGTGTTCATAAAGTATGTCGTTCAGTTGTTCCTTGGCCTCAGCGTCGGTGGTTACTTTTGCCAACATTCTGTTATTTCTTTCCCTGTAGATTCTATGCACAAGTGTTCCGTGGAAGGAGTCTCTCCTTCCCCCACCTCCTGACTTGGCGGAGCGTCGAATAAACAAAAAGGTTGTTGTTAACCATTATCGATACTCCAACCTTGCGAGGCTATTGACAAATGCATTTTCGCTTTATGCATAAAATTCCTCTCACAGATGATGGGTTTCAGTAGTCCCGGTAAGAAGTGGAACTTCTGTCTTATTTTATATCCATTGAAATAAACATCCACAACCGTACTCTCAATAGAAGTTGACCCTTGAGCGAGGAACAGATGCCATAATTCCTTTCTAAGCCTCATTTCATTCTTACGCCAAGCATTCGCTAATATACCAGAGACATAAGAGAGGGACGATCCTGAATCCATAAGAAAGCAAGTTGTTTTGGCAATCGTCGCTTTTATCTATTATTGTTTCTGTATTGCTTCTTTTGGTGTTTATTGCTGTTGCTGGTTTCCTGCCGCCGCGAGGTATGTTGTGTTGACTTGTTTTCTGTGATTTCCTCTCCACGTGCTTGTTTGGACTGTGGAGAAATTTGAGTGACTTTTGTACCTCTCTGCTTCTTTTTTGAGATCTCTGGTACAATAAACCTTGTAAGCTTCGGTTCTCCCCCAAACTTCCAGCTGCCCTCCCCTAAATGGAGTTCTATTTTCGCCTTCTTTAAGAAGTTGGTCCCCACCACCACCTCTAAATAGGAATCGGGAAGGATGTAGAATTCCTGTTGAAAAACTATTTTTGATGCAGAAACGGGGAGTGACTGTTTGCTTAGCTACTGTATATTCCGTAGCTAATGAAATTCTTTCATTGACATCTCTTGTTTTGGCGCCTGCTTTGATTTGCTTCCCTGCGAAATGTACGAGCCAGAATCTAGATAAATATCTGTTGCACGTCTATAAAAGAATGCATAGAGATATGGTGGGGGATTAGCGCTTGTTGCAAATTTCCTGACGCTATTTACTATTAATGCTGCGACCTGTTCGTTGCCTTTTTTCTGGTTATTTCTCAATTTAGGACACAGGGAAAGTTTGTGGTCGAAACCTTGACATCCGAAATATCTAAATTGTTTCTTTGTATTGTGATTCTCATGTTTTGGATCCTGCTTCACAGTCTGCCGCCGGAAATAGGCATGATCCAACGATTCTGGTTTTATAGCTGGGATATTTGCAAAAGATGATTCTCTTTTGTCTACCGCTGCTAACAGTACGTTTGGGTTTCCAGTAGTTTCACTCCTTATATAGTTTAACTCTTCAAATGAATGTGATTGCATTTGGAGAGCGTATGCTTCAAGTTCCTTAAGTGTACCAAAAGTTTTTTTTTTTTCGTATAGGTACACTTTGTATTCGAGGTGCACCTTACTGAGAATTTTCTTGACCTGTTCGGGCTCTAAAGGCGGGTTCTTCAGCCTGGAGAACAGTAATGCTGAGTCTGACAAATTTTGCAAGAGCTGCTTTTGGCTGTTGGAATTTTCTACTTATTTCTTCTTCGAACATTGTTGGTAGTGAAAGCTATAATATTCCCTAATGAAATTACCTTTGAATTCCGCGAAGCTAGTGAATGGCGATTTAAAATTGAACCATTCTCTACTACTCTTACTAAGAAGCAATGGAACAACTTTGGACAAATATCGTCCAGGGATATTTCTTTTCTCTTAGCGTAATTCGTGATGGCATCTATAAACTGAAATGAATCCTGATCCGGTTCTCCACTAAAAGTTGTTAACTGAATTTTGATGTCATCTGGCCATTTCCTACAGGAGCAATGAGGCTGTTGAGCATTTTGCTGCCTTGTGCTATTGTGATTTTGAGTTTGAAGTTTGAGGTTTCTACTAGTTCTAAGATTTGTTGTGGATTAAGTTCACCTTCGCTCTGCATACCTAGAGCCTCTCTGAGTGAGCTTATTTCTATTGACTCCGCCATCTTTCTTACTGATTTCCCGGATTTTAATAGCATACAAGGAAAAATTATGAGATTTGTGCTGAGTGTGTGTATGCCTAGTTTCAGGGTAATTAATTACTTAGGACGAGCCCCCTGTTTGCAATAGCTCCCTCTACGAGCCCTCAGCTGGTAACGGTTATGGGCGAACCTCTCTGCGTTCGAGTGCTATTACCAGACTCACAGTATCTAAAGTTATTACCACACCCACCAGTTAACAGCTATCTTTCCAAAATAATATTCCTCTGGAGGAGGAATTATAGAACCATTAATTTCAAATAATAATTAACTTCACCAAGGTTGTTTTTGGTCAGGACGGTTTAAAATCACCCTCTCTCCCTTATTTTCTTTAACTTACTCAAGGAAGGCAGAGAGAAAAGATAAGTTAAATATCTCTTAATCCTTTTATATCCTTGTACAACCTTTCTTGACCAATTCTAAATTAACCAATTTATTCACCCTATTTGCAAGAATCTAGGGGAGTTCTTACTTATACTAGCATACCGGACTCAAATTATAATGAAAAAACTCCTCTTTTTGATATCTTTATTTCAATAAAGTGCGAATGATACCTTAGAGTAGTCTATGATCTCTAGATAAAATATTTATCTGTCTCTGTTTGCCCTCCCGGAGACTGAGATGGACTTAAGTATTTCTCTATCTAATCCCTAAAGAATAGGGAATTAGTTCCTACTATAGTAGATCTAAAATTCCCCTACTTCTGTCATTAAGGCAAAATTACATAAACTAATACTCTAACTTATCAGGTTCCACTCATGAAGCATTCTCTTACAAGCTGATGAAGTGAACCAATTTACAGTACTAAAGGTGCCTTCACCACTTTTCCAGCACCTGACGTAAACCTAAGCGAGGAAAAGCCCGGAACCAGACCTTCCTCAAGAAGGAAACTAACAAAATTTACTAGGAATAGGTTCAAAATTTACTAGGAATTCAAAATTTAAATGGACAACTCAGCATGACGAGCTATTTGAAAAACTTAAGACGGACATTATACAAGCTCCACCTTTGTTCCATTTTGATCCATCGTTGAAAATCCGAGCATATTCAGATGCATTATCAACCTCCGCAGGCGGCATATTGGCATGTTATGATAATAAAAACCAGGAATGTGTTGTTTCCTATTGTAGTCGTCGTTTTACCAAAACCGAGAGAAAGGCCTCAACATGGCAAAAGGAGCTATATGCACTGATATATGTCCTGCGAAAATTCGGATATTTCTTATTGAATAGAAAAATTAAATTATTTATAGATGCTAAATGCTTAGCATCACTCAACACCCAGCCGGACAAAGTAGGGAAATTTTGCCGCTATAAAATATTCTTGGCGGATTACAATTTTCAAATTCAACACATTAAAAGTCAGCAATATTCTGCAGGCATTTTTAGCCGCTTAGAAGACAAGCAAGATATACAACGTGACGAAAATCAAGAAGTTAACTTCTCGGATACAGAGGATGCTAAAGTCTTTGCTTCCCACTCATTGGAGCACACCTTTCAAATTGACCAGTCCATTATGTTACCTAATTGAGCATTTGAACAAAGGAAAGACCCTTCATTTTCGGACATCATTACTGTATTGGAAAATAAAGATCCTAACAAGTTATCTACACTCCGTTTGGCGAAATACTTTTCTCTCAAAAATGGATTGTTATATAGGACTTAGAATCAACCTCAACTAGGACTGGCGTATTTACTTTGTGTGCCAAAATCGTTGCTAAGCAAATGGTTTGATGCTATCCATAACATCCCGATGGCACCCCACTTTGGGTTTACTAAGACGTACCAGTCGGCACTCAGAAAATATTATTTTCCTAATATGAAAGCTTACGTAGCCAATAGAATAAAGACATGCAATCTTTGCCAAAGATTCAAGAAGTTACCAGCTAAGCTGGCAGGCCAATTGCTGCATCATCCATCTAAAATCATTGCCACTGCCTGGCATTATGAATCAATTGGAAAAATCCCAGTCGGGCAAGGAAATTTCAAACACATACTAATTGCCATTGAAATGTCTACGCGATACTGTATGACTAGGGAGAAGAAATTGAGCAATTTCTTATATATGACATTAATCTTAAATACGGAGCTTTTTCATACCTGTATTTGGACAGATACCCTGTACATAACGCTAAGAGGCTGCAGAACCTAGCGAAGTTATACAACTCGAATTTAAATTTTGTCCAGCGTATGACCACAGAATTCTGAGTGTTATCGAAACATTTCACAAAATCATACAGAACGCTCTTAAATTTTTTGTACAGGAAAATCAAAATCGTTGGCCAAAACTAATTCCATATATAACATTCGCAATTAATACATTTGTACAAGCTAGAACTAAATATTCAAGTTTTTTTTCTTATGTACGGATACGAACCTAAGACTATCTTACATAGCATTAGTATCAACTCCAACGTTATGCGTCGACAAAGAACACCTGAATAAGATACGTGGGATCGTACAGGATAATTTAATTGCAAGTTATAACAAACAGAAAATATATTTCGACCGTAAGCATCAACAAACTAATTTTGATAAGGACCAGAAAGTACTTGTATTTTTCCCAATCGGCAAATTGGAATACCAGAATCCTCAACTAGATTCGTAGGACCTTTAGAAATCATAGTAAGAGTTAATCCTAATTTTTATAAGATCAAATTTTTCCAGACTCATATCGTCAAAAAATACAGGTTTCAGTAGACAGAATTAAGCCATATTATGAAGATAAAGACGACATAGAACAAGAATAAATAGCTATTTTTTTCTACACGAGCGAAGACATCTAAAAAACGTATATAATAGCAAGGGCAGAACAGAAAATACGATAGGCTTTGGAATATCTCATTTTTAAATATTCCTCTTCTTTCAATTGGCAAAGAACATTGAATAGCATAAAAATAGTTTTAATCATTCTCGCTTCTTAATTAAAAAAAAGTAACGTACTCACCACTAGGAAGAGGAAACACAAAGACGAGCATTCAGACAGATAAAAACACTTTTCATTGCAATACAAATACTTATTATTTTCTGCTTTAACAAATAGCTGATTCATTATTCTACAACTGAATGAAAGAATGTAAGATCTGCATTTCCGCATTTAAAAGGCAACTGATCTTTACAAAGACAGCCAACCTATAATTTCTTGATATCTTTTTTCTTTTTCCACTATGGACTAAATATTGTCACCGACATCATGTAACATAAATATTATACAGGATGTTCCAAAAGTCATGACCATTCTTATATTATACAGGATGTTCCAAAAGTCACGATCACTATACAGGATGTCCAGGAATTCAGGACTATCATTGGCATTCAAAATTGGATTATTTTATTGATCTTTTTATGGATCTTTTTAATGTATATATTTTAGAAACTTTACACCTTATACAGGGTGACCAAGAAATCACGCCGTTCGCATAACGAACTTTCCAATATAAATTATCTTTATATCTCTGTGTTAATAGCAACTTTTTAGTATTTTAACTCCTATCATTTCATATATATTATATATCCGTGTTCACTCAATACCAAAAATATCCAAAAGACCTCGCTTAGAAATACCTCCTCCAATTCCAATGGACACATTTAGTACAATTCATACAACTAAAGAGCGACCGAGTCCACAGACTCCAAAACCCCTCACTATAAGTGAACAAATATATATATATATATATATATATATATATATATATTAACGCCAAAGCTAAAAACAGCCCTACCTCGAGGGAAATGAAGTGACATATAAAAATGCACCGATCCTGCCTGTAATTAGGGAACAACTGTTTAGTGCTTTCTTCCTTTACCTTCTAGTGCTCCGAAAGGTGATTTTTTTCGGTGTTCATAATGTTTTCAGTGATTTTTTGTGATCCCTCAATGTTGCCAACTCCTACAAGAAGAAAAATAACCTTCGGCTTATTTTTTAAACAAGCCAAGGGGTGTAATATCCCATGTGATGTTGTAAACAAACGATTCCACATGTCAGTGTTTACAAACACCACCACGTGGTTCGGCAAGAAGACCACACCAGATGGATCTACAATCACTTGCAGACAACGGCTTCTAGCTCCTCCCACGAAGCAGAAAACGACATCGGAGCAGCAGCGCCACCGCCACCCAAGGAACCCTATAAATTGGATGGACAAAGGCAATTCAGTACCAGTTTTCTGGTGACCCTCCTCTAGTCTGCTATGGGACTATGCCTATCCTATCTCCTGGCTTAGCCTGCTACGGGGCTCTGTCTGGGAATCCTAACCTCACCCGCTTAGCCTGCTACGGGGCTCTGTTGGCCACTTGACCCGCCTTTGCTTGCTACGGGGCATTGGTTCCTTAATTCCCCTCTGCTTAGCCTGCTACGAGGCTCTGTAGAGATCCTGTCTGCGACGTTACGGTCAAAAGACAAACTATAACTAACCCTGTATATTAGAGAAATTATTAATGTAGTATTTTGTGCAAATACTTTTATAGTGGAGAAGTTTTATGATAAAACTGGTAGTGGGAGATCGATTCCGGACACTCCTTTTATTAAATGCTCTACCTATACCTATATGGGACAAAACTTTACAATATGCTGCAGAAAAGAATATGCAAGATTAATATATGGATTATACATGCTAAATACAAGATATCTTACATGAATAGTAGTAGTAATAACATATATCACATAACCTTTTACCTTTGAAACCAGCGCTGGTTTATCTTATAGGGTTATGGCACTATATATCGAACACTTAAGGACATTCCTATGAATATTTAATCATTATTTTCTATCAGTGAGGAACAGAGCACTGTTTTAGCGATAAAACTGTAAAGGTGTTTTTTATTGGTTGAAACCAACCCTTTATGACAATTATAATTAACAATTTTGAAATTTAAAGAACATTTAAATAGCAAAGTTGTATTACTTCATGTATCGAACGGTTGTGTTATATATCGATCAATGAGGTTTTAATTATCGAACAGGTTGTATATTCAAGAGTGGGGTTTAAATATAGAAACAGAATATTTTATTTTTAAACAAGTTCACTTTAAGGATAATATGGATGTAATTTCATTGTAAACACATTGCAGTAATTCTAAAATATAAACTAAGATAGCAGACGCAAAGAGAAATACGTATTAAAATGTTTTAAGCTACAAAATGTTTGTTTCATATCGTCACTATTCAGCCCAGAGAGCAGCATCTTACGTTAATCTTTTTGGTTGCCTTTCTTCTTCTTCGGTTCTTTCCGTCATTCCTCGGAAGATATTGCATACACTTTCTTCAGCCTAAATTGTTGGGGTTTCTCCGTGGCTTAAGGAAGTTTTAGAAACTCTTTAAAAAATCGTCACTACTACTTGAGGAATGCGAGCATAATAATTCCGAAGCAATTTCATCTTGATGCAATATTTTGACTTGTGAATTTTTACTACAGTTTTCGAAATGATGGCACCTAGAAGATCCTTCTTGGGTGAAGGTGCGTACACATTTAAGCGTTCATTGTGCCATGTGAATTCACGATTATCACTTTCTTACTCTTCGTTTTCTTCTGAGCTTCAATCATTTGTTGTTTAGTTTTTATCAGCCAGTTTAGTTTCATGTGTCACACTGTACCGGGTTTTAACACTTTTCCAATAAGCATCCAAATCTGAATCACCATCATTTTGTTCCTCTTCGTCACGTCTTAGTTTGTCACGGAACATATTAAGAATACGAGGAGGCATGAATTCTTCCAGATCATCAAGTACGAACTTCAGTTTTTGATAAGGAGTAGGGAACTTTTGTTGAGAAGATGAAGTGGTACTTTAGTCACTCTCTTACTGTGGTTTTCCCGAATATCGTCAACACACTTGGTATAGTCCACACAAGCAGAACTCACTGGATAAAGAACACACTTACGAAATGCGCTTTTCACAATTTCTGGTTTGACAGCATCATTACAAACTTTCTTCAATTGGGGTGCAAAATTTACCTTCGTTACCAAGAGTTTTGATTTTCTCGTCCTAAAGAGCATTCTTCAATGCTCGTTTCAAGGGTGAAAATACGCCTACATCTGCTGGTTACAGAAGATGAGTGGCATTGGGGAAAAGACAATACACCAGTATTCGATGATCGTGACAATATCCACTGACTTGAAGTGATAGATGATTCCTGTGCCCGTCAAGAAAGAGAATAACAGGAAGTGTGATTTTCTCAGTGTCTAGCTACAGACTAAACCGTTGGAGGTAAGTCAAAAATGTTGTAATCTTCATTCAGCCAGTTTCTGTTTTCTCATAGATCCATAGCTCAGGTACATTCTTCTTCATAATTTGCTTAAGTCGTATGTTGCTGTAGATAATCATGGTTTGGGCGCAACACCCGTTAGCACAGAAATTGCCAAGTACTGTTATGCCTTTTTTTTTTTTTTTTTTTTTTTTTTTTTTTTTTTTAGATGTTGCTGTAATTTGACGCTGTACTTCTCTCACACCAAGGTACTTTCCTAAAACCATGTGGAACAGAAAGTTTGTTTTGTCTGCGTTGAGGATCCTTCTTGGGTCTTCCATTATTGCACTTAATCCCTCAGATTCAAGATAGCTCTAAAGTTCAGCAAACCGGCCGCACATTCTCTCTTCCAAAACCGCAGCCTTGCCCTTGCTAGTAGTTTCAACCTTCTGAGACAGACAAGGATGTCTTCCCATAAAACACATGAATCAAATTTTCCCTGGTCTTCCATGCTTGAACGATGTGCTTCTTCCTAAAGACTGTACAATTTCCTGAACAGTGTCCAGTAAATTACTTTTCTTAAACGGAAATCCTCTCTTTGCCATGTTCATTACCCATTCAGAAATTCCCTCTTCTTCTTGTGGGCTCAGAAACGGCTTCCGGCCAAGAGCAATCTCAGTCTTCTGACGCCCAGATAATTTATCATTTAAAGTTGTGATAGGAGCCTAGAAGGTTCTCGATGCCTGCCTTTGGGACATCATACCGGACCTCATCTGCTGAACAGCTTGTCAAGACAGATAACAAATAATGGAATGGTTTCATTTTCTGACAGGTTTGATTCTGATTTTGGGGACACCTTCCTTGTTGGGTTTCTTAATTTTGCCCATTGTCAAATTCTGAGCAGTAGTTAAGGATACTCAACAAAAATGTAAACAATAATTTATGATTAACTTCAACTGGGTTACTAGTCTATACATTGAGAAGATCCCGGGTCAGAAGTGTGAAATAATGCGAATCAGCACGACGTAAGACCTCGATTAGATAGGCTCTCTTTGACGAAGCATTACTAAAAATGGAAAATCTAAATATTGTTATAACGGTTTGAACCCATGAACTATCAGATACAAGGTGAATGGCTTACAATTCAGTGTAAAACTCGGTATTCAGTGCAAAAGAAATCAACAACTTAGTTAAATTAATATTTAAATCACCAATAGCCCTTTCAGTTACAATAATGTTCGATACAAAAGAACACTTTTCTTTAAAGGAACCTCTTTCATCGAACGGCATTTCGATATTACGAAATGGGTCTCCAATATCGAACATTTTTTTCCTTCAAATAAGATGATAGCTGAAAAGTAACATTATAACAAATAAAAATACATATATTGAGTTGAGTTGATTTTGAGTTTAACGTCCCATTCAGCAGCGAGGCTATATGAGACATGGGCCTACTGATTAACGTGGAATCCGAACCACATGAGCTCCCGCCGGGAATCGAACCCGGGCCTCCCACGCCAAAGGCGCGTACGCTAACCGCTTAGCCACGGAGGAGTTCTATACATATATTGATATTAACACATCGTATTATTAAAAGGATACCTTATAATGACACCATCACACATGGGAAAAAGGATTACCGTGCTGCACCGTACAAAAAATATAGCAAGTTCTCCAATCTTCCACCAAAACACAGACTAGGAAATTTTCCCGCGTTCGCTAATATCGAAACGTATCGACCTATTGATTTTTATAAGGTCAGGTTTGGAAGGGTGTGTTCACAAATTTCAGATAGTACGCAACGTTTTTGGTTTTCTTATTTCTTAACGAAATGACCAAGGTGTTCGATATTTAGGGGGCGTTCGATATTTACTGCCATTACTCTACCTATGTTGTAGTTACAAATTACAAGAATATATTCATGTTATATATATATATAGTTACCTTGAAATATATATGTATAATAATAATAATAATAGAAATATATAAGAAACTAGCAAGTAGCCCTGAAGGGGTCCCTTGCAGGCATGACAACGTGATTCTGGGTGTTCCTACGTTTTATGAAGTAGAGAAAAAAGGGGGTTGGGTTTTGTAAAACCAACCTTTGAATAAAACCATGAACACCGAGTTTGGAAGTGTGTATAAGATTTTGACAGAGAAACTTCGTGGGACGCGCAGTCATGGAGCTACCTCAATACTTGATGAAGGTATTGTCATCAGCTGACATATTGAAGGGACTTTACATTACAAACCATTACATTTTACAGACCTAAGATTTTATTTTACCTACCCAAATTCTGCTGCATCTTTTTTTAAAAGATATGTATTTTGTGTATTTCATTTAATACACAAATATTATAATATATTATTAATTATAAATTAATATAATTATAATATTAGCGCTGTTAAAGCTACATCCCAAATTTAGTATTCATGTATTTTCATGAAATAACTATACCATTTAATTCTTCATATTTCCAGCTGTTCATAAAGTTGGTAGTGGAGACAACATCCCCAATCTGTTGGGCAACAATTTTCTTACACTTTTTCAGTTGCCTTCAGTTCTTTGCCGACACCATTTACAGTGGCGGAACAGTATGGATATTCCACCATCAGTCTTTGTATTTCTTCGCGAACTTAATTTATATTTGATACAGTTGCAGCTAACCATTTATTTCAACTTGTTCAATTTATACATAAACCTGGCATTGTTTACATGCAGCTAGAATGAAAGGTTGTCCTTTTTATGGTATTCTTGTGGAAAGTGAGAGGGTGTTTGTGTGTTACGGGACTCTATTCTTGTATAGTGCCTGACTGTAGAAATAATTCACGTTTTTTTTCACTAAAATCAGAAGCTATGTTTCGATTCCTCAAAACTGTTATTCGTCATAGTCAAAACTGGGAAACAAATAACAGACCATTTTTATTGATGAAACATTTTCGTATTTTTAACTTTATAACAAAAAAGGAAAAAAAGAAGAAAAGGGCTAATAAAACCTGTCTTAAGTGAGAATTCAGCTCGGAAAATATTACCAGATTTTCCGTCGTATTCGAGTAACAGGGGTTATGTTAAAAGGAGAATCCCATAATCGTATGTAATAATAATAAAAAGTTTTGTTCTTCTATCCTTTCCAGCCGGAATTTTCCAACTCGTGCAATTGAATTAAGTATTTTGTCAATAAGATACGCATATTGCAAAACAAGAAATGAGTCAGTCATTTTTCAAAGTAATGAAAAATGATTCAGATTTTAACATTGTAAAATATTTAGAATTTTATACATATGTTTTTATTTTGGCTCAGTGAAACCTGTTTGCATTGGCTATTACAGATTCCGTTGAATTAGCATGAAAGTAAGTGTATTTTGAAGCAAAAACTATTGTAGATTGTAATATACATACTTCTAATGCTGTTGATTAATTATTGTACAGGTATATATAATAAGCGGAAGAGTTTTCTTACATTCGATGTTTTGAATTCACTCACTTAGAGAAAGGAGATTATAAGGGTAGTCTATTTCTCTACCTTTTAAATTATATCACCTATTTTTAGGTGATAGGGTAGAATCTTCATTATTCGATTAAGAAAGTACCAATAAGGCTTTTTACTTTATTTTCTTCGAGACTGGAGGCATTTTAGATAACGTTACATATGCTTTCACGCCTTTCTGCGTTGAGGCATAGTGTGTGATGACGTCACAAATTTAAAAGGATATTTTTTTGTTATGCGTATTATTATTATTTTTGGCGGGTTACATTTTGCATTCAGAAGACTGAAATTTTGCGCACACGTTCAGTGCACCTCTTAATAATTTTCATGTGTTTTCAGATCTCTGCGTGGAAACAGCGGGGTCCAGAGGGTCAAAAATGTTTAAAAAAAGGATATTTTTAACAAAAATGTAGCTTTTTTTTTTTTTGTTTTGTTATTTTCCCGCCTCAAATGGAAACATATGAATGAAACCGTTTGAAAGGCTGTTCTATTCTGAAGAAAATGATGTTCGTACTATGCTTCTAGGATAAATAGGGGTGTCTCAGGAAACTGTTACCTGAGATCCTGTTTTATATGGGAATCTGGGGTATTTGGGGAATATTATTTTTCGCGGGCTTGCTTCTACAAGATTGAAATTTTGCACATTTTCTCAGTGGACCCCTCAGTATTTTTCAGATTTGTTTCAGATCTCTGCCCTAAAACAGGGGGAGGGGGTCTACAGAGGTAAAAATTAAAAAAAAAAGACATTTTTAACAGAAAATTCCTTTTTTCGTGATTCACCCGCCCCAGATACATGATGGAGACATTTGAAGGATACTGTTTGAAAATTTGTTTTATTCTGAGAATGTTTTGTGGGAATGTTCTTAGCTCATTGTTAAATAGTTTCCTCGCCCTTACTACTCAAGATAGAAGCTTGAAATTTTATACACACATTTAGTACACCCCTTAGTATTTCCCAGTTGATTTTGAGATCTGTGCGTTAACAGAGGAATCCAGAGGGGATCAAAATTTAAAAAAAAAAGTAAACAAAAAAAATGCCGATTACTCTCAAACTTTCCCGCTTCAGGGACATGACAGGGAAATGTGAATGTTACCGTTTCAAAAATTGTTCTGTTCTAAAGAGAGTGATGTATGTACCATGATGCTAGGGTAAATAGGGATAAGTCAACGATATAGGTTAACGATTGGGGATAAGTCAAAATTCAACCCCAATACTTTCACTTAAATGGCATAATTAGCATTTAATACTAATTCCTAATGCTTTTTCTTCAGTTCGCGACTTGTATTATAGGAGGAAAAAGACTTGATTTAAATTTAAAAAATCGATTTAAATAAAAAAAAATCAAAAATTATTTTCTTTTTTAAATTATGATTTTTTCCCACCCTGCTGCCGAGTATAGGTCGTAACTTTTGAGCCATTGTTTGTAACTGCACCAGATACTGCATCGATATCTGGGGCTTTTGGTTTCAGAGAATAGAGCTGTCATACGTGAGCACAAATTTCGTATAAGTGACGCAGAACACTGGGAAGTATGGACCGTGAAGAATTAACTAGTGAATCCATCCATGCCAAGTGTACCAGAGAGAAAAAAAAAAAAAAATGCTTGACCATTTTATAATTTTTATTTTATTTTTTTATACATATTTCTGGGCATTATCGGTATCTATGTCCGCGAAGTCCGTCACGTTAAGTGTATTGAGAGGATTTTGCATACAAATCGTATGTACGGAACGTAAGATAGGCTTTTCTTTTCTAAATAAAACTGTTCTTATTTATCAACGTAGGGTTCACCAGGTCTGAGTATTGTAAGTTAACGCAGACCCCCCTATAACTGCAAGAATAAGTGCGTGTCGTCAGACAAGAATGGCTGTCATCGGAGTTGGGGAAAAATATAAAATAATAATAATAAAATTATTGTTTGAAGTTTGTAACTATGTATGAGTCCACAAACAAAAAAATAATTTGATTACAAAATGGTCAAGAAACCCTTAATAGCTCGCTTCATATGGATTGACTCTAATGTTACAAACACACGACGACAGTCGGAAGTGTTCCAGGAACGTTCCATTCAGACGAAAAATGAGAGTATATATATATATATATATATATATATATATATGTAACAGTCAGTGACCATTGTACTTAATGAAATAATACCGATGTGATTGGATTCCAGAGTTGATAATTTAACACAATCAATAGTCCAAATGAAACTAGTTACGAATCACAATTGATACTAACAAAATTGACACTTAATTTTATGATTTTATAGTATTTATGCGTTGTTTGTGAAGTGACACCAAAGATCACAACCTGTTAAAATATAAGTTTGAATGTGGAATGGAAGACGATTTACACTAATGAAGAAAATGACTGAACTAACATATGCACAAGTCTTAAATTTAGTCTGATATGCATATTAATAATGAATTTTGTTTCATTTTTCCTATAGAAATGTTTTTTGTTTTATGGTGATGGAAGATTTGAAGCAGATGACGATGGCAGTGAAATATTCTGCAGATGGTGTGGTCAAGGTGGTAGTTTATATTGCTGTCGGTCGTGTCCAAGTGTATTCTGCAGGGTAAGTATTTCAAGAATTTTAGTGAGTGTAGTGAATATTGCTATGTGTGTAATTTATATGAACTACTTAAGTTATTAGTAAATTAAGGGAAACGATTGATACGTTATTGTGCTGACGATGTATCTGACTCTTATTCTTGAGGAAGGGATTCATTTTTATTTCGCAACTGATTTGTTTTGTGAAAATTTATAGATTCTAATTTAAAAGTGTACAACGTAGGCGGGAATCAACTAGGTTTACTTAGTCAGTATAAGTCATTAACCACTACGCATCCCAGCTTTTCTTCAAACCAGTCGCTCATCTTCATATTCTGTGGTGGTGCTTTGTTGATCGAAAGATTTAGGATGAGCGCTCATTTGGAGATAGGCCGTGCTGGTTGGAGTCA
The DNA here is from genome assembly GCF_964235325.1 of Thermobia domestica. Lineage (NCBI taxonomy): Eukaryota > Metazoa > Arthropoda > Insecta > Zygentoma > Lepismatidae > Thermobia > Thermobia domestica. Next base: position 179,613,873 of record NC_137456.1, read on the forward strand.
AGTTCACATTTGAAAGAAAGGGATGGACGAGAACTATTCATGAAAAATATTCTAAATACAGCCAACTGTGCTTTCATTATCATTCAGCCAGGAGACATTCAATGCAGAGGCAAGTACACTTGACGAAAAATATGTGTAGCCACAGTTCGATTTTATAAGGGGTGTGATTGAAATATGCCCACTTCTGGAAAATTCTCTTTCCAGGTTCTATTGTCTAAAGCACAATGACTACTACTCTGTGACATAAACATCTTTCTATATTACTTTGTGCTATACGTTAGAAGCAAAAAGAGGTGTTGTAATTTTATTTAGGTAAAATGTGTGTTCTAATGCAATAAATTTATAAGTCGTAATATATTTTATAGTTTTCTTAAATATATAGATAGATAGATATCGAGCGCTTTCTGAATTGCGATCACTCCTCCACACAGAAAGGCGTGGGCAGCAGCCGAGCTGAAAAAATGACCATCCCGACTGAGAAAGAACACACTCGAGCTACATGTTGGCAGACAACACACTGTTACAATGGGAGGTGGGCAGGATTTATCTGCATTCTAAAACCACATGATTGTAAGTGCCTGAGCAACAGGTGCGTCAATAACCCAGACAGCAACACTTGTCAGATGCGCCCGTTCCAGTGTAGTGAAGGTGTACAAGGAGTGGCTAGAACATGGGATAACGACCTCCAAGAGACACAACTGCAAGGGTGTACGGAAAGTCACACTGCAGTGGCAGCGTTACGTCAAGCGACTCGTGACATCCAAACAAACTGTCAGAGTCCGGGAATTACGTGACCAATACAGTAGTAGATGGGATACGGACAAAACATCGCCGGCCAAAACCTCGCGGGACAAAATTTCGCCGGGCCAAAACCTCGCGGGACAAAATCGCCGGACCAAAACCTCGCCGCCCAAAACCTCGCGGGACAAACTCTCGCCGGACCAAAACCTCGCCGCCCAAAATCTCGCCGGACCAAAACCTCTGTGTATATATATATATATATATATATATATATATATTTTATGAATTTTACAATATCGGCATTTGAAAGCATCTGTTTACATTCATGTAAATAAGTTAATCCAATAATCGAGATTTGAAAGCAATTAGATACAACCATAAGTAATTACATAAGAATTGTAAAATAACAATGATTATTAAAGAAACTGTTATAATGAAAATTTCAAATGAAACAGTAAATATCTATTCTTCGGTACTTTGTTCCCATGATGTTCGGCAGGTACTACTAAATCTTCTGCTTTCAAAGGCTCCAACCTGTCATGTTATGTCACTGTCTTGACGTACGGTACAGCATTCATGCTGTTTTATATATATATATATATATATAAAAACTTATGGACTGTGAGCTGTCTCTTCATACTCCTTGCTCGGTTGCTACATAAATTGATGCACCAATGATTTTTGTTTTTTCTCCTAACCTCCCTTCTCCTCAATTACAGAAGAAAGACTTCTTCTAGCTCTTTACTAGTGGGTAACGTTCCCATTATAGCCGACACGTTCCCACGTTGAATGGCTATGCTTATGCGTTGAATCAGGAAACTTTTTGCTCGATTATCTCCTGATTTAATTGATAGACGGTGGCCGATTTCTTTTATAAATTTGAGGCCTCCTTCTTCCCAAGAACCGCTAGACTCAATTGCTATTGCGACAAAGCAATAGTTATCGAGTAGATTGCTATATTTATTCCTTTTTTCTTTCGCTCTTCGAGCAGCTACGAGTCCAGCTTGTACTGAGGCATATTGTAGGTTGGAGGGGGCATAGGTGTCTGAACATGTGAAGTCCTTTCCCTTTTGTTGTGCCGACAAAGTGAAATTATAAAAGACATCCTAGGCTCGAACCTCACCTATGTTAAAAATTTGATTGAGATCGGTAGTATGGCTCAAGAGGTATAATGTAACAAACATAGTCATTTAATTTTTATATATATAGATTTCCAAAGCATGCACTAGAATTTTTTCTTGTCATTATTTTAATGTAATTATGTGTTACTAAATATATACATATAGTAATATATAGAATATTCTACATTGAAGAAATCGTCATAAAGAAGTTTTATCGTGACGACATTTCTTCCCAGGCGACACTACGTCTCGCTTAATTTAGACCAGGCGAGATTCTGTGTCGCGAGATCATTACAAAGAGGTTTTGGTCAGGCGAGTTTTTGGGTATGGCGATATTTTGGGGCGCGAGGTTTTGGCAAGGCGAGGTTTTGACCCCGCGACGTTTTGGGTGGCGAGGTTTTGGCCAGGCGAGATTTTGTCCGGCGAGGTTCTGGCCGCGAGGTTTTGTACCCAAACCGTAGTGGATAAACATCGCCCGTATCCCACACAAATATGCGGCGTACACTGACACGCATGAAGTTTCACATCAGGCGACCCACTCGTCGTGCTTGAGCACAGGAGCACGCTAATTGGACCGCGGATAATTGGAAAAAGGTGTGTTGGTCCGATGAATCACAGTTTGTTTTACACCACTCGAACGGGCGCGTGCGTATGTGGCAGCAACAGCACAAAATTATAAACTGTTGATACACATGGTGCGTACTGTACAGGCAGATGGGAGCGCGTGTGTGGATTGAGGATGCTTCTGTTGACATGAACTGGGACCGTTGACGTTCATGGACCACAGTGTGACATCCATTGTGTATCTGCAGGTGTTAGGAGATCACGTTCGCCCTACAATGCGACACTTCTACTCACACGGAGACTGCATTTTCTAGGATGATAATGCACTGTGCTATCAATCGAGAACTGTACTTGCTTGGTTTCATTTCACGCAGCTGCAGCATATGGATTGCCCCCCTAACTCACTGGATCTTAATCCTATAGAATATATATGGGATGTTACGGAACGAGCTCTTCGCGCCATGACTCCTACACCGACATCTGAGAGCTCATTGTGGGATGCCATCAAGAATATATGGTGTCAGATCCCCGTAGAAACACATCAGAAACTTACAGAATCCATGACACCATGTCCAGGCCATCCTTCAAGCAAAAGGTGGGCCACAAAGTAGTAGATGGTCACAGTTCAGTGAGCAGTCAGTGTATAATATACATGGAGTAAAATTCGAATCCATTCTAAAATAAAGTTGGGAATTCCTTTACGTAACACTGAATACACCACTCAGGTACTACCGTGAAATTTATCTTTCTTTTTGGGGATATAGTGGTTCAGTGGTAGAGCGCTCACCTCTCGTGCTAGGGATCCTTGGTTCGATTCCAGCAAGTGAGTTTGTGATGAACAACATCGTGTTCGTTGGTTTTCTTGTCTTCCGTTTCTTCACACATTCCCACTACACCATTTTTAATTTTTTTTTTTTTTTTTTTATCATTCACCTTCATTAATCTTCCATCTTGAGCCTAAGGGACGTAATTGTGGGAAATAAAACTAGAAATTTAATTTACTTTATTCCCCCTCTGCCACTGCAAAAGCGGAAAAAAAGGTGCTGATCGTGTTGAAGTGGGTAACTTATTTTTAATTCTTTTTCTGTAATTTACATTAACTTCTAAATCTTATGTTTCCACTCCAGTTGTCTCCCACTGATGTCGGTTAAAAAGTGAATTACTAGAAATAAGAACGTCATTCGACTATTTGTTATAAAATTAATACCAATAGTTCTTTGATGTGTGCACGGGCGTCGTTAGCAGGGGGTCGGGGGGATGCGTCCCCCTCAGATTTTAGTCAAATGTATTTAAAGAAACTATAGTACTTTGTATATATATAACTTTTGTCGGAAAGAGGATTTTGATTCAACCGACTTCCTCAGATTTAAAAAGCTGACGACGCCAGTGGATGTGTGTAAAATATCGCATCGGTTGAGCGTGTGTAAATAATATATAGTGCCATGATATATATAAAATTCTGCATTACAGGCTTTTCAGCCTATTTCATATGACGACCTCACTTTTATCACATCATCTTGCGAACGACCCTCATAAATAGTTTCCGGCTTGTAATAAGCTTTGCGATTATTGTTGCTTATCGCTTATACTTGTGTATGCGCGTAGGCCCTATAGGAATAGATGTAATATGTTACATGATTTAAGTTTAGCGTCTCTTTTAACAGCAAAGCTATATGAAACGTGGATTAACGTGGGGTCCAAACCTCATAAGCTCCCGCCGGGAATCGAGCTGGAGTCTCCCACACCAAAGACGAGTATATTATCCATATAGTCACGAAGGAACTCTGTATATGAATAGAAATTACTGTTTGGAACTATGGTAATAAAAATATATCTATCAAAATAAAAGATTTTAGAAAATGTTAAAAATTTCCCTATTAGACTCTAGTTACAATTATCTTTTTCACCTTCCTTCATGATCCCCCAGGTCGAGAAACCCCGCTGTAGTGTATACATTTATTTATAACAAATTGTGTATGCACATTGTCTGTTTGATGCGTAGTCAAGCGAAAATTCATGTCTTAGAGTTATATACATTAGAAAAACTTTTAGAAGTCTGCTTATTGTAGTAGGGTCGAACGAAGCATGGGTATCTAATCATTTGGGTTTCTGTCGTTATCAAATTAGCAGTCTGATACTCAACCCATACAGATTGTATTGCTCTTAGATGTAGCTTTTCTATTCATATGAAATTATCATATGAATGCAGCACGTATCCTTTGAATTCTCCAACTCTGTTATTGTTTGCCATTCCAACATCTCACAACCCTCAGTTACCAAATAAACAGTAAATGTTCGATTAAATATACAATTATACAAAAATATGTATTATCACATTAATACAGATTAGTATAATCAAGTGTTCAAAAATAGGTACTTGTTATTATAAGCACTAGAATTAATTTTTTATACTTGTTTAAATATATTCTAAACTTCCCTGAGCGGAGGTTGAATGTGGTAAGAAGAAAAGCAATCAGACCCGAGCGAGACTGTGGTGAAGAGAAAATTAGTTTTGTTCGTTTATAAGATTAGTGCAGTGAGCATATACAGAATACTGTTTAGGGTGAGTTAATTGAAAAGATATAATTAGAAACAAATTATAGTAATGCTGTGTTTTAATTAACCTCAGTTATTTCGTAAGATTAAAATTACCCTCCATTTTGAATTCTAGTTGTAGCCATTGTAACTTTGTCAGTATACATTCGAGTCATCTGTTACTCATGGGTCCACTCATTATACGGTATTTTATTATATTTTAGCGCTGCATCAAAAGGAATTTTGGAGATGAAACAGTAGAAGAAGTTGAAGAAGCAGATGACTGGGAGTGTTTCAAGTGCAATGTGAAAAGCCTGTGGGAGCATCGGGCTGTTTGTTGGGCGTTGCAAAATTATTTCAAAGAACAAAAAAAGTAAGTGCACATTTATAATATTTTCAGAAAATAGGATAATTAATTACTTACTATAAAAGCAGCATAATCTACAAGATGATGTGAATTGATGAAAAAGTGGTGAAGAACAAGCATGTTTATTCTTTATTTAAATACTATCCCATTATTTTCACGATATAACTAAAAGAAGAAGCTTCAGTTAGAATGATAATTAGAGTAATACTGATTAAATTTGTCTCCGGGCTAGCAGGAACTTAACCGTGAGCCTCACGTACCGGAAGGTAGTTTTATCAGTTTAGCTACCAGTGACAAGATGAGTTTTTTTCTGTGTTTTTTCTCTTTATTGACAGGACTAACTAAACAGAGCTCGAACTGGCTTCATTCCTCGTTATCATACCTTTTGTGCTATGGATTCTGTTGTAGCACAGGTATGGATCTTTTACTAGGGGAAAGGGGAAATAAAATTCTGTGTTCAATATAAGTAGAAGAAAATGTAACCGATCATAGCCTTTGCAGTGCAGTTCCTTCGAAAAATGTTCGGTTTACGGAGATGTTCAAATAGTATATTTAGACTTGCATACACGAATTTTCTCTTTGGTTACAGAAAACTTGTATAATAAAGATGTGTTCAAACCATCTAAGATTTCTTAAAAGCTTATTTAAGTGTCTCTTTGTCTAGAAAACAGTAGTTAATAATTTTATAAAATTAATTAAAGTAGAAGTTTTCCTATATATTTCTTGTTCTTGGTTAATAGTAACATTAGAAGGAAAGATAAAAATATGTTCGGAAATACGGGAGTAAAACAAGTAGGGCATAGTCCAGATGAATTCAGGCAGGCAATGAAAAAATCTTAGATGTTACATATGTTAAAGTTCAGGACAATCCTATGTTTTTGTTTTGTCAATAATAATAATAATAATAATAAAAGATACAGACACCATTTCTGGTGTGAAAATTTCGGCATATAAGTGCTCTAACTGGAACGGTTCAATTTTTTTTTAATCTTAAAGTTAATAATTTACTTACTAAAATTATCTCATCTGTTTGAAAATACGTGTTAAGTTCTCTTGCTATAGTCTTCTTATTATTTTTAATTTTTTTTTTAATCCCAATATAAAAAAATGTGACTTGATCAGTAGTATACAGTACTACATGCCCTGAAAAAGAGAACTTCCATTTTCGAATTGAACAAAATTTATAAACAATTGAAAATTGCTATACATTAAACCAGTTTCCGTTACCACGTTCTCACATATTGGTCTCGTGAAATCAAAATCTAGTCTTATTGACATGGCATCTTAATTCTGCATAAACATAAGTAACAGACTCATTTTTCAAACATATTGCAGGAAAGAAAGCATTCGGGTCATTCCGTGTGAAATCAACCAAGCCCAAAACCTCATGATGTCAGATTTCGATGAAACTTGGTGTACATGTAGGCCTCTATGAAAGAGGATCATGCACCAAATTGTAGCCCTGTACCCCCTGTAGTTTCAGAGTACAGAGTGGTAAAAAAAAATGGACAAATTTGGTGTTTTTTGTAGAATCTTGTTAGCTTCAATTGGTCATATTTCCCGTAAATATTGAGCTACAGAGAAAACTAATTTACCATTTTGAAGAGGAAAGAATATGCTACAAGATATGTGGATAGTGCCTGTATGTCAGCTGCTCTGGAATGGTGCCTACTTAGTTCCTTCCTGCACTTCTTGCACACCTTGCCCAGACTCTGAGCTTTGAGTTGTGGAGCCAGTTCTGCCGTCCACGCTTGCGCCAGATGAAGTCCAGCCCTCACTTTACTGATATGACTGGCAAATGGATTGGCACAGTAGAGGAATGGCAATGCTGACATAGTGGAATGACTGGCAAATGGATTGGCACAGTAGAGGAATGGCAATGCTGACATAGTGGAATGACTGGCAAATGGATTGGCACAGTAGAAGAATGGCAATGCTGACATAGTGGAATCACCTAAGCTACAATATAGCTTTTGCATGCACACAGTTACAGGTAATGCTGCACCTGGATCACGGGACTATCCACTACCTAGGTACTGACACTCGGAAATGTGCTGTATAGTCACTGTGATCTCACTAGCTATGCCTGAACACTATATAGACATTTCCAGCTAGACTTGTTGTCCAGTCCAGAACTAAGAGCCTACTGGCATGCAGTGTCAATGTTCTCGGCTTTTATACAGGTAACGAACCTGCCAGAATGTTCTAGATGGTTCTAGAACTTTCTAGAATGTTCCAGATGATTCTAAAACTTTCTGGTATATTCCAGACGATTCTAGAACCATGTAGAATGCTCCAAATTCGAGAACCTTCCAGAACGTTCACATATTTAGGTCAATGCAATGTACTGCGATTGATAATGGAATGTTCCAAAGATCCCCAGCGGATTTTGCACCAGAAAAATATTACTGCCTGGTCAGTTACACTTCACTTCACCAGTTACTGACAAATTGGCAAGTTGCCACATTGGCACCCCTAGTGTCTCTCCCGACATTGTCACACGAAAATCATTGCAGACTCCAGGCTCGTTCTTGGTCCAAGTTGATATTTGGCACACTTATACCGGACATATATTGGAACTTTGGTACCCAATTTCAAGGAAATCAATGAGCAGTTTCTGAGATATCACTGATTCAAAACTTCCCACGATTTGTCGAAAATGATAAATGATTTTCAAATAAATGTTCCGCATATCTTGTAGCCTATTCTTTCCTCTTCAAAATGGTATATTATTTTTCTTTCTAGCTCCATATTTACGGGAGATACGACCAATTGAAGCTAACAAGGTTCTACAGAAAACATAATTTGTCCATTTTTTTTTTCACCATCCTGTACTCTGAAACTACAAGGACGCTTCGCATTGGTCTGCGGCCTGGACTGTTACTCGTGACCAAAATTTGGTACCTCTCGGTTCACTCGTCTGGTCCTCAGGCCGCATACAGATACACAGACACACACACAAACTAACTCTTTATTTTTATTTATATTAGATATTTTGTACAGTTCGCGGCATAGAAATCGTTACACAAATTCTAAGTCCAAATTAATAACAAACTCTTGCCCTATTTTCCTATGCATCGAGAAATACATGTCTCAATCTATTAATTGCTTCTAGTATTCAATCCAACTCCTCCACCTCTCCTTGTCTAAAGCAGTGTGTGTGTTTCTTTCCATTCGGCTTAAAAAGAAACAGGAATCAAGTTTACAACGTTATAGCTTTAAAACAGTCTTTTCAATTAGTTTGTTCTGAAATACTTTTAAGAGCTTAAATTTAAAAAAAAGTCATACAGTGTTCCCAGAGCTTCATAAATACCTTTAGTTTCATTTTTTCCCTTTAAAGACTGAAAGCTAGTAAGATGCTCCCTAAGAAATCTATGAAACGAGAGCAACATCTAAGCGAGTATTCAGTAAATTAAACTACTAAAACCTATATTTATAGCACAATAGTGCAGATGAAGTTTAGCCCTTTGGCAATCTTCAGCATGGAAAGCAAAAAAAGGCAATACATTGGTATTGAAAAAGTAGTTAACGAATTTCTCTCCGAAAAAGATCACCCGTACAGTTGTTTTTCAGATGGTAATCTATAATTATACTTACGTTGGTTGAAATTCCTCCATAGTTGTGAGGCGAGACACTGAAACCATCCCTACCAAGGAATGAAGGTAACATGTAAAAGTAGTCAAATACGAACGATATTAGTGTCGAATTCATGTGCAAAGATGAATAGGGAGTTGGTATGGAGTTGACAATGGGAGAGTGACAGGAGAAAAGAATCGAACATATCCTATATTTGTGTCGAATGGATAGTTTTCGGGATCACTGACATAAAAGGTGATATTTCAGACGTGGATATGTACAAGGTTGGCCCTATTGGCATGGGGTCATAGGGAGAACCAGTGAAGACTTCAGAACAGTTCCTTTTTGGTGCGTTTCAATACACTGAGAGTGAAAAGTGATAATGCACAAATACTGATATCACATTTGGAATTATTGGAAATATGACTTCTGGGAAAGTGTCGTTGCTCCAGAGAGGCATTACTAACTGATCACTTCCTAAAATCGTCACTGCTTTGCAGGGGCGTAGACAGGAATTTATTTCAGCAATTGAGGGCATATTTTACTAAAATGTCTATCATCATCTCTAAAATTAGACATAATTTACAGAAAGGGAGTGATTTCGTGGGGGCAGGAGCTCTGGATTGCCATGGCCTGCATCCTGTGTATGTCCCTGCTGCTCTGAATTGTCATAAACTCCTCTTCAAATGTAACACATAAAATGTAAATAATAAACATATAACATAGAATACAATATAAATAGAAAATATGTTATTATAGAATACAATATAAATAGAAAATATGTTATTATAGAATACAATATAAATAGAAAATATGTTATTATAACTAAGAAATAGAAAATAATTATAAAATAAAGTTGAAGAACAAGTTTGGCACTACTTTATCAGATGGCTCTATCAAATGTAACTTAATTAACACAATAGTAACAAATTTTACTGCTTTAATAAGTGTCCTGAACAAGGGGAAGTTCATTATGCACATTGTAACTAAGTTACAAGAGGTTTACGTCCTATCTGAATGGCGCATACACCGAGTAAACTCTTGGAATATCTCATTAAGTTAGCTTTCAACGTAGCTAAAGGAAACGTATGTGAACGAGTACATAGAGTTCTCCGTAGCAGAATGGATGAAGTCATGGTTCGATAACTACAAGGTTCGAGGTTCGAAATCCGTCTCGGAAGCTGCAGACTTTTTAAATTCTTAATTCCTCAGTTCTCAAGATCTTTCTCTCCCTTCGTAATCATCTGATGCTCTAAAGAGAGTTCACCTTAATTCGGCAACTGCCTAATGTGATCCTCGCAGTTCGAAACCTCCCCTTCTTCTGTTTCACAAAATCACAATTTTCGTCATAATACAAATGCTGTTCGATCATTTTTCCCCCAGTTCTAAATCTGTGCATATAAATCATCCCTCTCTGTCTCTATACTTGAATCTCTCTCTCTCTCTCTCTCTCTCGCTCGCTCGCTATGTCGCCCAGGAACTCATATGGGTGAGATCAAACCTTCGACTCTTGAAACCAAATGTAAGCTCTCTAGCAATGTGCTATCGTAACTCTATAGGTTTGTTGCTAAAAGCAGTGTCTTTTATATTTTATTCGGGGGGATGGGAGAAATTCTCCGCCAACATAAGATTTTCACTTTTTATTAGTGTATTACTACACATTTGATCAAACAATACGTATTTATGAAGCTCAAGGGAGGGGGAATTACACCCTCCTGTCCTGCTCAAATGACGCCCCTGGAACATTTGCTTGCAATTACTGAAAAGAAATGGAATGAATCTTTGAATAACACTAATTTCTGTCAGTAGATATTTTAGAGCTCTGTGCGTGCATTACAGATTTTAGGAAGCACAAAATCTACTGCCGTTATTGGCAATTTCCATAGATTTCTTAGGGAGCATCTTACTAGCTTGTAGTCTTTAAAGAAGGGAAAGAATGAAACTTAAGGTATTTATGAAGCTCTGGGAACTTGTGAGACTTTTTTTATATTTAGGCTCTTAAAAATATTTCAGAACAAACGAATGGAAAAGGCTGTTTTAAAGCTATAACGTTGTAAACTTAATTCCTGTTTCTTTTTGAGCCGAATGGAAAGAGTGTACTACGTCACACACTGCTTTAGACAAGGAGAGGTGGAGGAGTTGGATTGAATACTAGAAGCAACTAATAGATTGAGACATGTATTTCTGGGTGCATAAGAAAACGGGACAAGAGTTTGTTATTAATTTGGACTTAGAATTTGTGTAACGATTTCTATGCCGCAAACTGTACATGTAGTATTTACAGGGCCCATAGCGAGTCACTTTTTTAACTAAAAGTTACTTTTTTTCAAGTTGGTCAATAAAAGTTACTTGTTTTGGGAGGTAAAGAGACTTTTTCGTGTGATTTGTGTTTTGCATTGGCAGTTTTCTAAGAAAAATATAAAAATAAATGGAAAAAGACAGAAACTTATTAGTCATTACTCTTCTGAAAGCTTCAGTACTTGGTGCCACATGTGAAACAGTCAGCTTTATTCTCACTTCAGCTTTTATTCTTTCTAAAGCACAGTGAATGGTTGGTGGATGCTTAATCTCTCAAGCTGGGCTTGAGAACCTTTCTGTGTCTATTCATTCTTCTATCATAATAGTCTTTTAATTTTCTCTCGTAATAGTTAACGCTCCGCACAACATTGTGTATATGTGTGTGGTTCATCATGTTCGTCTTGTGTTATGCTTCTTGTATGTTGTTCTTAAGAGTAGATGATGAATTTGAATATTTTATGACTTTGAGAACTCTGAATGCTTAGTTAAATATAATGTCTGGGATAAAGAAGTTTGGACATAGGCTAGAACTGGTTCCACTTACTCAGAAGCTTCTTACATCTGCTAAGTCTGCTTACCGTAACTACAAAGCATACTTAGAAAACCTAAGAGGAGGAGGAAGCTCAAAAAAGAACTAAAGAAGAAAAGATGAAACAAAACAACACACAAAGAGAGAGAAGAGATGGAGAAATTGACAAAGGAAAAAGGGGGTATGATGGGACTTACGTCACTTTTTCGTGTGCGTTTGGTCACTTTTCAACTATTTACAAGAGACCAGATCTCTATGATCCCTGTATTCATTATAATGAGTGGATGTGTGTGTGTGGTTTTGCTTATTAGTGCTGTGATATTTATTTATTTTGTCGAAAATTTCATTTCTGAATTTAGAAGATACATTGTTTTCGCGCGTAAGGATATATATACACGCGTACGATTACATTGGAATTCATACCATTTTCAGCGCTAAATCTAAAACCTGTTTAGTTTATTTTGTTAAGCGAGAGATTAGATTTTTCTCCGTGAACTCTCATACGAGGCTAGCGGCTGGAATGTGCTTTTCGAGACTTATAGTTGTGTGCTGGGATAGTATACTTAAGGGAAAACTCAGTTTCTAAAAGACATAAACTTATTCAGTATTCTGGTTCGGTAAAATCTTTCAGAGGTGGTATGTATGTAATTATCAAATAAGCAATAATAATTAATGATTCTATATAAATTTTATTCGCGTCTGTGCCTTAGTTGAATAGAAAAATCTGAATTTCAACTTTCGTTTTGCGCTTAAGTTGTGAACAGCTGTTTTCGATTCGTTCGGACAGTGTATTGTGTAATTGTTATTGAAATCTTGTTGCTCGCCCTAAAGTGTTTATGCGTTGTTAGTAGTCCGTTGTATGTACGTGTGAGTGTAAAGTAGTAGTGTTACGAAGTTTAGTAAACCAAATTTAGTGTCATTACCAAATAGTAAATAATGATTAAAAGTGCATGTTATGAAAGGGCATTTACGAATTAGGAAAGAATTGCGTTGACATCTAGTATAACGGAAATTTTGATTCGTGATCCAGCAACGAAAATTCTGTGTTTAAACATTTCATACGCAAATTAATAGTAAACAATGGAATTGATATATGATTAGTTACGACATATCGGTATTTTATTTATGTATGTATAGGAGTGTTACTATTTATTTAGTATAGATCTAAAATATGAAATTTAGAGTGTTCGTTCCGTTAGTCAGCGTTTAACAAATATTCATTCGAGAGTTAGATTTCCTTATTATCTTGCTCCGTAAAGGACCGATGATTACGAAATCTAAGAAACGCAGTTCCAGTAGAAATACTGAAATGTAGTTGCCCTTATGGATTTAAACGTATAAATGCACTAAATCTTATGGGCTTAGGTATATTTAGTTAGATGTGGTATCTCTAGGGTGCGCCCTCTTAAGTAAGTGAATATTTATGACAGTATAGGCTACTATACCTTGTTAATTAGTGTTGAAATCTTGGACTAGAATTGTAGTTACTTAATTCCGGACTGAAAACAAAATTGTAAACAAATTGCTGAATACAAGTAAGTATATAAATGGACGATGTACTAGCGCAAAGTATATATTATCAATCTTATTAAAAACCATTAGCATTCAAGACTCATAGTTTTTTTTTTTTTTTTTTTTTTTTTTTTTTTTTTTTTCTCTCGAATGATGATTGGTCATACAAAGTTCGTGTTTACTCAAAGACTGAAGGAGAATGTTTTCTTCCCATTTTAGATGATAAACGTTAGGTTTCTAGCTACCTTCAGTAACTCAATTTTTATTATTTTGCATTTTGTTAATGATTCCACTCATTTACTATGTTTTGTACTCAGGTCACGTCTAAAGCATTTATAATAATAATATTCTCCTATGTTGTTGTCAACTAATGTAAATACTACTCTAAGGGTCAGAATTCTAATGCGTAAATTTTAAATTCTGAAGATATATTTGAGCGATGTTGTTATTCAATTAATAGAAACAATTTGAATAAACAAAATTTTTGTAAATTACCATATTTTCGTAAAATGATTCTTGGATGTTTGATTGTAATTTGATTCATTTGATGTTTGATTATAATTGAATTATCATTTACAAATGAAGGGTAAGGGGGAAAAAAAGAAGAAATGTCACAAAACTACATTTTCGAGAAAACGGCTTTTTAATATTGAAAACCGTCCACAAAATGAATAGGATTGAATTACAAAAACGATCGCTTAATAAAGTTAAAAGTTATTGTCAATTCGTTAGTGTACGCAGTGAAGTAGTACCAAGAGTCACCAACATAGGCCAAAGCACTTGTAAAACACACATGGACATTCCTTGTTTCTTCCCCTTACCCTTCAAGTGGAAATTTTCTTTCACTCTCTTTCTTTCTTTCTTCTTTTCTCACTAATTGTAATAGTGTCTGTCCAACTGTAGTTAGTGCCTTTTCTTTAAGAAAATTTTAAATAAGAAACTTAATATATCCAAATGTGTGTTGTTTTGTGAAGTGAATGGTAATAGGGATGAGATTTTAGTTTTAAGTTTGGGAACCTAAAATAACATTGAATAAGAACATTTATTTATTGTGTACATATGAAACAAAGAATATCACAATATTGCGAGCGGTGATGATATTTAATGAGGAACAAGCAAAAAGTCTAATACTCATCGCAAAGAATATAACAGTTTTTTCTTCTACATGTAACAAGTAGTGCTTATGGAAGAATCTTCCTTCATCAGCTTGCTTAAAATTCAAAAAGAATTTAAAACATGAAAAAGAATATGGAAAGGTTAAAAAAAAAAAAAGGATTAAGAAAAGTAAATAACAGATCTTATGTAAAAAATAAAATAAAATAAAATAAAATAAAATAAACAATGAAAATAGGCACTTACTGTCATTGTACACTGCTGTACACTGTTCTCTTTTCTTGCTTTTCAGATGGCGAAAGTATGTAGTGTAAAGATTACTCTGAATCATATTTATTTCACCCCTAACCAAATTAAGTATAGGTTTCTCTTTATGGATGTAATATGATTTTTTGATTTTTCGTTCCGTTGCTGATTTTGCTTTCTCAAACGGCTCCGCGATGCTATGGTCATAACCTCTAAGATGCGTTGCTTGACCAGACAATTGTTGTGGTTTCCGAGACTTCGAAGTACGAATATGCTCAGTTATTCTAGTGCAAATATTCCTTTTTGTTTAACCTACATATACTTTATCACACTGACATTTCACCCGATATACGCCACTGTTTTGTAGAGAGTCAGTAAAAAATGCCTTAAAATTTGTTATGTATTTGTCTGTTTATTTAGGAGGAATTTCTGGTGTCTTAAAATCATCTTAATTTTTGCCGAGAAATGTGGAACCAGAGGAACACCAATCCATTTGTCGGCTGCGGCATCTGTTGTTGGTTGATGGTGGGTGCTGACGATCTCCTGTTGTACCTGTTTGTACCATTTTATAATAAATCTGTATGGAACAATCGTTAGTGAACCTTAGTGAACATTCCAAAAAAGTTCAATCTGATTTTTGCCGTAGGACTCAAATTTAGTGCTCAACCTACACACTTACCAATCCATGGCTTAGTTTATTCAGTTAAGAAAGCTATATACTTTATTTCTGACCAAGAGGACGCTAATGAAGTGAGAAAAGAACGTGCTTCGGTACTATCTCAGTACCACCAACACAAAGATTCTGCCCCACATATAAGGAGACTAATAATTCAATTTAGGTCTTTTCTACGCAAACACCAACTTTTTTGTATCAAAGCTTAGAAAGGTAATAAATACGTAATAATATCAAAGGAACAATACAGGGATAAAAGATACGAATGTGCCCAAAAGTCTCGTTCTACTAGATGTAAGGGTAACCCGTTTCCTTGATAACGGCAACCTATCGATTGATTAATAGTTCTCCTGTAATTCCTCATGAAATTAAAACAAAATTGAAAATTCATGATCCAGCCTTACCCGTCACATATGGTCTTCGAAAAATACAAAAACCCAATTAAACACAAACTATTTGCTGAGCAAAAGTAAAGAATATACACATTAAAAAGCTACATACGTGTGACGTTTCGCCAATTAACACTTTGGCGTCACGATAGGGTCTGATGAAGCCAAAGTGTTAGTTGGTGAAACTGTCACACGTATGTAGTTTTTTAATGTGTAGTATTTTGTTTTGCTCAGCAAATAATTTGTTTGTGTTTAATTGTATATCAAGAAAAGCTTCTACTTATGGAAAATAAACCCAATATTCTACTGAGACCCATAATAGCTGGTTTTCGTCACCCTATGTATTTACTTTCAAAATAGCTGTACAATAAACTTGTGTCATATAATATTTCAAAACACTGCTAAAAACAGTTTGGAATTAAAAACATGCTTGAATTTCTTTGTTGCTGCAGATTCTATCCTTTTGACATCTTTTGACGTTGTAGAGATGTATTCGTCAATATCAGTAGACCTGGCTTTACAGGCAGTGGAACTTGCTTTACTTAAATTAAAAGTAAGCTTGTACGAATTTCAATTAATCTCTCAATTAATAGCTTTTTGCCTGAGAAACTATGTTTTTTTTTTTTTTCAATTTGAGGACACGATCTTTCGACAGGACATGGATTAGCTACGGCTAGTACTCTTTCTCCAACACTTTCTAACTTGGTACTAGACATGTTTGGAGCCAACTTTCTTCCAAAATCTCCTTATATTAGATATTTTCGATATGCTGATACGTTGATTTTGTACAAGGACCCTCAGGAATTAAATAAATTCTTTGACAAGTTTAATCAGATTCATCCTAGAATAAAATTTACGATGAAACTTGAAGAAAATGATGCTCTTAACTTTCTTGACATTACCATTAAAAGACATGACAATAAGTTTGTCACTTCGGTATATCGCAAACATTCTGCTGGTACAAAATATATCAACTTTAAATCATCACATTCATGGCTTCAGAAATTGAATGTTTGGAAAAACTTTTTAGGAGAGCTCTTTTGCTTTCGGACCTTCCTGAGGATCTCAATAGGAAAGTCCAATATTTATTAGAAATTGGACAGGAAAATGGTTTCCAAAAACCTTCATTATTAAAATGGTACAAACAGGTACAACAGGAGATCGTCAGCACCCACCATCAACCAACAACAGATGCCGCAGCCGACAAATGGATTGGTGTTCCTCTGGTTCCACATTTCTCGGCAAAAATTAAAATTAAGATGAATTTAAGACACAACATCAAAATCTCAGAAGTTCCTCCTAAATAAACAGACAAATACATAATAAATTTTAAGGCATTTTTTACTGACACTACAAAACATGGCGTCTATCGGATGAAATGTCAGTGTATATAAGTCAAACAGAAAGGAGTATTTGCACTAGAATAGCTGAGCATATTCTTACTTCGAATTCTCGGAACCCACAACAGTTGTCTGGTCAGGCAACGTCTAGAGATTATGACCATAGCATCGCGGAGCCATGTTAAATTGAGAAAGCAAAATCAGCAACGTAACGAAAAATCAAAGAATCATATTGGGTCAATCCAGCTGGTGTCCAAAAATTGTGAAAATGGTTGCTCAGCCATCTCCGAAAATTATAAAAATTAAAGTGTAACGAACCATGTGCATGAGAAGGTCAATAACTTCATTCACATTGTCGTATGTGCAAGTGTTCCTGAATGGCAGCCATCTTTGTTGTCGGTGGAGTGCCAATTTTTGCATTTGCAAGCGTTTACGAAAACTACAGTTGCTCACGATGTATGAATCAGACGAACACGAAACAAAAACGAATGTTTAGAGGAGAGACTGAGGTACACGGAGATATAAACTTTTGCGTCTAAATAAATATGCAGGGTTGCAAACCAATACATCAAATCACCAGGAAAACTAGAGAAATTACACTTTTAAACAGACTGTATTTTGGAATGGCATATAGTGGGGGTTTCATAAGTTTTGTGCTGAATACTATTGCATATAAAGAGTCTGTAGAAATATCAACAGCTATGATACTACTTTCACCGTAGATTTATGGGAGTCAGAAAGTTGAAGTTTGTGATTTTAATGCCATTTTTGGGGCGTAATATCTCAGGAGGGCAAAGTGCTAAAAATTGCTGCTTATGCCACCAAGTAATATTGTATGTAAATAAACTATTGCAAAAAAAAAAAAAAAAAATCATGACTGATATTACATGGAGAAAAAAGTGAGCACATGGTAAATATGCGAAGAAAGCACCTGCGTGACGATGGTCGTAGCCCGGAAAAATTTTAAATGTTTAGATGTGTTTCATGCTAGATCTGAAAAACTATGTATTGTGCAGCAATTAGGCCCGCTTTTGTTTGTGTTCAGGTGTGCAAAAGCTTGCGAGTGGCGTTTGTTCCATCTTTCTACCTCCATGAACATTGCCACGCCTATATGGTAAGGGGGTTAGCCCCCTTTGCACCCACCACACCTGTCGTCGAACTGGACAGCGGTATGAAAGCACCTAATGTATCAGCAAAATGATATTGAAATCCAATTCAAGTTACTTAAGCTAATATGTTCACAAAGTTACCTTGCATCTATCCTAGCTAAATATAAAACTACATAAAGTGACATAAAATAAAAGGGTACCTTCGGTTGACATGGAAAGGCGAAATTTAGCATGCTTGGTTTCAAGTACTAACCCAGAGGAATATTTCCAAGAGTTAATATTTTTAATTTTTAGGGGGGTCTAGGGGGTCTAAAGGGAGGATGAAGAAGTTCTGCTTTTTTTTTTTTTGGACTTATAATCTCATATTTTGGATACTTGGAATTGGAATAAAAACTTCAAATTCGGTATGCTTGTATGTTTCCGTTAGCGTTAGTTAAGTAAATGACCAAAAATAAAGATTTTCAACCCTAGGGAGGTTTTATGGGAAACTGAAAGGTCCTTCCAATGTTATTTATATGGGACATCTTCTACACCCCAAAATGTTCAGGCACTTCCGGCAGGATTAGAATGATGAAATTTGGCATAATTGTAGATTTCCGGGATTAACCCACAGAAAGATTGCCAAAAGTGAATATGATTAGTTTTTAAGGTATCTATTGGAGGATGTAGTAATTCCCATGTTATTTAAATGGGTGTTTTCTTGTGATACAAAATCTTATCTTTTAGATAGTTGAAATACGAAAAGAAACTTGACTTTTACTAGAATTGTAGGTTTTAGAGATTCGAGATTCGAGATTAGAGATTAGACCGAGCAAACACGGAGGTCTGGAGGCGAAGTTCCAAGGTAGCCAAAGGCTATCTATCTTATATAACGCAACCTTGTGAACATATTGACTTCTGTAACTGGGATTGGATTTCAATATTACCTTGCTGATATACCAAGTGCATTAATACCACGGTCCACTTCGACGACGTGTGTTCTGGATGCAAGGAGGAGCTAACCCCCTTACTACATAGACGTGGCAATGTTCGTGGAGGTAGAAAGATGGAATAAACACCACTCGCAAGCTTTTGCACAACTGAACACAAACAAAAGCGGGCCTAATTGCTGCACAATACATAGTTTTTCAGATCTAGCATGAAACACATCTAAACATTTAAAATTTTTCCGGGCTACGACCATCGTCACGCAGGTGCTTTCTTCGCATATTTGCCATGTGCTCACTTTTTTCTCCATGTAATATCAGTCATGATTTTTTTTTTTTTTTTTTTTTTTTTTTTTTTTTTTTTTTGCAATAGTTTATTTACATACAATATTACTTGGTGGCATAAGCAGCAATTTTTAGCACTTTGCCCTTTTGAGATATTACGCCCCAAAAATGGCATTAAAATCACAAACTTCAACTTTCGGACCCCATGTATCTACGGTGAAAGTAGTATCATAGCTGTGGATATTTCTACAGACTCTTTACATGCAATAGTATTCAGCACAAAACTTACGAAACCCCCACTATATGCCATTCCAAAACATTCTCCTTGTCCTCAGTCTCTCCTCTAAACATTCGTTTTTGTTCCGTGTTCGTCTGACTCGTACATCCTAAGCAACTGTAGTTTTCGTAAACGCTTGCAAATGCAAAAATTGGCACTCCACCGACAACAAAGATGACCGACATTCAGGACCACTTGTACATACGACAACGTGAATGATGTTATTGACCTTCTCATACACAAGGTTCGTCACACTCATTTTTTTATAATTTTCGGAGATGGTCGAGCAACCGCCTCTGGACCACTTCGTATGGATTGACCCTATTACATTCATAAAGAGAAACCCATACTTAATTTGGTTAGGAGTGAAATAAATATGATTCAGAGTAATCTTTCCACTACATGTTTTCGCCATCTGGAAAGCAAGAAAAGAGAACAGTGAACAGCAGTGTACAATGACAATGAGTGCCTATTGCCATGTGTTTAATTTTTCACAGAAGATTTTATGTTTTACATTTCTTAATCCTTTTATTTTTTTATTTATTTTTTATTTTTTTTTTAACCTTTCCATATTCTCTTTCATGTTTCAAATCCGTTTTAAATTTTAAGCAAACTGATAAAGAAAGATTCTTCTTCCGAAAGCTCTACTTGTTACATGTAGAAAAAAACTGCTGTATTTTTTGCGGTGAGTATTAGCCTTTTTGGTTGTTTCTCATAAAACAAAGAAATTAAAGTTATTCTTACAAGTCGAAGGTTAACAGTAGTAACTACTAGTTACGAATGGAATTTCCTTTTTAATTCATGTTGATCACTTGTAGCTCTTCGTTTCTAATGAAAGTGAATAAGTGGGAACTAGTGGCAGCAGATACTTAACTACAATGAACTTCTGATGAATCACATTTTGCAATATTCAGTTATGGAAACTAGGTTAAAATTTGCCTTTTCAACTTAAATATTTCATTAACCTCTGTAGAAGAGAATGCAAAATTGGTTATACGAAACGATCTGCTTATACAAATCCCTACAAAGAATGAAATAGTTTGTCATCGACTGAGCTAGTTCGAAGCCGTGTGTCTTTTTGGATTGGCTTTGATCTGGGCCAGTGTTTAATGTATTAACATGTGTCTAGTTGCAGCAGGTTTATAGTCAGATTTGTTTTTTCTTTCTTTTGATACTTTACACAAGAATTGATAGGTCTACCGTGCATACAATGTGTCACAGGTCTCAACTATATTTCAATAATTATCCCGATATCTTTTCTTTCCTTCACTCTTCCTTGTCTTTAACTATTCTCCCTTTCTTATCGTTTCTCTATCTACTGTTCTTTCTAATGAACTATTCTTCAAGAAGTTACTTCAGTCTCTCCTTTCCCATCTTCCTCTTTCTTCTTATTAACTTTACTTTCTTTTCCTATTTTCTAATGTAATCTCTGTGTACGCCGTTATGGCCGTGTACTATTATAGACGGTCTAATATTTAATTAAATAAAACCTTCGGAAGTCCAATGGCTACTTCAGGCAAAAGAGTGGTGACCTTTCACCTCTCACAAAGTAGATGAAGTTTAATTCACATATATACAATTGGCGACAAGTTTTCCATCGTTAATACACGACTCTGAATAAAGACACAGCTAACATTTTACATGATGTTTAAACAGCGCATTATAAAATAAACCCATTTTAATAAAATTCATTATATCAATGTCTAAAATCATCATTTGAGACTAATATATAAATATTTGGATAGACTTAGCCGTATATCCGTAATGGACCCAATGTTTCTGCTTTCTTATTCATTGCTTTTCTAAGAAAAGTAGTATCTGTCCAAATCTCATACAGTAGTCTGCTTATGGTAGCATAACCTGAACTTCCACGAGTGAGTCACTTCCACTTTTTCATATTATCGTACACATTTCCACGTTTTCCCCTATCAGGAGTGGAATTTTCAAAAGGCAGAAACACGTGTTACCTTTATTTTTAGTTACAAGGGTTTGTATAACGAATTTCACAGCTCCAACTTAAACGAATCCTTAAGCATTTTCTGAATAAATAGTGGGAAATGTTAATATTGTAGCAATTTTCCCTCTTTCAAAGTGGAATTTTCGAAACCTGTGTTCAATTATTATTATTTATTTATTTTGTTTAAGAGATTATATTCCAAATTTGAGATTGCTGCTTAAACTAATCCTCACATTCGGCACTTTGTGAATAAGTAATATTTAAAATGGCGCCCTCCCCTCCCCCCTTGTTTTTTAGGAAACGCTGAAACACGTATTCTCTTATTTTATAATGAAGAGTTTGTATACCTAGCTTCATCTTTGTAACTTCAGATTTGTGAGATACATTTTTTTTTTTAAAGATCCCGTTACCTCCCTTAGGATACGTATATCCAAAAACCCTTCCTTAGCTCTTGATTTCGTGACAAACGGAGTATCTTTAACAAACTTTAACGTTTTTATCCATAGTAGTATGGCCTGGGTAATGAGCCAGGCACTTTTACCCTTTTATATAATAGTATAGATACATGTTAAAATGTAACATTATGTGAAATTGTAATAATGTGTTTGTTTGAACGCTTTAAACCATACTAGATAGTGCCTGCTTCCAGTAATAATTGTCATTGATCATATGTTTTCATTACAGAACTGCATCAACTAACAAAGAAGAAGAAAACAAAAGTAACAAAAGAAAACGCTCCATAGAAGATACTAAGGATACACCATCTGAGAAAAGAAAAACAAGAACGAAAACTGAAGAATCAAAAAATACGAAGGAAGAATGTAATGATAATTCCAAAACGGAAAAGGGTGATGGTAGTACCAAGAAAGAACAGTCGTCTAAAAAAGGAGATTCTGCAAAGTGTAATGATTCGAATAAAATTAACAAGAAGAAGGTTAAAGTCTGTAAGTGGTTTAAAAGTAATTTGTCAGACGCTGTTGCTGTAACAGATATTTTGACAAAGCGATTGAAGAAGTTTGAGGAAAGCATTCCCAGTGAAGATGAACCAGCACAGTTAAAGAAAACTACGAAGAAATTTAAGAAATTGTTAAACAATACAGCTTTAAGTTTCCAGCAGTTGTTAAAGTGCGTAGAGGACGATTACAGTGAATGGAGAATAAAAGTAGGGAGATCATCAGATAACGAAAAGGAGGATTCGGAAGATAAAGATAATCCTGAGCAGGCAGCAAGTGAACGGGTAACTAAGGACAATTCTAACAAAACCGAAGCTGAAGAAAAGCCAGTGGAGGCTACCTCAGAGGTTACACCAGATAAGGAAACTGTAACTTCAGATAACAAAGTAACCAAACCTTCTCCAAATAGTGAATCGCGTGGTAAATCAGAGAAAAGATTACCTTTAAGAAGTGAGAAGGACTCTGATGAAGACTCTGTCATTGCTGAGGATCCAGAAGATCCATTGATGGTTGACATGGAAGTTGAAGAGGCATCCAACGATGCTACCGAAAATTCCTTTGCAGACACCATTAATAATAAATTTGAACAAGTGGAAGGAGTCCATCCTGTGCAGTTGTTTGTGAGTCGAAATATTTTCAACAATAGTCTCCACGACGAATCCGACGACAATGATAGTGATGAAGAGAAGAAAAAAAGTGAATCTCAAAAGAAACAAAACAGCACAGCAGAAACCGGCAAGTCGGACGATGGAAAGGAACAGAAAAAGCCTATGGTTGTCATTATGCTAAATAGTGTTGCGGATAAAGAGGATAATAAGGAAGGCGATCAAAATGCAACTAAAGATAGTCCTAGTAAAACAACTGATACTGAGTCAAATGTTGAAAATAAGTCTGAGTCTGAAAAAGCAGAACACGACACCATAAACAAAGAAGAATCTAGCGTTATAAACATTGAAAGTGATGAT
The DNA here is from genome assembly GCF_964235325.1 of Thermobia domestica. NCBI lineage: Eukaryota > Metazoa > Arthropoda > Insecta > Zygentoma > Lepismatidae > Thermobia > Thermobia domestica. The sequence continues at coordinate 179,637,349 of NC_137456.1, forward strand.
GAAGATCAGTCAAGCAAAGTCAACGAATCAAAAACTGACGTTAACGGTGAAAGGTCTGAAACCGACAAGAACGAGGACCAATCTGAGGCATGTAATGAAAAGGAAAGTAGTACTGCAAACAATGATGATGATGTTGAAAACAATGAAAGTGAAAACACTGCGCCGGAAGTGCAAGATGCAAAAGCTGATACATGTGCCGTAAACGGAAATAGTACAAAGGATACAGAAAATTTGGCGAGTGAAAACGAAGAGGGCGCTAAATGTGAAAATAGTGAAGTAGAAACTGGGCAAAAGCGGTCGAGGGCTGATAGTGATCATGATGATGATGAGTGTAATGGAAAGAAATTGAAGAAGCCAACGTTGGAAATGGATAATTCGTCAAATAAAGACAAAACTGATGATACCAGTCTGAACATGAGTTCAGGTAAGGACTGTAGTGATATGATCTATTAATTAACACTTAAACCTAATGAAAATATTGAAAGTAACGAGAATATGATGTTCTTCTAACTTTTGTTATAGATAGTTGAACTCATTGTTTAAAGTGTAGGAATAGCAAGTTACATTCTAGAATAATAATACTTTCTTTTATACGAAGGTTAAATAGGATTATAATCGCAAGTTGCAGTAGGAAGTAGATTTATTGAAAATTGAGATTATTAAAGGTAAATGACAAATCATTTATTAATTCAGCTTTGCAACATACGAAGAAAAGTAGCAGATAGTTTCATTTTGCATTTTGGGTATTGTAAATGTGATTGTTATGTACTATATACTGTGTTTAAGCGAGTATTCCGAAGGAAAGAAGAAAAATGCGGAGAATTCTGACAAAATATGACAGTAAATTGTAATGATGTAGTTGCATGGACTCCATGTAGCAACTGGAATGTGTCAAAAAAGTATTCAACCTTCTTTATTGTTGGGTAAACAACATGGCATAGGTTGGCCAAATGTTGTTATGGTGTCCATGATGTTTTTAGCCTGCAGATGGCGTTAGTTTCATTTGCATCTTAAAGTTGTAGACGAGTGATTATGTTGGGTGCTTCTCCGTGATCTTGGCGCAGCTAAAATGGTAGCCATGGGTGTACGGATAGGACATGAGAATGAAGTCACAATCACTCCATGGATACATCCGACCTCACTAAGGCCTGACAGAGCTCGCGAAAACACAAGGAAGATTTCCAGGCGCATAGTAAAATCAAACCAATGTTGATGGTGTTGTTCGATTTGCCGAGGCCAATGTGCAACATAAATATGTACGGAAAGGACATACAGATACAAAGGATTTATCTTCAAACATTTCCTGTTGTCTACGTAACGCTGTTTGTCCGAAATGACCAGATCCGTGGACTTCAAAGCCCCAAAGACTGCACCAGGATAATTCATGCAGCTCTTGTGGTTGTCCTTTCCAGCACAGCACAAGATTTCGATGTTTCGTCAAGCTCCGTACTTCCTGGCTATAGTCTCTTCAAACTTTTGATTCTTTCCAAAAATCAAAAGGTACCAGAAAAAAATTCGCTTTCACACCCGAGAGGAGATATAGCGCAACGCAACTGTTGCTCTCGTAGCACTTCCCGACGAGGGGTTCCAGGCATATTCCCAGCAGTAGAAAGGCTACCAAATTCAATGCGTGGAAGCTGGAGGGAACTAGTTTGAAGGAGATTCGAGCGCAGAAAACGTCAGGTTAGTATATTGGTTTTTCGGTACCATGGTCGAATATTCCGTCAAGCATCGTATATAATCACAATTATTGTGATTATTTCCGGCAAATTGCTTCAGATATTCCAAGCATTAATTCGTATTGTAGGATCTACTTGTTCTAAATATTTTACAGTGTATATATATATATACAGCGAAACCTGTCTTTAGCGGAATGGAGCGGTACTAGCAAAAATTTCCTTTAAAGTCAGGTTTCCGTTTAATAGAGGTAGACCTTACTTTTAAAAAAATACATGCTTAACGGACATAGGCTACTGAGAAAACATATTGCTGTACTTAGCTTGCTCACTTACAGTACTTCTTTCTTCTACTAACTAAAACACACTCACACACACACACACACACACACACACACACACACAAAACTTAAAATGAACACAAAATATGCTATGTACACGTTTACTGTATTTTTCCAATAGTTAAACAGGGTTTTTTGTATGCATTGCTGCTTGGCTGATTGACTGTTCGCATACGCTGTAGCCTGAGAAACTACTCTAAGTAAATCAGTCATTATTCCCTAAAGCAAATTGTTCAGAAGGTTTAACAAAAGAACGAAGAATTTATCGCAGACAGTGTAATATATATTTTTGCCCCATATACGAAAATTTTCTAAATGCTCTAGTTCGCAACTCAGAATTTTCCGTTATTAGGTTTATTTTGCTTTCCGTTGTCCGCGTAACACAGTTTCCGCTTAATGAAGGGACTTTTACACAATTTTTACTCCAAAATTCATGGGACCGTGAAATATTTCCGTTTAAGACAGTTTTCCGTTTAATAAAGGGTCCGTTGAAGGCAGGTTTTACTGTATATATATATATATAGGGTGAGTCAAATTGTTAACCCTCAAATGTTAGAAATTTATCATTCATTAAATACGATAAAGAATTTACATGACAGTTTCAGCATGTTCGCCACAATGTTCAATACGTAAAACCCAGTGATTAGCAAATAGCATTTATAGATACACACATTTCGCGGGAATGGATGATATCACATCCTGTATATGGTCTTTGAGGTCATTAATATCGCGAACTTCCGTGCTATAGACACATTCCTTTACTATACCCCATAACCAGAAATCACAGGGTGCCAAGCTTGGAGGTTGGGAAGGTCAGCGCAGTGATCCACCACGACGAACCCATCGACCGGGAAATGTGTGATCGAGATAGGCACAAACAGGCATAATGCAATGGTGCGCCATATTGTTAGAAATACCTTACAAATTGGATTTGTATTGTAGTTCGTCAACGGTATGCTGCTGCAATATCGTCAAGTACCAAAAGAAAAGTAAGGCTTAATTACTCCTGTTGCGGTCAAGCGCACCAAGCATTCACCTTTAGGAAGTCATGTTCTTGCTTCCGAATGACTCCAGGATTTTCAGTGCTACTGAAAATCATTACGTCAGTTAACAAGTCTACTTGTATGAAAAGTTGCTTCATCGCTGAATGTCATTTTCGTGGATATTGCAGTATACCCTCATATTAGCAACCGACAGATGCCGTCTCCGAAAAAAATACGAGGATACCAAGAGTCACGAAGAGGACCCCTTCAATGCCTCCACAGGCTCTACCTCCAAAACTGACTATAAAAGAGGGGGACGCGGTGGCGCAGTGGTAGAGCGTTCACCTCCGGTGCTTGGGGTCTCTGGTTCGATCCCAGCTCGCGTCGTGTGGACTTTATGGTGGACAAACACCGTGCTCGTGGGTTTTCTCAGGGTTCTCCCGTTTCCTCCCACTTTCTTCATTCCACCATTTCACTCATCTCTCATCATCACCATCTCCTTTGGCCTAACCGGCGTAACCGTGGGATGTAAACTTAATGACTATAAAAGAGGACGTCAGGAGGCAGAAGACATCAATCTCAGCTGATCATACCTTACCTTTCTCAGCGTTGCACTGAGCAGGAGATACCATCCCACCTCTGTGCTGCTATGGGCAAAAGTTCCCTTTCCAATCTCCGCGCTGCTTTGGGCAGAGATACCAACCCACGTCTGCACTGCTCTGCAAAAAAGGTTCCTTTCCGATCTCCACTCTGCTCTGGACAGGAGGTAATTTCATAGAGAAAGGATTATTAGAAAAATTACTTATTTGTAATTCAGTGTACATAATTTGTATAGAAACTTTCATAATAAAAAAAAAAAATAAAGGAAAAACCCGTGTAGCGCCATACATTACAACATTCTGCATTTCTGCTCACATTTGAGAGCATTCTACAGTAACATGTTTTTACGCCATTGTTAAAGCTTGGACGACTTGGATATGGTATGGTCGCAGCCCAAGGTCTTGTAAAACTTGCACAACAGCAACGTTCAGTGCACATCTGATTTTGAGCATCCTGCATTTTCCCGGTAGTTGTTCGCTATCGATTCAGTTTCTACAAACTTGATAAATGCGGTGGACTGTAAAACGGCTTGGTGAATCATTTGCAAATCCCTGCCGAAACATTCGACGAACCATTTTCTTTGCTCCAATGATAATCCCAATCAGTCAGCCAGTGTGTAACTATAAAAGCAATAAAAACATGGTGAGGCAGCTTCAAGAGATAAACAATAGAAGTTAATCGATAACAGACGTTCAATATAATACATGAGTGTTGTATGCTTAGTAAATAAATATTTATACTATTCAAGTGGTAACATAATTTTGACTCAACATATATATGTATACCCGCCACAAAAACACTTCAGACCTCATAACAAGAGCACAATAAATACAGAAAATTCGTGTGAAAAGCTATTATTAACGTATTACGTACAACAAAAAAATGCACACAGTAGTTCGGATTCATGTTGGCTTTACTTTTAAGAACCATTTGAATGAGCTTGGATATGGAATCACTAAGACTTCGGAAGTAAATGCACAACATTTTATTCAAATTCTGTTTGGAGGGTCTGTAGGTTCTGAAGTTTCTTCTGTTCCAAGAATGCCTTCATACGATGCCAACGATTTTCGATTAGATTTAGATCGGAGCTCCTCTCAGGCCATTCTAATATCTTGATATGTTGTTCCTCAAGTAAAATTGGCTATCTTTTTAGCCTTGTGACAAGAAGCGTTATCATGCATGAAAAAATTAACAGTCGTGGATGTGGATTATATCCACTAAATGGTTCTGAAGAACATTGTTATAGTGGTCTGTGTTCATCGTCACATTTTATCATAAGAAATATAAACCACCTCTACCCTTTTCACCTCAAAAACACCTCCAAAGCATCACAGACTTGGAGTGCCTAAGGATCAGAACCGTGTATTTTGGGTCATATCGACTTGAAAATGGTGGACGACGAACCTTAACAACTCCCCATTCGGAACAGTTGGAATATGTTTTCGGCGAAAACCATGACTGTCATCCACTGTGCTAGTGTACAGTGTGCATATTTCTTTGCGAACGTAAGACGTTGTTTTTTCATGCGGTCGGTGAGTAGAGGCTTCTTAGCAGCAGTACGACATGGGAAATCTAGGTCTTTCTGCAAACGGTGCTGAATTGTATGAACACTGAAATTTTCCTAAAGGCACTGTTCCATTTCTTTAATTTCTGCTGCTGTCAGTCGAGGGTTCTTTATTCCTCTCATTAGGATAGTGTCTGTAGATTTCGTTGTTTTTCTTGGCCTCCCACTACCGAATTTGTTCTTTGGAACCACAGTCGGAGGCAATCGTTTGGCGGCTGCTAGAACATTCAACATGGTTGATTTAAATGTGCTGTGCGTTTGCATATCGTCTTTATGCGGACGTTTCCACTTCGGCATGCAATAATGCTGGCCTTTTCAGCACTACCACAGTTCTTTTCTGGCATATCACAAATGCCCAACACAACACAAAGTGCACTACACGAAAACATCCATTTATAACACACACTATAGCAGAAACTCATCGTTTGTGCGTCAACAAACGATACAAAATGGAACGAACTCGCTTATCAGCAGAATACAATGTTGCCAAATACATTCACGTAGATACATGATGTCGTCCTGTCGTCCCTTTCCGGCATTAATGCAGTAAGAGACATTTTGAAAATTTTACAGGAGAGCCGAAAAACCGAAATTTTAATGGTTTTTCTTGTATAACTTTTTTATTTTCTGGACTGTTTTCGTAAGAGAAATACAGTCAATATAATTAAACAAGCTCCGTCAAATAGAACTGTGACGTATATAATAGCTTCCATATATTCAGTTATTTTGGCGCTTAATTCATTTTTGCTAACAAAATTTTTAACAGATCAATGCTTCAAACGACATTCATTCAAATGTATTAATGCATTAAGGCACACGGTGTCATAGTGAGTGTTGCGTTAAGCGACATTTAGGGGGGGGGGGAATAAATGGTAATAAATTGCTGATTCGTTAATTGAAGAATGTTAGTTGTATACTGATCGGTAAAATACTGAACGCTTCTTGAAATAATGCTGCTTAAAATCAATTAGCCAAGAAAAATGCTGTGGCTTACCTCTTCTTTATATGTAAAAATTAATCTGATCTTCTGAATGGTTAAGATAATAATTGACACCAATATTTAGTTTTCTAATTTATTTTTAGCGTTATTTTTTAAAATTTTCTTAAAGCTTAGAATATTGCAAATTATTACTGATTTGTTAAGCTTACTGATGCAATGAAAATTTGCATGATACACTTACTAAATAAATGCAAATTGTCGAAACTTGATAAAACTGTAACTTGTATCAATTTTAACTATTGCAAGAAAAAATTAAAAAATGATGATAGCATGTTTCAGTATTGAATTTCTTCTTCAGTGTCCTCTTCATCTGTCTCAGGGAGGTATTTTGTGCTTATCCCGTGTGTGGCAACTGCTGGTAGAACCCGTGTAGATGCTTTGGTAGAATATTCTGGTTACACAATTTTACAAGACCCTGGTATGTGGCCTTACTGATAGGGATAGTTGCCGCATAAAGTCTGCTTGGCTGCTTTTGTCTTGGTGGGCGAAGTTTCAGTGTAAGATACACTGCGTCCTTAGTCATTGAATACTTAACTTTGGCAAATTCACTATTTTTTGAAAAAGTGACAACTCTCATTTTTGACAGCAAGAAAGGTTCCCCTGATTCATGTTTCTTAGCACTAAAGATTTGGGCTGCCAAAGTTGACCAATTTCTAAAAGAATCACGCTTCAATAATTCGACATTATATGGATGTAGCTTTGTTCTCGCCATTCTCATGACGGTAATCCAGTCGGAAGGACTTTCAATTTTTTGATTATGAGATGCTTTCTCAATTTGACTATGCACGCTATCCACAAGCATATATGTGTGATCCGGTACCAAATAATTGATCTGGATTCGTTGCAAGTTTTTCGATTTTTCAAGTTCATATTTCAACATGGCCAAAATATTTCTATTTTTGTTTTGACCGGCACAGTTATCGCAATACAGGATTAGAATTGAAATATTACCTCGCTCGTCCACTACATCTATATATCTCGAAAGGATGGAAGCGATTTCATTCGAACCTCGTTTACCTTCGCTCTCACCCCATACATAATTGTATGCATTTCTGCTTTTTGATTCATATATCGAGAGATTTTATACGGAATACTTTCGTGTGTAGTATAGAAGCATAGAATCGCCATGAGGTACGTTCAAAATTTTCTGCAAATCGAAACTCGCGACAAGTGTTCCTTCCTGCTTACCATTCAAACTCTGCTGTTTTTTGAAACGAGCCTTAGTTGCTTCTTTAGCTTCAATATGTCGGGTGTAATCAGCCTTCTCTTCTTGGGTTACGTCTGTCTTGTTAGTAAATGCGATACATTTCTGGCACTTGACCTTTTTGGGTCTACGAAACCCAAGGTTGAATTTTGAGTTAAATATATCCCGAAAAACTCTCACTCACAAAAATATTTCCTTCTTCGGTCGTTGCACGTGAATAAATAGTATAGAGATAAGTGACGTTTTTGAGATCCTCGGGAAGATGTAGTCGTGTTGATTTATTTCTACATTAGTGGAAAGGCACTGCAGGAAGTCTTTGAATGAATTCAACAACGAGCTTCACATCTCGCTCGGATGTCGCATTGGGACGAACTGAGTGGCGTCCTCGACCATCAGGTTTTGCTGAGCCTTCAGTGGATTGTGTAACAGTGTAATTCACAAACCTTTGTGAGATATCTAATGTTGAGAGCAAGAACTGAAGACAAACTCTTCTATAGTCTTCACCTTCGTTAATAAAATACTGAAAAGAGGATGTCCGTGGACTCTCTCCCTGAATCCTCCTCCTTTTTACTGGAACTTGTCTGGTTGCTCCTAAGATCCAATTCCTTTGATCATTCGGGTTTAAAGACCAAAAGTGTCTAAATAAGAATTGGCGCCTCTCTTCCGGAATATCAGAACATTTATTTGGGCAAGACGTGCATTTGTTTGGTTGTATTTGTTTCTTCTCGACTCTTTCTTGCCTGTTTTTGTTGTAGGCTTGGCCACTTTGTTTTAATCGTTTTTTTCCTCTTTTTGAGGAGTTTTCTTTTTAATTCTTAATTCCTTTTCCCCTACAATGTTCTTTCCTAGTGTAAAAGTAATCTTTCTACTTACAATCTTCCTCCGTTTCCTAGCACCGCTTATCTCATTGTAACCATCACCTGAATTCGACTTTGCAGCTGAATTTCCTGAAACCCTTTTTCTCTTAGCATATAAAATATCTTCATCTGATGAAGTTAGAGTTGTGTCCGACCAATCTGTTGAGTTTTCGGAAGGACAAGCCTGGTTAAGTATGATATCATCGTCAGAGAAATAGTCTAAGTAGCTCAGTCCCAAATTTGTTCTTTTTCTCAAGTTCTGATTCTCAGCGAAATAATGTTCGTCTCTTTCTCGATTCTTTTCTGAAGTTACCTCTTCATTCGAGTTTAGGGTCTCTTTCTCTACTACTGTCTCCTGATGCTTGTTTGAGTTTTCCCTCCTTTCTTCGGTCTTCTTCTTATCTTCGTCTAGGGTCTCTTCCACTGCTACTGAATCCTGATGCTTCTTTGGTTTCTCCTTCCCTTCTTCAGTTTTCTCCTCATCCTGGTTTACGGGCTCTTCCACTGCTAAGGTCTTCTGATGTTTCTTTAGGTTTTTCTTCCCTTCTTCAGTCTTCTCATCATCCTGGTTTTGGGTCTTCCACTGCTACTGTCTCTTGAAGCTTGTTTGGGTTTTCCTTCCCTTCTTCAGTCTTTTCCTCATTGTGGTTTAAAGTTTCTTCCACTGCTACTGTCTACTGATGCTTGTTTGGGTTTTTCTTTCTCTCTTCAGCCTTCTTCTCATCCCGGTTTAGGGTATCTTCTACTGCTACTCTCTTCTGATGCTTGTTTTTATTTTTCTTCTCTCCTTCAGCCTTCTTCTCATCCTGGTTTAGGGTATCTTTCGCTGCTACTCTCTTCTGAAGATGCTTTGGGTTTTCCTTCCCTTCTTCAGCTTTATTCTCATCCGGGTTTAGGGTATCTTCCATTGCTACTTTCTTCTGATGCTTGTGTGGGTTTTCCTTCCCTTCTTCAACCTTGTTTTCATCCGGGTTTAGGGTATCTTCCACTGCTACTCTCTTCTTATGCTTGTTTGCGTTTTCTTTCCTTTCTTTAGCCTTCTTCACATCTTGGTCTAGGATCTCTTCCACTGCTGTGAGTATGGCACCAATTTTCATGATCTCACTCTTCGAACAGTTAACTATATTGTAATATGTCTCGTTTGGTACCCTCGGCTTCATGACTTGTTCTTTAACTTGCTGTTTGGTTAGATTTAAAATCTTCCTCCCGCGGGAAAACTGAAAGCAGAAAATAGCAAAAAACGAACTAAAAATGTGATAAAAGTTATATTTTTTGTAAGTGGAGTGCAAAGTAATAGTTTTAAAAGCTTTGACTAATAGTACCTTCTGCCTACTAAATAAAGCTGACTTTTGAAGTTGGCAGAAATCTTACATCCATTAAATAAATTACGTAGCTTTGATTTCCATTGATTTGAAAGTTCAGCTACAAGTAGTAGGCACGTGATAGTGTAAGTCGAAACTTTAGGAAAACATTACTCTGCTATTTTTATCACGCTCTTTGAAATCGGTTTAATTTTTATATAATTAACATTGACAATTTGTTACCTGGCCTGTGGGGTAAGGGCAATTTGCCTTCCTGCCAAACAGCATTGGATAGGTCGAACGTGAGCACGAACCTTGTTCTAGCCGGTCATCCAAACTGAGGATATCCGTGATATTCCTCAGTCTTAACAGACGAATGCCGGGACAGCACCTTCTGTAAGGCCAGAGCCGCTGGCTTTCCACATCCTTGCTCTCCATTCTTCTCTGGCCTGATCCTTAGTTTCCTAAAGGCCACTATATTGCTAATTAGTTACTAAAAGAAACCTTTTTTAACAGGTAGATTTTATATGCACAGAACGATCATTACAATAGGAATAACCGCCATCAAATATTGATAACACATAACTTCCACATCATGAGCAGGTAACATAGAAGGCGCACACGGCTACCGAACATAATAGAACACAGCTGATGCCCGTTATGGGCAAACAAAATTATGTGAGTAAATTTTGACTAGCGCAAACAGTTGGGGCACAAATAACTGCTGCTAGTACACCTGAAACAGTTGTATTTGTGGAATGTTCAAGCGCTACCGTATCAAAGTTTTACCAACAGTGCTCATGACGGTCAGTCATCCGCCAAGCGATCACACTTGGATCAGGTACGTGCGGTGGGCAGAAAATGAACAACGAATAGCACTATGGTATCTAACCACAGACCTATGCCAATGGAGGAATTGACGCACCAGTAAAATGTGGACCAATAAATCCTACAACAAATTTCAACCATGACCATGTGACATACCTTGCATCGATTAGGGTATCATAGCCGTAGACCAACACTATTACAACTACACAGAAATAACATACAACTGACATGAACAAAAGCAAAGGGATCATTAGACTATGGATCAATGAAAGAAGGTTATCTGCTAAGTCCCGCTTTTCACTAAACCATGTCGATAAGATTGTTGGAAACAGCATGAGTATACGTCTCCGGGTTGCAGCATGGTAATTCAATAGAACGGTGGTGGTGCTGTTTATTGTCTGGGTCTGGGAAGCGACGCACAGGTATTTCTTACTCGATTAAACTTTTCATGGCGCAAGATATTGCGACCCATATACCTCCCAAGTCCAAGAGAACAGTGCCATATTCTAGCAGGAGAACGGAAGGTGTCATCGGGCTGCGTTTATTACATAATTGTTGGAGGAACATGAAAATGAGTTTTCAATACTACCCTGACATTCAAAATAGCCCGACTTAACCCTATTAGGCATGTATAGAACATGCTGGGATGTTCTGTGCAGTGCTGCACATCGTTCAAATGTACACCACTAGCAGGAACTTCGGCAGCTAGATGGCTTGGACTGAACCTGCAGAATACAAGGAGTACACCTTAAGAAATCTGTTCATGAGAGTTTGAATGCTTCGATTACCCAGAAAGGTGAACGAACACGCTATTAGATAAGTGTCCCTAATGTAGTGATCGTTTAGTCTTAGTGTATAAAATAACCATTCCTAATATTTTTTCAACAATGGGAATATTTTATATAACATTTTTACTGAATTTTTAACGATTCTTTCACCATTCCATAAGCTGAACAGTGTTGCCTAATGCAAAGAGCTGCGCTGAAATCAGAATTTTCGGAGATATTAGTGGACAAACATATACTACATGCACACATAGAGACATCCTAAAAAAAATAATTATTTGAAGTGCTACGTGATTTTCAGTGCGTGAAACCGGGATATTGTTCTGCACCTTTCTAAGTAAGTGATAGGATGTTTAGAACACACTGTTAGTGATTGTTCATATTTTACCTTGACCTTTATCCAGTTGTACACAGAAAGTTTATTAAACACTGAAAAACATATTCACGAAACGTTGATAATCGTGCATTAAGCGGAAAAAATAGGGCTTTTCAACGATATTCTCAACGTTTTAAAGGCAAAGTTTAAACTTCTAAGACCCATTGATATTCTTTTTTAAAAATCTTCAGTCTACGATGAATATCAAGCCATGTATGTTGACAGTAGTTCCCCGCAGATCATAGGCGTATCCATCCTAGCAGACAAGTCTAGGATGGACACGGTCATGCCGGGGCTGTGGAATGCTCCATCCAAGGGATCCTTGTATAATTGACATACTAAAGTTAACTGTAAAACAATGAATAAATAATTTCTAATAGTTCTTATTATAAACTTATTCAATGAGGAAAACAAAATCTCAGTTTAAATGTTTATTTCTGGCTTTAATGAAAATATTTATGGAAGTGGATGCAACTTGTAGAAATTGTCAGAAAATCATAATTATTTTTATGAATTTTGATTTTTCTAGACTTTATTTTCGGTGAGGATTATGCCCCCTAGGCCCGCTATTTACACCTAAACTACAGAAAACAGAATTGCACGTGCAAAATAAACAAATCGAAAATTAACGATGGAAAACATATAAATTTCTTTCAAATGTTACGTCTTGTTTCAATAATAGCACGAATTATAAATCAAGTTGTAAAACCACAAAGCTCTCTGCAACTGAATTTAACGTTTAAAACCTTTCCTCAATTATAGTTTATCTTGCCAGCGTATTATTATTATTATTATTATTATTATTATTATTATTATTATTATTATTATTATTATTATTATTATTATTATTATTATTTTTAATATCAAGTAGATTAAAGATTGACAACTGGAAATCAACGTTTACGAAACATACTTGTGCTACTCGGGTTGAGTTTGTTAATGACAGACTTTCTTTTATTACTCTTAAGGGACGGTGGTGTGATATTATTGTTTTAAATGTACATGCTCCAACTGAAGATAAGGGTGACGATATAAAAGATAGTTTTTACGAAGAAGTGGAACGGATATTTGACCAACTCCCGCGATACCATATGAAGATTCTATTAGGGGATTTCAATGCGAAGGTAGGACGAGAGGATATTTTCAAACCGATTATAGGGAACGAAAGTTTGCATAAGGAAAGTAATGACAACGATGTTAGACTCATGAACTTTGCAACATCCAAAAACCTAATCGTGAAGAGTACAAAATTCCCACATCGCGACGTTCATAAATACACTTGGACATCACCAGACGGAAAAACACATAATCAAATTGATCACGTTTTAGTAGATAGAAGAAGACAATCTAGCATAATTGACGTCCGGTCGTTTAGAGGGGCTGATTGTGACACTGATCACTACCTGGTAGTAGCGATAATACGGGAGAGATTATCGTTGAATAAAGGTAATATTCAATGTCCGAAAACGGAGAGATTTAATTTAAAGAAATTAGAAGAGAGCCAGGTAAGAGAGGAATACCAGATTGAAGTTTCGAATAGATTCGCGGTTTTAGAAGACTCGGAGTGCACTAGTGTTGAGGATACTTGGATTGAAATTAGAGATAGCATTAAAAGTTCAGCAATAGAAAAATTGGGACACGCGGAAATACGTAGGAACAAACCATGGTTCGACCAAGAATGCATTAAACTAGCAGAGAAGAGAAAACAGGCAAAATTACGGTGGCTACAAAATCCGAATGAAACAACTACACAAAATTTCGCAGATATCAGGCGGGAAACTTCCAAAACTTTTAGAACAAAGAAACGGGATTTTTTGAAATCTAAAATTAAGGAACTTGAAGATAATAGTAAAAATAAAAATATTCGGGACATGTATAAGGGGATCAGCGAATTTAAGAAAGGCTATCAACCTCGTGCTTATATATTAAAGAAATCTGACGGAACAGTTCTCACCGATACGGATAGCCTCTTAAATAGATGGAAAGATTTCTTTGACGATTTGCTGAACACGCAGCCAAAAACTAATGTGCGTGGAGAAAAGGGGATACACACCGCAGAACCGTATATTCCAGAACCCAATCGAATAGAAGTGGAAGCCGCTATAAAGAAATTGAAGAAACATAAATCTCCGGGTGTAGATGAAATTCCGGCTGAGTTAATTTTAGCTGGAGGCGAAAAATTGTGGAACAAGATACACAAACTCATTCTCCTTATCTGGAACAAGGAAGAATTGCCACAAGAGTGGAAAGAATCAATCATTGTTCCAATTCACAAGAAAGGCGACAAAACTGACTGTAATAATTATCGAGGCATTTCTCTTCTGTCAACATCCTATAAAATACTTTCAAATATTCTGTTAGCAAGATTGACCCCATACGCAGATGAAATTATTGGAGATTATCAGTGCGGATTTAGACGAAATCGATCAACTATCGACCAAATATTTACCATTCGCCAAATACTCGAAAAGAAGTGGGAATACAATACCCCGGTACATCAACTATTTATTGATTTTAGAAAGGCTTACGACTCGGTTAGGAGAGAGACATTATACAACGTTCTTACAGAACTTGGAATACCGAGAAAGCTAATTAAATTAATTAAAATATATTTAAGTGAATCCCAAAGTAAAGTCCGGGTAGGAAAATTTTTGTCCACGAGCTTCCACGTCGAAAATGGCCTGAAACAAGGAGATGCGTTGTCGCCATTATTATTTAACTTTGTGCTGGAATACGCCATAAGGAAAATCAAAGATAGCAACCAGGGCCTAGAGTTGAACGGCATTCACCAGGTTATGGCATATGCTGATGATGTAAATTTAATAGGGAATGATAGAAGAACAGTAGAAACAAATGCAGAGATCTTATTAAACGCTTGCAGGGACATGGGTTTAGAAGTAAATGCAGAGAAAACTAAATACATGGAAGTGCGTCGGGACCGTAATACGGCAAATTGTGGAGGCGTTAAAATATTAAATAATGCTTTTGATAAAGTGGATACTTTCAAATATTTAGGATCAATATTAACAGACGAAAATCATATTCACGAAGAAATTAAATGTCGACTAAAAGCAGGGAATTCGTGTTACTATTCGGTTCAAAATCTCTTGTCGTCGCGAATTCTGTCGAGGAATTTGAAGCTTAAAATATATAAAACGATAATCATGCCTGTTGTTCTGTATGGTTGTGAAACATGGTCGCTTACTCTGAGGGAAGAACATAGACTGAAAGTATTTGAGAACAGGATCCTGAGAAGAATATTCGGACCCAAGAGGAACGAGAATGGGGAATGGCGGAAACTTCATAACGAGGAACTACATAGTTTATACGGTTTACCCAACATTGTTAGGGTCGTCAAGTCTAGGAGGCTTAGGTGGGCAGGTCATGTAGCTAGAATGGAAGAAAGTAGAAACGCTTTCAAAGTCTTGACTGGTAGACCCATAGGAAAACGACCATTAGGAAGACCTAGGCGCAGATGGGAGGACAATATTAAGATGGATCTCGCAGAGATAGGAATACAAAGTAGAAACTGGATGCAATTAGCTAAGGATAGAAGTCAGTGGAGAGCTTTTGTGAACGCGGCACTGAACCTCCGGGTTCCATAGGCCATAGAGTTAGAGTTAGAGTTACTTGTGCTACTCGGGAGGCTTATTTAAGCCGGAAAGCACCGCATGTTCGTTCCGGGAAATATTTTGTGTAGGAAGTCAGTTCTACGACATTTGTCTCTTTTAGCAACATTTAGACACTTTAGTTAATAATATTAATTTTTATCTATCAAACTTTTATCAATTATCGATACTAAAACCAGTTTGGAGCTTGCACCATTAGTTGATTCCGGTCGTTGGCAGTTCTGTCAGAGAAAGGAAACGAAGAATCAGCAGAACTGAGCAATAAACTACAGCAACAGTTCTTACAAACCTGATTATAAGTTTTTTTTTTTTTTTTTTTTTGCCCGACAAGAATTATCATCACTACGCTTACACCCTTCATTCCAAAAGAAACCGAACTTTTGAAAACAAATAGTACCACTAGTGCCATCTGTTGTAATATTTTACCGGTAGATGGCGTAGTCCCTCATTGACAACTGGTATAAATGTCATGACATTTGGATGCACGGCAACAAAGTTATTGCGTTTCAACTGTCAGTGTGTTGTGTACATCGGTCGGAAAATGAGTTTCAAACAACGAGCTGCAATTGAGTTTTGTGTTAAACTGGGTAAAACTTTTAGTGAAACGCACCAAATGCTACAAAATGCATATGGTGATGAGTGTCTATCCCGTACGCAAGTTTACGAGTGGTTCAGGCGATTCAAATCGGGTAGAGAGACGCTGGATGATGACGAAAGATCAGGCCGTCCCAGAACCGGATTATCGGAAGAAAACATCGAAAAAGTGCGTGAATTCATCAAACATAACAAAAAATCGTCGGTGAAAGTTATTGAAATGGAATTAGGCATTCCTCAAACAACCGCATACCGCATTTTGACCGAAGTTTTGGACCTTAAGAAGGTTAATTCGCGGTTTGTACCACACAAACTCACCGAAGACCAAAAAGTTTATCGAATTGCGCATTGCAAATACATCGTTAAAAGTGCTCGGCAGGATCGAAACTTCTTGAAATCGATTGTAACTGGTGACGAGACGTGGTGTTTTGAATATGAGCCCGAAACAAAGCGGCAAAGTGCTGAATGGAGAGAGCCGGATGAAGGAACACCCAAAAAAAAGTCGCTTGGTGAAGTCAAAAGTTAAGGTGATGCTGATTTGTTTTTACGATTCAAAAGGAATTATCCACAAAGAATTTGTTCAGCCCGGCCAGACAGTCACTGGAGAGTTTTACTTGGGCGTCATGAAGCGTTTGCTGGCAAGAATTCGTCGTATTCGGCCCGAATATCGCGAAATCGGCAGTTGGACTCTTTTGGACGATAATGCACCATCACATCGTTCGCGACTTGTAACTGAATTTTTGGTCAAAAATCACATTATTCGGTTGCATCATCCGCCCTATTCACCAGATCTCGCTCCGTGCGATTTCTGTCTGTTCCCGAAACTGCATTTGGCGATGAAAGGAAAGTGGCACGCATCGATTGATGCCATTGAGAAGGCGACGACCGCCGTCCTAAAGACCATTCCAATAAAGGACATGGAGAAGTCGTTTGACAACTTGTTGGAGCGTGCAAATATGTGTATCGATGCAGAAGGGGAATACATTGATTAATAAAAATGATTTGTTCCAAAATGTACATTGCTTTTTTGTTTTTTTAAAACGTTCGGTTTCTTTTGGAATGGAGGGTGTATATTCGCACAAAGAATGCCGTTGCATGTACTGTCTGCGAATAGCTTGTTTAGGATTTTAATTCGAATCGCAAAAGCGTTGTGCTAAGGTTTATAAATAAGTAAACAAAAATTTCCTCCCCCCCCCCCCGTATTGTTAGAAAGGACGCATATGTATAGTAATTTTACCATTCTCCCTGAAACCATTAAAACAGGGGTCCTGAAAGTCATGAGAAAGTCATATATTTTGCTTAGTGGTCATAAAAGCCATGAAAAAGTCCTTTATTTACCCAACTGCTCATGAAAATCTGAAATCTCAGAGTATATTTTTATACTTCATACTTTTATACCTCATACTGCATGTACTGAAACAGTTGTATCAGGTCAGTAATTGTGAGAATTTCCCCCACCAGTTAGTGCTGGCTAACTGGTACTTTACTGTCTTCCTAGCTGCTCCCCATTTCATCTTCTAGTCTCTGTAATATAGTAACAACTTTTTAGTGTCCAACTTTCTGATCTGCTATTTCTTTACTTCTAAGAAATGTAAATTGTGTATTTTGGGCCTTTAGACTTATGCAAATAATAATATTCGTTTGAGTTTGCAGATTTTAAATTTGATGATCTATTTTTTTAAAAACGAATTTCTTTTATAATTTGTTTTGTCTTTGGGCAGTTCTCTGAGTGCTTAATTTCAGACAAATTTCTGCTAGATGGATAATTATACTCAGAATTAAAACTTCAAATACAGTATAGAGTGATTCTCTGGTAAGAGCAGGCCCGTATTTAGGTAAGTGCTATTCTGTGCTCGAGCACAAGGCGGCAGAATTTTAGATTCTTTCTTTAAGATTCACAACAAGTGATGTTTAAGACTAGCAACCAGCATAGTTCCGTGCAAGCACGAGAAAATATTTAATGTTTTTAATTCGCTCCAATTACAGTAGTTACTAATTAGCTATCTTATCTAAAAAAAAGTCATCCTCCCCTACCCCCACCCCAAGGGGTGACGATGAACTTGAACATCATGAAAACTGATATCGTTAAACTCAGAGACCTCGAAAACTATGAATTTAACACTAATATTGGTCGTTTTTGATTACTTTTAAAATCTCGCCCCCCTCCCAACCTCACTCCTAGAGAGTGGAGTATGACCTTGAAGTTGAATTGGATTAAAATGTCACTATTTATCTCAGCGACCCCTAAAATTATGAATACTTTGGAAAGAGCTTAAAAGTATATGACTAGCTTAAAAGTATATGAAAGTATCCACACTCTATGTAAACTAATATAATTTTTTACATATAAAGCTTTATGAAATGTTTTTTTACTAAACTATGATTTTTAATTATGTGATAAGTTCTTTAATTATGTGATATTCAATCAAGATGTCCATTTTTGTGTTCACTTTTTTTAAAGTTTTGATGTGATACTAGTATGCAGACTGTGAGAAAAAAATATTTGTAAAAGTACCCTTGAAAAAAGGGAAGAAAGAAGACATCAGACCCCATCCAGGATGAAGGTTCCATTATGAACAAATTCAGTAGGTCTTATCAGTATGTTTATGTACGCTAATTTCAAATATGACACGATGAAAAAGAATTGTATATTTACGTAATCAGTCTTTTCTTGTAAACGAAAATTATAAATTTAGAATTCAGAGTACATAAAATGCAGATAAAAAACCTAGCTGAATGTAACGGGACTGTTCACAAGATTTTTTTAAATCTATAGAACCTGGTAAGCCTTAAACCCATACTTGAACCGCAATTAAAAATTTGTTTACTGCCTTTTAAATTGCTCTTGCATTTTAAAATTAGTTGTCAGCTATGTACATTAGACAAATAAGAACATAATGTGATCTTCATCTTAACCGATGCGCCACTAATGGTAGGGGTTTATTATTACTAATGGTAAATTTTTATCGCCATGGTCATGAAAATTTGAACAAAAAGGTCATGAAAAGTCATGAAAAAGTCATGAATTTACTTTCTGGTATTCCAGTAGACACCCTGTAAAATAACACCGACTATTTAATACACACCAGGCCCACTAGGGAACTTCTGTTCCTATTTTGTTGACAAGTTTTGAAATTATTACATTCATTATAAATGAAAACGAAACTATTGATTTTAGCCTAGTATTTAGAGAAATGATGTTAGATAATTGATATCTGAAAGCATACAGTAAAGGGAACGCAAATAATCATTGTGAAAACTTCCTAAAAGTTGCTTCAAACCTTACCATTGTTTTTCTCTTGCATGGATTAAAATACAATTGTAACTTTCAGTCTACTGGGGAAAATGTGTTAAACGCCAACCGTAGAACCGCTTAGATCCTACCCACTTGCTTGCTCGCAACACACACTTTTTTTTCTCTAATACGTGCTCTGAAGTCGTGTAAAGTGGACCCTCGTGCAGCTTCGGAAGTTTTCGCTGAAGAACTGCACCGAACTATGAAGCCTTAAAACGTATTATACGACGTTACACACTGTTATTGCAGTAAAATAGCTAAAACAATATTACCGTTTACTTCAGAAGTGAGGCGGAGAGTCTCTTACGTATATTTTTAAGATAGCAAAATTGCTGTAAGGAAAAGTGTTTCTCCTTAGTAGGTAAATAGAACTGGAACAAATACTGGAAATCATTGATATCATTACATCAAAATTGTTTCAAGCGACTCAGAACCAACTTCAAGCTGTCGCTTACTACACTTTTGCCATGAAATATTGTAATAATCATGTTCATACCACATTTATTTGCTCCAACCACGAAAATAATTTGGTGTTTGAAACAATCTAGACTACAAGTCAGTTTCTTCGTTTCGTCGGAAACATTTATACAGTAAATACAAATGACTGAGTGTTACATACAACATTTTTGCCTCCAGTAAGTCTAATTACACCCGTGTAAGCGACATAGCTATCTCGGCAACGGTTAAAGATAGAAACATGGCGATTAGATCATTAGATGTGCCTTAAAATTCTGAACCAAAAACTGCAAAAAAAGTCAATTTCGAAAAAAATGTCGCTTACTGCGTTAATGCTGGAAAGGAATGATGTGTTCGTGAGAAAAGAACACTAGATATAATAGCTTCCACATTAAGTCCGAAGTGTTTTTGCGGCGAATGTATATATATATATAAAATATAAAACTATAGGCACAAGTTTTTCGCAATGTGCGATAAAATGAAATGCGTAATTTTCAGTTTCTTGTCGTTTTATGATATTCTGTGTATTTTTCATTGGTTTCCGTTGCGCGATAAAACGCGAAATTAGCAGTTTTGCGCGAAATTTCTAACTACGCGAAATTTTAAAAATACGCTTTCGTTAATTTAAAATACCAGTTTTCCGCTGACGAAACTGTTGAACATTGAATGAACGATGCATTTTGGGTGATTGGGCTTTGGAGAATGACCTATGAACTCTTTGACAGGTGAACTGCAGTGTAGTGAATGTTTTGGACGGACAAAAGTTCCGAAGTGATGATTGTTTGAAGTTTGTTATAAATGCACTTACATATGTGTGGCTTTCAACAAACAATGCCAATTGTCAGAGGTTTCTTTTTTCAAGTATAGACTGGTAATAAGTGACAAACGTACGACAATGGAGGAAAATGTGGAAACATGTAACTTACGTTTAATGCGTACATGTAACTTGTCCCTGTGTGTTTTCAGAAGTCAGGAAAACTTTCCTATTCTGAGTAAGTTTAGTTGCTGATTTTCCTTCAGTTTGATTTAAAAAGTGGAATATTCAGTGTATTTTGTTCTGAGGTAATTAATAGTTGATTTCTGTAGTGATCTATGAATAAAAGTAATGATTGTAAAATGTCAGGGAATATCTTTTCCACAAGAGTTACAAAATGCGAAACTTCATTTGGAAAATGTAACAAAACGCGAAATATGAAAAACGAAACGCGAAATTTTCAAGTTCTTAGTGCGAAAACTACTCGTCGCCCTATATACGAGGGTGGGCTGATAAGTTCTCGGCCCGACCCAGAAGGACTTAAGCTGCAGGCATGAAAGTGTGAGGCTATTCAACATAATCCCCTCGAAGGTCAACACACTTGGCACTTCGATGCTGCAACTTCTCCAACCTCTTTAAAAAAAAAAAAATCTCAAGGTCTGCAAAAAACTGTTCCGCAGCTGTTATCACCTCTTCATCCCTGTGAAATTTCTGTCCTTTCAGTGCTGTTTTGAGTTTTGGAAACAGATAATAATCAGAAGGGACAATATCTGGCGAGTAAGGTGGGTGGTCAGTGCACTGAAACCCTATGTCCCTCAGAAAATCCATTGTTCTTGCAGCCTTGTGGACGGGAGAATTGTCCTGCAAGAACAAGACATCTCGTGTCTACTTTTCCCGGCGCTTTTCTTTAATAGCGCCCTTTACCTTAGCCAGCAGACTGCAGTAATACCTGCAGTTATGGTTTGGTCCTTTGGAAGGTAGTCTGAGAGCAAAACACCATCCTTATCCCAGAATATTGAGGCAAGCACCTTCCTTGCGGACTTTCGTGCTTTGAAATTTTTGGGCCTTGGAGATCCTGAGTGGCGCCACTCGCATGACTACTGTTTGGTTTCCGGATCAAAGTAATGCAACCACGTTTCATCCTGGGTAACAAGCCGATTCAAAAAATCGTTCTTGGAGTTCGCAAAATGCCGTAAAATCACCTGCGATGATCTCACACGTTTGCATTTCTGATCCGCGTTCTAACATTCGGAATCCATTTCGCAGAAACCTTGTGCATGTCCAACTGATCATGGATTATTGACCTAACACGTTCTTTGGATATGTGCACTTTGTCAGCTATCTCTTGAAGCGAAATCCGTCTGTTGCTCAAAATCAGGCCATGAATATGGTCCACCTTTTCCGGAGTTGACACTGACACTGGCCTGCCACACCTGTCACCATCTTTTGTTGACGCACACCATTTCTTCACAGTGAAGTATGAAGGGCACTGTCCACCCAATGTGTCTAGCATGCAACCAAGGATTTCCTTGGGCGACTTCTGTTGCAGGAAGAACTTCATTACACCTCGCAATTCCTCGTTGGTGAATTTGACATCTGGCTCCGCCATGGTTCATTCAATTACCTGTAAAATAAAAACCGTTAATGGTAGAATCGTGAAATTCGGTACTTAAACATATAAAAGATCAATATTTCACATGACATCAATTACATCAGAGTAGTACATTCGGAAGGGGGTCGGGCCGAGAACTTATCAGCCTGCCCTCGTAAAACACATTTGTAACGCTGCTTAGTCTTCCTACGAATATAAAAGCTTCCCTCTCTCCTATTCAGAACGTATTTTCTGAAATACACATTTTTAAGTTGACATGTTACAATATCAGGTATGGTGCGATGCCTTGTGCCTGAATATAACGGCCTCCTTCAACATGAAATATTCTCACCGCATTGATAGCAAGGCACTTGAGGCACTTGAGTAGGCGTCATGTTTTGACCCGCCAAGAGCCATGGAAGACCGAAGTCAACCTATCCTCTCTCGTTTTTGTTGTTAAAATTTTCTTCTACGGTAAAAACTTTCTTCTATGACTGACATATCAATTCATTCAAGAAGAGCAAACAAAATTACTGTTCTTTTTAAATATTGTTTTGAAATATTCTTATGGATTATTTAAACTAATGTAAAGTTCACTAATTTTAGTTTACTACCGGTAACATCGGTTACATGAATTCAATGTCTCTGATATACACGATTGAAAAATGGAATATCCATGACGCCTGCTAGGGCGTTTCAGAACTTTTTTGTTTGTTTGTTTGTTTGTTATATGCACATGGTGAATCATGTATCTTGATAAGCCCTTGTAACTTTTGAACTAATTGATAAAAGAGCGGTTTGAATTTTCGAATGCGGCTACTCATGGTTAAACTTGAGCTTCTATTTTCATTGTAATGTATTTTAATTAGCAGAGGTTTATTTTTCAGTGCTTATGTACAAAAATTGTTGATGAAGTTGCACATCAGCGTACACATTGGATTAGTACTCAGTGGATAACCGGTCTAATTTCGTCAAACCCCTGGATTCTTAAATATGGGATGCGTCTACAGATACTAAAACATACTTTCTGCTTCGTGCTTACAATGTAACATTTATTAATTGTTACACATTTATAAGTACATATTTAATCATCCTCCATCAATAGTTGAACATTTGTAATAATTTATTAATGATGGTGACTCATACGTTGAAAAATGATTTATTCTCATTTTAAAATTATTCTGACATTGTGAATGATGCAGCAGTTACGAACGATATTTATGATACATGAGTTCAAGTTTCATTCCCTCTCTTGCGATTCGAATTATCGTAAAATAGTATTCATTTGTTTTCAGTACACTGTAGAGATAACACAGTTTTCTGATACTAAGTTCCTGTTTCGAGGGTTGACATCTTCATACTTTTATGAAGAAAAAAAATCGTAAATGGGATTTTAACATATTCATATGTTGCTGTTCTCTTATTTCATTTTGCGCCGAAATCCTTGGGTTTTGTAACTAAGAAGCAATCAGGTTCTTTAATGGTTCATTTTACGTGTTACGTCTACATCCTTCCTGGTTGTTAGATATGTATCCGGAAAATACCAAGTGACAAATTTTCTGCTCACTACAGCGTTTGCGTAAGCGTCTTTCTGCTGAATAACATAGGATGGTAAGCGGTAACAAGTCATGAAAGGAAAGAATCATATGAAGATGGCTGCGCTCATCTCAATATTGGGAACAGTCAAGTGCCATTGTGACTCAAGAAAATAAGTCAGTACCTTCTGACTTCTAATGTCATCATATTTAAACTTCATCTGTACAGAATAGAAAGGCCCCTGGCACTCCTTATGGGTGCTAGTTTGCAATCTTATCGCCTTCTTTGCCTCTTCGATTGTTTTTATAAATCAATGATAAGCAATAAACATACTACACACAAAAAAAGGTCTGTGCCTTACTAGGGCAACCATGGCATTATACGAAACTTAAGTTGTACAAATCCTAACGCCTGATACATAAAATATTACAAACACACTTATACAGACCATTCAATACATAAAACCTCAATAACAATAATTGTTATAAACAAACCACAACAGTCCCAATTTATACAGTATTTAAACAATAAAATACCTTCATTACTAATAACATAATTACCATGGCAATATACTAATCATAAAACTTATTTAATTAAATAATGCAAATGGTCGTTCAAAATTTCAATAGACAGTTTAATAGCGAATTAATAACTTTACGTTATATAAAATTAGGGATCAGAAATTTCTGAAAAACCTGGAACAGTGACTTGATCACAGCCCTCTTGAACCTATCACCACAGGTATTACCTCGAAGTATTTTCCATCTGTAAAAACATTTCTCGGCGTACCATATTTTAATATTTTTTTCCTTCCAGTTATTACTTTCCTCAGTACGCAAGATGGCGTTAATTACAAATCTTTTTCAGTTGCCAAATCTGGTTTAAGCCTGGTGCCATCAACAACAAGTTCAACTGCGAGCTGGTATCCTATTATTTGAAAATGGGTTCCCGAGTTATCAACAGTTCTATTGTGCCTGGCAGCCTATCTGTCCGTAGACGTGAAAGTTAGCAGGAAAAACTAGCGTGTGTTTGCATAGTAGGGTTATGTCCCGAACTATTATAACATTTTCATTGTCTCAAGAGCACCATACTGGGTATACTATTACCTTATTCCTGCGTACCAATTTTGAGCAATTTAATTGTTGGTCTCAAATGAATTTCCAATGGTGTATATATGAAAAAATATTAAATATGACGACATTTACCAAACAAAGTATTTAAAAATTATATATTTTTTACATTTATACACTTTCTGGTCATTGTAGTGAAATAAATGACACTCCAGTAAATATTTTGTATGTGTGTACTGAAATAATATTTCTAGTGGAAATATTCACTTGCAAGTTGTTATTATCACCATCAACGTATTGGCCCTTACAAGCATGATTAAACTTTTTCATAACTAATAATCTTGCTAAAGCATGTGCGATAAACTGTGATTCCGATAACTATCTTGAATAATCAAGTAAATTGTATTCAGCTTTTGATGTGGATGTCTGCTCTAATAGTTCACAAAATTAGCCCTTTCTGTTCAAAATTCGAAGAATTTTGAATGAGATCGACGTTGACTATTTATTTTCACTGGTAGTGATATAATTTTGGAGCAAATTTTAACCTCGATTTATCTGTTATTGACATAATTAGGTATAAGGTTAGCTGTGTACTTCATTTAAGGTTAAAGCTCAATTGAATTATTTAAGAGGTACTGACATTTAGTGTAATTGCAAATACCACATGTAAGTGTTGTCTGTAATGGTCTTACTTTGTGTATGTACTTAAAATCAAGCAAATTAAACTTTTTTTTTTCTTTCTTTTAATCTTCTAGGGGATATTCAGTAATAATTGGGACTACTGTCGTTATTCATAGAAACTTTCATGGACCAGATAATAAAACGTTAACAATGTGGTTTATGTTACTTGAGGAAGAACATTAGAGTGAAACATCATCTGTGGCAGTGACTTGTGTTAAAGATAAATAAATAAAAATAACAGCATAACACAGACAATGTGTGTGTGTGCTTGTGTTCTGTGAGAGATGTTACTATAAGAAGTGAAGAATGGACTCGATATTTTTTAATGAAACTGTGTACTGAAGATGGGCATAAATCTGTATTTTTAATTGATTGTTACATAGATTTTAAAATCTCAAATAGCAAAGAAAGTACTTTGCAACATATGTGATCCTCAAGAAGAATGTAGTCTTTTTCGTGAAGAGATTAATTTCATATTTTGTTTATTATGTGGACGTACATTTATGCATTTCCTTATTTTAATGTTAATCTTGTTAGAGAGCGTAATGAGTCGTGCATAACATCTTAAATCGAATTTCGCTTCTATTTGTCATTTTCATTCTATCATAGTTTTGTCTATATGATTTTTTTAAAAGAAAAAATTCAATAAAATTTCACTTAATTTTTTTTTTGTGTGTATTTATTAAGATGGAAGTGATTTAAATGATATCGTACATGTGGCCCATAAGTTACTTGACAGAAATACATGTAATTGCATGCACGAAATAAATACCAAGGAATAGTTTAATATTTTCCTTACTTAATATTCATTTTCTTGACAAATTTAGTTTGTGCTCTAAGTTTCAATTTTCAGTTTCATTACAAAGATTTCAGAATGCAGATTTTTTGGAAACAGAAAACAAGAAATGCTTTTATTCACAGCTTTTCTGACACTTTTTTTTTAAAATACAAATTCTCAGTTTTGACCTAATAAATTCGGTTTTTTTGTTATTTAGTCTAACACGAATATGTTTTTCAGAGTCTTACATAAAGCCCGTAATGTGTGATGGACCATCTTGTCGCAGCTTCTTTCAAACTGGTGAAATCTGCTTTTCCGATTCTAACATCATTTCATAAACTATCGAGAAGTAACAATATATATTAGTATAAAAAACAGGATCTGATGAGCTGCCAAGCAAACATTCTAACTTATACAGTTATATCTGAAACATTTAGATTTGTCTCTTTTACTAAATGCAGACTCTCAAAACATTATTAAGGAAAGCTGTACCGGTTAATTATGTTAAAATATTGCTTCTTTATTAATGAAGAAAATAATTTCATTTAAAGTAAAATCGAATACATACACTCGTGCACGAAAAAATTGCACATTGTAATTCACGACTTTCCGTAATAATTAATTGTTTCCTTCCGTATTCGATTGAAATTTAATGATTAATAAGTGAAGAGGGAAAAAAAAGTTGCGTATGTGAAAATGATCCCAAATATTATTACAAAAAAAAAAAAAAATAGATAAAAAGGAAAAAAACAAAATAAGCTCGACTAAATGTATCGCTTGGCAACCATACTTTCGAGGAAATTTTGTAATAAGAGGATGATGAAAAAGCTGGGAAATGTCTTTAACTTACCGTAGGACGGGCCAAAATATTACTTCGTGTGTGTATATAAATCTAAAAGTAACTAAAATCCATCTGATTGACTAGTTGTTGGTAGAAAACCGTGGCCGCAGAGAATGTAATTTAGTTTCCTGCTGTAATGGTTTTGTCCGAGTGAGCTGGGAATTGTTGATGGGAATTCTAAAGGAGAGGAGGTTGGAGTGTAAGGATCAACACTTAAAATAAACTTATATACACCAACAGAGAAGTGTTAGAATAGGGGAAGAATCTCTTGCTGATGTTCAGCGAAGAAATGTCTGCATAATGAAGGTAGTATTTCGGTAGGAGATTAGTTATATACGATTTGCAGGTGACACGCGCTTGTTGTGGAATAATAATAATAGTAAAAAAATGCTAAGATATGTGCTAAAAAAAACTGCGAAGAATATGGGATGAAAATAAGCATTAGAAAGACAAAAATAGTGGTGGTTGGGACAACGCGGTGTATCAAATACAGAAGTAGGGGGCAAAAATAGAATAAGTGGCTAGTTTTCGGTATCTCGGTAGTATTAATGAGGAGAAAACTTGCGAACTTGAAATAAAAACAAAGATAGAAATAGCGGAAGAAGCATTTAGGAAGAGAGGGTTCCAACAAACTGGAAAGTCAGGGAATGTTAGGAAAACCGACTGAAAGGCAAGGGAAAATTTTAAGTTTCTTCGGACGTTCGTGTTTTGATAAATTAACAAGACATAAGAGTGACAATCATTATGAATCATTAATGGTGTGATGACTCGATGAACTGGAATATGTGTAACCTAATAAGTCACTTACATTACTTATTCAGTGACTCTTGAGGTTATCAAGGAAAGTACTGAGATCACAGGGTGCACGGAATTTCCTGTGAAGTTGTGCGGCATCCGCTGTTTGAAAAATGACATTTGTTTTCAGAGGGCATTTGAAGTTTGTGGCTATGTAATTAAATTTCTATAACAAACAAAGCTGCTAAACACTCGGCCTCTAGATACCCTGTGGAAAGTAGCAAGTGATTCATTTACTGAGTGCAAACTAGCTTTCTGGAAGATGGTATCCAATGAATGGCAATCCTTCCTGCGTAGGTTTCATACTTCAAGACCAATAACCCCATTCATCTTTGATGCTACAGGGAAAACTTGACGAGATCTCATGATTCGATGTGTTCAACCAGAACTGCTGAAATTTACAAAGTTAAGGATATTTTATACCCTAACGAAATATGGTACGTAACAACTTAAAATTTTCCATATGTACACAGAAAAGCAATAAAAATGAGATGGTTGTTTCAATTTCACACTTTCACACTCATAGATTAAGAGTAATGTTTTTTTTTTTTTTTTTTTTTTTTAGTAACATTGTAATGGACTGTATATTATATAGTGGTTGAAGGTGTGTGCTCCAATTTGGTCTTCGCGAACAGATGTCCTGCTGACAAGCAGGATTTCCTTCCCCCCCTCAAGTATTTTACCAGTGTGTGTGGTAGAACGCCGCGGGGTGCTACCTTCATCCCATTTGTTTCTTCGTTTCTGCAGAGAGGATAGATTTTCTGTAAATGTCACAAAGGAAGAACACGACAATTTGAAATATTTGCTACTTACGATTTCCTGCTGTATGATGTATACTGCAGAAGCAAAGATCAGGTAGAGAACGTCAATTTCTTCATTACAAATAAATTCTAGTTAGATAATTATTGCTAGCCATTAATTTCATATTAGTAAGTTCCAACTCTTTGTAATAACACTGCCTCAACAGTAGAAAATAGGGGGAAGGGGTATATAATTTGGAGAACAGGATCAACAATTCGATACAGATCATGGTTGAAATTTAGCTTCCTTTTGCAGGTTGCAGCACTAAGTTTGTATCAGACGTTTGCATGGATACAAACTACATAATTCCCTCCAGTAACTGGGATTTGAAATTCGTGGCGCGTAATTACTTCTACTTTCTGCAACATTAGGTATTTAAGTAATTTCTGGAAGTAATGAAAAAAAATAAACTTTACTTCAAGATCCATTCGACAGAAACAATGGATTGAACCCCATGAACCAACTTTCCCGTGAACAAAGTAACATTCCAAAAATATAACAGCCCTTTCCGTTCGTCTAGTGGCTAGCTCGCGCACCTTTGGATCACAGATCTCGGGTTCGATACCCAGTGGAAGAGCCGTGAAATTTCAACACATGACTAAGAATTTGGGTTTCTCTAAAGGCTTACGTCTCTTATAACATCGGTGCAGAAAGGGACGCTAAACTCGAAACCCTCCAAACCAACCAAGCTAATAATGAACGGACGTAGTAATGTCAATAATTTAGATTACGTGAGCGATTTTCTAAAGTTATCAGATTATGGTAATGTAAGTGGAACTAGGGCCTCGAACATTTCTATTTCGTGTTACTCGAAAATAAGCAAGTATAATATATACACATGGTGTCAGGAAATAACTTCGGGAAGTGAATCCTCGGACGAAAATATGAAAAAGCTTATAGACCAATCTTGGTGCACAATTGCGTTATTTCAGAGATATTGTCCACAGAAAATTGGTCGTAACGGTACATGAAAGCAATAACTCGAGCAATATTTTGGTGCTTTCCGAAAATGCCTTAAAGTTTTGTTGTATTTTACTGCAGCATAATACGATTTAGTTCAAGAAATTTGAATGAGATTCTTTTAATGCGGTGAACAGTAACTCATTTTGTTTTCGTGTAAGGATTAATTCCCCTAAATTGTTTGATGTTGTTTTCGAACACCCTGTGAACATACAGATGGTGATCAGAAAAATGGAAACACCTGAACGATATTGCAACTTACCAGATTAATATGGTGTCGGGCCACTTTTCGCCTTCAGAACAGCCTTGATGCGACGTGGGATGGAGGCTAGAGATGCAAGAGCTCGAAAAAAAACCGGCTTTTTTGAAAAAAAAAAACTCGGTTTTTTCTGCTTCGCTTTTTTGCTTGGGAAATTTTGGGCTTTTTTCAAAATTTTGCTTTAAATTGATAAAGCATACTTTGTTTCGCTTCTCTACAGCACGAGAACTCATTTAATCAGTGGTTGATGTAGATACTAATATAGAACCTCTAAAATAAACCATAAATTTCGTAGATTTTTTAAAAATTCTTAACATATTTACATTATGAATTCCAAAGGATTAACCAATATATATATATATTAACTTCTTATACACAAAAATAAGTACTTTAAAAAAAAATACACAAATAACTACCAAAATTGTATGTAGTATTTTCACTTCAAAATATCACACACCCTCTTTTTGAAACAAAAATTAAAACATGAGAGAAATATATTTATATGATAATCTTAAAAGCTGCACATCAAGAGCTTGGTTTCGGGTGGTTCTGTACATTCTTGAAATTTTTAAGTTTTAGCTTTCATATACATTGTGTGAATATTTCGAACAAATTTTTCATTCATTGATCACATAATGTTACCACCTATCAGGTGTTTGGAATCTGCAAAATCTGTAAAATTCCGAATTCTATAATGCACTGATTATTTCTTAAGCTTGTTCAGAATCGGGAAAGTAGCAAATTTTCTGTTAATGGATCATATGCGTAATAGACCGTACATCTGATCGTGTAGTTTCCTAGGCTTATAACCACCATCACGGTTTACCCAGTCCTGAAGGTTTCAGAATTTTTAACAACAGGAATTCAACATATCATTACGACACTTATATATATATATATATGAGGAAAACTATGGAATACATTTAAGAAGAGTGGAAAGAATCAATCACTGTTCCAATTCACAAGAAAGGCGACAAAACTGAGTGTAATAATTATCGAGGCATTTCTCTTAACATTCTATTAACAAGATTGATTCCATACGCAGAATGAAATTATTTGAGATTATCAATGCGGATTTAGGGAAATCGATCAACAATCGACCAGATATTTACTATTCGATAAATACTCGAAAAGAAATGGGAATATATTACCCAGTACATCAGCTGTTTATTGGTTTTAAAAAGGCTTACGACTCGGATAGGAGAGAAACATTGTACAACATTCTTACAGAATTCGGAATACCGAAAAAGCTAGTTAGATTAATTAAAATGTGTTTAAATGAATCCCTAAGTAAAGTCCGGCAAGAAATATTCTTGTCCATGAGCTTACACGTCGAGAATGACCTGAAACAAGGAGATGCGTTATTGCCATTATTGTTCAGCTTTGTTCCGGAGTACGGTATAAGGAAAATTAAAGATAGCAACCAGGCCCTAGAGCTGAATTGTATTCACCAGGTTATGGCGTATGCTGATGATGTAAATTTAATAGGGGATGATAGGAGAACAATAGAAAGGAAATGCAGAGTCCTTATTAAATGCATGCAGCGACTGGTTTAGAACTAAATGCACAGAAATCTAAATACATGGAAGTTCACCGGGATCGTAATATGGCAAATTATGGATGCGTTAAAATATCAAATAATACTTTTAACAAAGTGGATACTTTCAAATATCTGGGATCAATATCACCAGACCAAAATTATATCCACAAAGAAATTAAATTTCGACCGAAATCAGAAAATTCGTGTTATTATTCAGTTCAAAGTATTTTCTCGTCGCTAATTCTGTTGAGGAATTTAAAGCTTAAAATATATAAAATGATAATCATGCCTGTTATGTTTTATGGCTGTAAAACATGGTCGCTTGAGGGAAGGGCGCTGACTGAAAGTATTTGAAAATAAAATCCTGAGACGAATATTCGGACCCAAGAGGAACGGGAATGAGGGAAACTTCATAAGGAAAATCTGCATAATTTATACGGTTTACCAAACATCGTTACGGTCATCAAGTCTAGGAGGCTCAGGTGGGCAGGTCATGCAGCCAGAATGGAAGAAGATAGGAACGCTTTCAAAGTCTGAACTGGAAATCCAATCGGAAAACGTCCATTAGGAAGATTTAGGCGCAGATGGGAGGACAATATTAAAATGGATCCCGCAGAAATAGGAATACGAAGTAAAAACTGGATCCAGTTGGCCAAGGATTGAAGTCAGTGGAGAGCTTTTGTGAACGCGGCATTGAACTTTCAGATTCCATAGGCCATAGAGAGATATAATATATTTAAGTTAAGTACAACTGCACAACAACCATGAGTGAGTGGTTAGCTTCTGCGCTCCTATCGGGAAGTCCGGGATTCAACCCCTCATTCGACCATTTTTTCAAGTTTTTCTTAATTGTATCTGTGAATGTAGAGATAATGCGTGTACTGTGAGTTCTGGCCGACTTCCTTTCTTATCGTTTTTAATTCGTTGTTATTACTAATTACCAGCAGTGACGGATTTGCGAAGGGGGTTAGGGTGGGGATGGTTTGCGGGTGAAGCTTGTACTCCGAAATTAGAGAATCTGTAAAACAAATGAAACATTTGTTATGCCTTGACTCATAAACTTCAAGTTCTTCTCAAATAAAAATAGGGTATTTTTAGAAAAACTAAACATTAATAAGAAAAACCCCTCCCAAAATACTTTTCTAAATCCGCCACTGATTATCAGTATAAAATGTTCTTCCAAGTTTTATCCGGAAGGTTATTGCTGAATATACAAACAAAACGAAATATTAGTTATGCTTGCACTAATAAACTTCCAAATAAAAAATTAGGAAATTTTGGAAAAAACAAACATTAAGTGGAGAAACACCTCCCAAAATACTTTTCTGAATCCGCTACTGATTATTTGTATAAAATGGTATTCAAGATTGTATCCGGAAGATTATTGTTAATCATTGCACAGCTACAGTATAACAAGAATATGAAAGTACACTTTGACAGATATAGGCCCACTGACAAACGTACGCTCTGACGGATATATTGAAAAACAAAGTTTAACTTATGTGCTAGAAGCTAGAGTAGGCCTACTAATCTCTAAAAAATGAAACACGGATGACTAGAAAGAAACTATGTGGAAAAGAAAAAATGTCGATAACTCAGAAGTTAAAATAAATATCTTCTACAGTTGCCCTCAAATACTACGTACTGTATGTTTACTTTAATTCATAAAGCGTGTTCCATCCATCATGATGGTGAATTCCAGAGCGAAATATAGCATTTAGGTCATGAAATCTTATTTAACATTAGGGTATACTATAAGAAAGCTATTTAAATAGAAAAATCATGAAAATGAAAAAAGCCAAAATTTCCAAAATTCTCGTTTTTTCCCCCCAAAAGCCGGCTTTTTATGTGCAAAAAAACATCGATTCAAAAAAGCCGGCTTTTTTGCATCTCTAATGGAGGCATAGAGGTCGTGAATGGTGGCAAGTGGAATTTTACACCATTCCTCGTGCAGGGCATCGGCCAGTTCTATGAGAGAGGATGGAGGTGGAAATCGTCGCCGGAGTCGTGTTTCCAAGACGGACCACAGATGTTCAATTATGTTGAGATCTGGGGGTTGGGCGGGCCAGGGGAGGTGTTGAACTTCATCCCGATGTTCCTCAAACCACGCTGCAACAACGCCAGCTGTGTGAATGGGTGCATTATCATTCTGGAAGATGGCATCATTGTCCGGGAACAACATGTGGACCATAGGATGCAAGTGGTCTCCTAAAATTGCGACATAATCGTTGGCAGTGATTCGTCCGCTAAGTGTGACCAAAGGACCCAATAAAAACCATGATATGGCGGCCCACAGCATCACCGAGCCGCCCCCATGTTTCACAGTTGGGCGGAGACACTGCAGATCATAAGCTTCTTTGGGCGTTCTCCACACAAACACGGCCCGTGGTTGGGAATAGGGTGGAGGATGACTCATCCGACCATATCACACGTTTCCAGTCCTCAACGGTCCAAGTTGCATGGTCACGGCACCATTTGCGGCGTGCAAAGCGGTTTGGCCCGTGCAACACGACCCGGTAAGTTCATGTCATGTAATTCGGGGCGGACTATGATTGTCGAAACACGGTGGGAGAGGTGCTGATTGAGTTCCTCCGTCATTTGCTACGCAGTGGCACGACGGTTCTGCGTGACATTGCGCTTTAATACCCGGCGTGACCTGTCACTCATGATTTTCTTCTGCACACTGTTCCGCTTCCCCGATGTGGTTTTCCCGTGTGTTGTGTAGGCCCTCATCACCTTCGACATTGTCCCACGCGACACACCTAACACAGTAGCCACTGCCGTCACACTCACTCCACATAACCGCGCACCAACAATTTGCCCTCTTTGAAAATCTGAGAGGTCTCCCATTTTACATTACCTCCGTCTGCTGCAGCCACTGGACACTGCTATTCCACTGCGCCTGACGTAGTATGGAGACCGACCTAACACAGCACCACCAGCGGTCCGGCGCTGCGGGCGCCATGACACCACTGCCAACCCATACATCTGACGTATTGCCAACTACAGGTATTTCCATTTTTGTGATCACCATGTGTACATAGTGAGACCTCGGGTCACGAACTTCCTATCTGTTCCGCTGTGTGTGAATCAAAATTATTTTCCCATTGAAGTTCAAATACAGAAGTAAATACATAGAATTTGTATGTGTGTGCTAAACAAACAATTGATTTAAACAAATAAAATAATATAAATAGTTCAGAACCAGAGTTACCTCAAATGATTCATATCTTTATTCACTTCTCGTATGTTTATGCAAATTAAATTAGGTCGCTAAATTTCTGACTCTATGAACTAACTTGAGGGAATAAAGTATAATCTTCTGCACTTCGCAGTGATTTCACTTGTGCATTGTGTGTCTGTCTGGATATATATATACGAGTATAATATGTGTGTGTGTGTGTAGTGGTTCTTAAAATATTCACAAGATCAGTACAATATATATTTATCAGGTGTTCTCCGTGGATGAGTCTGTAGAATTGTCACTTTTGTAATCAGAGATCCCAGGTTTGAGCCTAGCTAGAGGAACAATTTCTCTCGGATTCAAACCGAGTAGTGGTTTGTAACCCACCTCAA
Organism: Thermobia domestica; assembly: GCF_964235325.1. Lineage (NCBI taxonomy): Eukaryota > Metazoa > Arthropoda > Insecta > Zygentoma > Lepismatidae > Thermobia > Thermobia domestica. Next base: position 179,672,020 of record NC_137456.1, read on the forward strand.
ACTGTAGGTCCCGTCCTTCATAACCCCACTGTTACATAAGAACGGGCTAAAAAATATCCGTACGTAATCTAAATAAATTAAAAGTGTTTTAGGCATGGCGCTTACTTTTTTTAAACTACAGTTTGAGGGTGCTAATTCGACAGCTCGGTCTCAGTCTGAAGAAGTGACCTCAAACCGGTCCAACTCGAGGTCAAAGGTCAACTAGCTCTTTTCGCTCAGAATCAAGACTCATTACAAAAATAATGCGCTTACTAATTTTATTGAAGATGATGTATCTAATTGGTTGTCACAAAATAGCATGATAGAGGGTTTTATACTTCCCGCTTTATCCTAACTTAGGCTCTAACCCAATTTATCTTAGGCTTTTATCCATTTCTTAACTGTAACTGTGTGAACCAAATAACCTCTCAGATGTTTACGATTTCTTATCCCTAATTACAAATCTAAAGTAGTGTGAAATGCAGAACTATCTGTGTTCTGCATCTGCATATCGTAATGCAGATTTGCATATTAAAATATAAAATTGTTCTTCTGGCCTATGATATTTAGAATTAATTACTATATTTAATATAACAATTTTTGGAAATTAATTATGTACAGCTCCGTGAAATACGACAGTAACATTACAAATAAATAGTATTGTGTACTGCTACATATTTTATGTAAATAGTCAATACTTCGTATATCGACGATAATGAATTGGAGGAGATATTTCAGCTTTTATTAATTATTTTGTGAGGAAAATGTGTTTTTTATTTTGACTCATGTTTATAGAAGAATATTGTTACTGTCGTATTACACTGAAATGTTCTTGGAATCAATACGAAAAATCATAAATTGCCTTATTTTCGTGGTTCCCAACGTCTTGAGTGTTTATGCTCTACATTTAGTAAATTAAAGAGAGCTGTCGAAGCCGCTCTCGCAAGCTCCTCCAGAAAGGGGTTTGCAGACCGACAATGCAGATAACAGACTATTTACCAACAGAAAGAATAACTGAGTAATTATGCATAAGTAATGTTGTATGATCTACTTTTATATTTGTATTGTGTGTTTTAACAAGAGAGTTGTTTATACTATGTTCAAACAGTCCGCTATGAAGACTTTTACATATCAAAACAGACAGTGTATCTATAGGAGGCTTGACATTTTACTTTTCCCTCCTCTTCTTCTTCAAGAAGGCAGATGACAGCAACGGCTTGTAGATTTTTTTTAAGGACGGCCTCCACTGGAAATTTTTGATAGAGATGTTTTGTGACTGAGATTTATATGTAGAATCTACATATAATCTTGTGTTGTGTATTTGTGTTAATCCAGAAGAAACGACGAAAACGCTGATACATTTCGTTCATAAGACAATTCAATAGGTAAAAAGCTACAGTTGAAAGAACTTAAAAATTGTTAGTTTTCCTCATGTTTCGAAGTTCCGGAAGACCACCAAAGATGTTTCGCCTTGGGCTATATAGCTATGTGCGGACCGAGCGCATTGGCGGCAAGTGTCGGTGAACTCTAGGGGACGAAAGAAAGGGGATGGACAAAAGAAGAGGAGTTGAATTTTGGCTTCGATAGACGAGACCTCGCGGGAAAGTTGTCTCCGGTTTTTCGTTCTCAAAAGTACGCGAGTGTTGTGTTACAAGAAGTAACTAAAGAGACGCGAATATGTAAAACGTTTGAGTGCTAGGCTCTTTTGTTGTCACAGCCAGTGTAACTAATAAATTGAATTCCGAACTAGTGAGTGATCCTGTACTGGCAAGAAATGCTATGTTTAAGTATCTGACACGCACTTCTGTTAATGGGGAGTACCAGTTAGTACAGTCCAAAGAAGAACTGAATAGTCTTCGAACTGTATCAGAATTGGTCTACTGAACAAAATTACTCGTAACATTTCTTGTCTCAGTTACTCTCTTCGAGACAAAGAATTTTTTTTTTATTTTTTTTACAGTGAAATTCTCGAAAAAGCGTCTCATATGTGAAGTGTATTTTTCAACTTTACTGTAAAGGGAATTAGCATCATTGCTAGTTTATTACGGTAACGGCCTTCAATACTTTAGTGATTAAGGGACGAACAGTATGTTGGTGTTGTTTTCACCATACAACAGAATATAACTACATCAGGGAATGAATGTCAAAGGATGCCTGCACTGGCTGCCACCGACCTTATGGCGTCAGAGAGAATTCGGTGACCAGCAAGACAATACTACAGATTACCTCAATGCTTCAGTGGGAAGAGAATGATCTTCGGAGAATTTCCAAATTTACTAGAGACTTCCAGGAATCAGCAAGGAAGACATCTATAGGATTGCGCATCAGAAAGTAGCCGGCGGACACTACAAACAGTTTTCGAAAATTTCTTTTTTTTTTTTTCGTACTCTGGGATTTTCAGTGTTGTATTTGGTTTCCTTTATATCTGAAATTTATCCTATCACTAATATAAGTGGTTTATGATATAAAATCCATCAGGAGGAAATAATAAGTTACCGTACATGTTTTAATGGTGCACCAACGTAAGGAAAAGTTTATCAAAGTGTTGTGTGTTCTCTTGTTACTTAGGAGGAAATAAATGTTATCATCATTTCATCTGGAAATTGGTTTTATCCTTCTCTTCGACTTGGTGGTAAGTAGAACTGCAATGATCTGTAGTGTTGATATGTGTTTCTTTTTCAGGACAGAGTTTGCGAGGATTATTTTCCTTAGGTCCCAGAACTGCTGACTACTCCCTCTTATGGGGCTGGAGGGAGCTAACGCCCAAATGAACCCTAACAATGCTACCTAGTTAGTTGATTTGAGATATATATTCACCAAACATACGTTGCACCTTTCTTCAGGCATTGTTTTGGTGAGGTTGGTAAGTAAACCGTTCGTGTGTGTGTATTTTCATTATATTAAAACACACACCTCCTCCCTCTATCTTGTGTTATGCTCGAGATAACTAACTAGATGAGTTTCTGGATATCAGATAATACTGTTCCTGAGATCAGCCGATATGTGATAGGCTGCAAGAGCAATAGTGAATTTAAGGGCGGCTCTTGAGGGAAGTCCCGGTGCAAGACTTTTACATAAGTTCATTTATTATTTTTTTATTTACCCTTTTATTCTCATACACTGCCTAGCCCTTCACAAATAAATTAGGCGCCACAGCATTAAGGGCCATTGAATTTTCACCTTATCCTCGGTGACATTGAATAAAAGAAGTCAGCAACCTGAAGTTTATTATTATTATTATTATTATTATTATTATTATTATTATTATTATTATTCGGTTTAGAAGTTCTCCCCAAAGTGATTCCAAGAGTAGCATGCTTAAATTATTTCTTGTGCATGCATGTGTTTATTTGTGTATTATTAGAGTAGTATGCTTAAATGAAGTTTCAAGCATTAAGTGTTTGGGGTGGGGAGATAATTTACTTACTGATACGGTATTAAGTTGTTAGGATGTGTTGTGTAAATTCTTAGTGTATTGAAGTTTAAGAATTTTTCGGGAAAAGTAAATTTTCCATAAGTTACTTTTGTTGTAAATGGTGCGTACTAGACTGCAAGTAAAAAAAGCTATGGAGGACGGTTTGAGAGATTTGGATTTCGCTCGTTCAAATGAGCAACTGTCTGATGATGAAAATGTAGTAGGGAATGCGCGTGATAACATTGCAGAAGATACTCCGCAAATAACTAGAGAAACTTCAGACAGCGGTAGTAGTAATAGTCTCAACGATATTGGAAGGGTCAATGATACTAGCAACATGGCGTCGATGTTAGAACAGATCTTGACAAAATTCACCTCTTTAGAACATAGCCTAAATCAGGTCAGCGCCGAAGTCGCTGGCGTTAGGAATGGAGTTACGTCTGTTAAGTCTGATCTCTCGAGCGTTGAACAAAGATTAACGTCAAAGTTAGAGAAAAATGAAGAGACATACCGCGAGACGAAGATTCAGTTAGAGCAGGGGCTACAACAGGTTCGCAATGATGTAGCGATCGAGCTGAACAAAAGGCTCAGCGAGTTCGAAGCCTGTAGTAGTAAGAAACTCGCAGATAGCCTTGCTGAAATTAGCAGTCGCCTGGAAGAAAACCATGCTATGATTGCATCAGAACTAGAACGAAGTAAGGCGGAAATTAGAGCTGAAGTAGAAAGGAGTAATGATCAAATAAGTGGGGAACTAGTACAGACCAGTGAAGCCCTGAAGGCATCAATCGAATGCACCGATGAGAATATCGAACGAGTAGTGGAAGCCGTAGAAAGTAATTATACAGAGCTGTCAGGCGGGTTGCGTGATATAGGAGACAGGGTGGAGCAAAACGCAGATAGCGTGAACAAAATGAAGGACCACTTACGGAAAGTGGAAGCGAGCGTAAACACAGAATTAGCTCGGATAAGGGGGGGATTACTCCAGGACACGCCTCTTGAGGAAGTAAAATCTGAAAGCAACGACAGCATTCAGAAGATACAAGAGACAGTAGACGATGTGAGCTCCAAGCTTGAGCAAAAATTGGAGCAGTGGAAGGCATCAGTACAAAAGGAGACCGCTGAAATTGTGGAGAGTAGGATCGCCACAATTTCTGCTGTTCCCAATCCTACTGCCTCACTGTCGTTGCCAGTGCCTCCCTCAGGACGCGACTTGGGTAGTTCTCAACCTGAGAACGTAGCAAACACCCATGCGCAGCCCTTCAATTCACAAAAATGTACACACGATAACCGTGTACCACTGGCGACAGCCATGGGATTTCTGCACAGAGATCTTATACTCCCGTCCTACACCGGTGTGGAAGATGAAGTAAATACATATAATTTCCTGGTAGACCTAGAACGGTATTTTGAACTTACCGGAGTACCGCAGGAATTACGTCTAAATCTGATATCCAAATGTCTCAAAAACAGTGCCTTGCAATGGTTTTTGGTGACGAGCGCTAGGATGTCGGATTACGACACGTTCGTGAGGGAATTTAAGGCCAACTACTTAAACAAGGAGCGCTTGACCAGTTTGAGAGCTAACATACTGACCGTGCAGTATGAATCAAAGGTGCACAAAATGCCAGCAGATTTCCTACTGGAACTGTTGCATAAAAGCAGTATTTTGGAACCGCAAATAGAGGAATCTACATGACTTAGCATTCTTCCTAGGAAGTTCCCGGCGTGGCTCTGTAGGACAATCATTTCGTCGAAACCACGAACAATTTCAGAACTGCTCTCTCTTGTCAATAAGTTACAGTACACGATGAAAGATAAAGAGGTCTACAATCAACGGAGAGGTTTTAATATGCTACAGGTAGAGCCTCAAAACGTACCAAGTGCTGGAAATTCCGGTCATAATGGAAATAGTCCTAGAAAACGAAATCGAAGGCAAAGGAATAACCGACAACCATATTCCCGGCAGCGTGAGCGAGATACAAATTACGCTAGGCGTTACGAAGGCAACCAGCGCCAGTTCGGAAATAGGTCACATGGAGAATCGGAAACACAAAACCGTGAGAATATGAGGGGAAACCACAGAGGAGGAAGGCGTGGAAGTAGAATATATCACAATAGCCCCGGTCATGTAAATAACTCCAGATACCGCAGTGAGGACCAGCGTCGAGTACTTGAGTCATATGACCAGAGAACCGCTAATCAAGGAAGTAATACTAATAGCGAAGTGAATGTGCGTGGCGGGACCTCATCTAGGGAATGAGGATTTCCTGCACACATTCGGGAAAACGATGGGTTAGAGGAACAAGTGAGTGTCCTGACTGAAGTTGCGAATTATAACTCTGGGTGTGTGCAAGTAAGAAATAGTAATGAAAGTATTGATGATCACGAATCTAGTGTAAAAGAAATAATGCCAAGCGAACGTGAATGCTTACAGTGTAAGCGAATCATTGAGAGAAATTACTTTGTAAAAGAGATTCGAGTAAGCGAAAGTGTAAATCACATTAAATTATTATCCAGGGATGGGAAGCATATAAATTTAAACAAACATCATTTTGACAAGGTAAATTCAATTTTTGATAACCTTTTAAATACTAGTGAAGATCCAGTACCAACTAACAATGTCATAACCCTCCCTGAAGTTCACGTCATTGTGTTCGCACAATCTGTTTTCGCTCTTCTTGATTCTGGAGCTAGCATTTGTGCAATTTCTGCAGCTGTGGGGTAAGATAAAGGATTGTAAACCCCCACCTCCTTTTCTTAAAGCCAACAACATTAGAGTGACCTCTGCATTTGGGAGGAAAGCGGCCACGATTTTAGGCCAAATCATGTTACAATTAATTTTTAATGGGAAGGAGTTTTATACAGTAGCTCTCATAATCAGTGGATTAAGTCGATCGTTAATTATTGGTTCAAATTTCTTCGCAGACAGCAAAGCTGTGTTTAATTATGGAAAAGGAATGCTTCAGTTGAATAAGCCGCACCAAGTTGAAGTAATGTTTAAGGATGTTGACGTAAATGACGATGACCTAGTCATTAGAAACATAGAGTGGGAAATTTGTAGTGGCGATTCTTGGGTAGTGAATAGTGTAGGGAGGAGCTCGGGGGATTCGGTCGCATCAAGTAGACGTACTGCAGCAGAGACGTTGGCAGCGTATTTAGAGGAAGACACACCCGAATATGAAGTAAGGTGTCCACGGCTGGTGTTGGATGGCGGAAGATTCCCAACAACCAACGAGCTTGCAAATCATGTATACCCGCCCTCAGAATGGGAAAAAGTACACACCCAAGCCACTGTGGAAGAGATTCAAAATTACGTACACGAATGTTCCGACTTAGATAGTGCGCAGAAATTGACGTTAGAAGCATTGCTTATAAAACATCGAGTATTATTTGACTTGAAGCCTGGATGTGCAGTAGGCTATGAACACACCATTCAAATAACGGATCACAGTCCAATAAGAGCTAATATGTATCCGTTCCCATTAAAATATAAAAATCAAGTGGTAAATGAAATAAACCGTTGGTTAGCTTTTGGTATTATTAAGAAAATGCCTAGCGCTTCCTCAAATCCTTTGGTCATAGTACCGAAGAGAGACGGACGTATTAGGGTCTGTATAGACGGTAGGCGTCTGGGTATGATAACTTTGTCAGAAACGGACAGGCCAATCCCACCACTTGCTGTTCTGCAGGACTTGAATAACAACTCCTTCTACTCTTCGCTGGATTGTGTCGAAATGTTCTTGCAAATTGCAGTTAAAGAAAGCGATCAGAAATATCTTGGTTTTTGCACGAAGGTATTTCTTACGTTTTTGTTAAGTTACCGTTTGGTACTAAACAAAGTTTAGCGTCATGCGTTAGAGCGCTGGATCAGATTTTAGGCCCAGATGTTAGAAGTTTTTGTGGATCTTATGTGGATGACGTAATAATTGGAGGGAAAACGTTCGATGAGCATATAGAACAATTAGACAAAGTTTTGACATTGTTAAAAGAAGGTGGCCTAACTTTAAGGCTGAAGAAATGTAAGTTTGGCAGAAAGAAAATAAATGTTTTAGGTTTTCAATTGTCCAGCGATGGTATTGGTAAGGATCCCCGCAAAATTACTAAGGTAATGGAGTTTAGAACCCCCAGAAACACACGAGAACTACGGCAATTCATTGGTTACTGTCAGTTTTACCGTGTGTTCAGTCAGAGGTACTCACAGGTACTTTACCCTCTGTTCCAACTGTTGAAAAAGGGAACAAAATTCAAATGGCTTCCATGCCACCAGAAAGCCATGGATGAAATTAAACAGATATTTCAAGAGGAAATAGTTTTGCAACAACCTCTTCCTAACAGAGAGTTAATATTAGAGACAGATGCCTGCGATGTCGCCTGCGCATCTCATCTTTATCAGATTGATGATAAGGGTAACACTAGAATAATTGGGTTTACTTCTCGTGTATTCAACGCAAGTGAATACTCTTATTCCGTCACGGAGAAGGAATTCGCTGGACTTATTGATGGTGTAAATAAGTTCAAACATTACTTAGTAGGCACAAACTTCAAAATACGTTCGGACCATCAAGCGTTAAAATTTATACTAATGTGCAGGCTCACCAATCATAGGATTACAAGATGGGTCTTAGCGATGTCAAATCTCGATTTCACGTTTGAGCATGTCAGGTCAAGTGAGAACAAGAGTGATTACCATTCTAGATATCCACCTTCCTCGGCAGAGAGTCTACAAATAACTAGAAAACCAGTCCTGAATCAGTCACTTATGTCAATATTGTCTGATGTACCGTGCGAGCTACGGAAGCTGATTGCTATCCTTCCGGAAATGCAGACATCTGATCCGGTTTATGGCGATATAAAGAGAAAAATTGAACCACGGGAACCATCTGGAAAAGTCAGTAGTTTGCGTCACCGTTTTGAATTAGTCAACGGGAGACTTTGCAAAAGAGATAGGGATGGTGTCAGAATATGCATACCAGAAAGTCTGGTAACACCACTACTCGAGTACTACCACAACGATAGGGGACATGTGTCTGCTAGTAAGTTGCTTCCTACATTGTCAGAATTTTTTGTTTGGCCGAAAATGAGAGCGTGCATTAGAAAGTTTTGCGCTTCATGTGCGGTGTGCCAGATGGCTACGCCACCACACACATATTTGAGTGGTCCTTTAAATCCAGTAGTAGTTGACAAACCTGGAAGGCTTCTCTGCTTGGACTGGTGTGGTCCGCTGACAACCGGAGTAGGAAGAGTGCAATATATTCTTTAATTTTTGTATGCATTTTCCAAACTCGTGTGGTTATATGCTTGCCGTCGGGCAACCACAATAACGGCCATAAGAAAACTTAGAGAAGTTCTAAAATTATGCCCCAATATTGAAACAGTCTTGACAGACAGAGGGACACAGTTTACCTCCCAGCTGTGGAAGCGTGAACTGGAACACTTAAATATTAGACATATTATGTCTACTGCCT